>NW_022985369.1:6487-308885 GCF_010093625.1 Macroventuria anomochaeta
ATGGAGATAACGTCTTTCTCGACGGGATATACGTGGAGGTTGACCAGGCCGAGGCTTAGATTGGTTGTTGCCAGTCATGTTGTACCGCTGGATTGTCTTCTGGATTGTGCGACGTGAACAGCTGAATTCTTCTGCCAGTTCCTTGGTAGTACAGCCTGCCTCTGCCTTGGAGACAATACTATCCCTTTGGCGAACAGACAATTCACCACCTGGGACGCGATCTCCTGAAATTTCAGCTCCAAAAGCCCTCATTGTGGTTGTGCAGTAGCGGGTTGAAGTTGTGATGTTGGTCATTGCATTTGTGGTGGTTGGGGTTCGGCCCGTGCGCCGCGAACAGATTAATGCCTTAGTACAGTACTACTTGCTGCGGCACAAACAAACAGGCACCATGGTGTCAACAAGTGCAATGCGGGAACAAGATACCTGAGCCGAGGCTGAGACGGCAACGTTAGTGATGTGAGTGAGTTTCGAGAAACGTTAATGAATATCAACGGCATTATTCACTCGAGGAAGCAGCGTATGAACAGCGCAGCATTCTAATACGTAGGTTCAGGGCATTCTGACAAAGAAACTTGAAATATTATTAATGGAGGCAGATTGACATAAACGGCTTGAAACAGGATAACATTGCTTTTATTGACGACGCAACTTGAAGGACATGTATCGTGGCAGGATATAGAATCGGCATGGGACTCGGAGGCATTATGACAAAAGACGCTCGGTGATACCTGTCTGGAGCTTAGTTATTCTAGCCGGACACGACGTTCGCTGTCAGCGCTCATAGTCCATTCCCGCGCTCAAAAAAGCGCGGGAAAATTTGGTGCACCTGTTTCACTTAGCGTTACCGGTGCATCCTTTGCACGGATGGTGCTGAAGCCGTCATCCTTGGCAAATCCTGGTGATACAACGAAGCGGAAGTATGCGGCCATACATGAATGTTTGCAGATTGATTATTTCCCGGCTTCTTTCGCCTGTGATTCATTGGATGATTCCATTGAAGATGCTGCTAAAGGCACAATAGCCTACCTCAGACGCCTGATCCTTTTTCTTCTGCCAGACTCCATATTAGCTCGAAACAACGTTGAGGGGACATCTGGCGTGTATAACGAGCGTGCACTTGAGAGTGATCTCGTAAGATATGGTCAGGCGCATGGCCCCAGCAGCGAGGAAGTGCGTAAGCTTCTCCTCGGGCTGATGAGACAGCTGAACTCTTCTTGCAAGCTGGCAGCACTGTACCCTAACTGCAGATACACTTACCTTTGCCATGGGCTTAGAGACGCTGCAAGGGAATCTCGCTACCAACATCTCCCGGAACAGTGGGATAGTGTCACGGTTTAGACTACGTGAGGAGAAGCCGACTATATACTGGCCCTGGAAGTCGCTACCCCAGAACAGTATATACCAGGGTAATAGGGTCTCAACCGAGACCACAACATATTTAAACACACAGAATAGTGAAATACAACCTCAGTTCAATCCTGCAATTCTTCCCACATGCGTACGGATCACTCACAATCCACCGCGACAGATAGTGTTGCAGTAAATGCAATAAGTGAAGGTGTAACCGCGCAGAGCAGTAAGTCAGGGGTAATCGCGCGAAGCAGTAAAATCAGTATATTCTGTTGTTCTGTTGTTCAGTGTTCTGTCTCTCTCTCGACCCCCAGCGGGGTCTGTTTACATGACGTATCTGTCGTTCAGACAGAAAGTGCTATTGGAACAGGCAAGAGCACTGCACCAGCACACGTGGCAGACATGACCGCTTTACTCCATAAACCGTCACATAATATGTCAACGAGATCTTTCCGATGCTATCCGCACGCGTCTTCAGCAGGGGGATGGGGCAACACCTTTTTGTGTAGATTGGATCTTGGTCACTTCGATGAGTGCGGCAGGTTTTTTTATTTGTATGTAGACGCGTCTTAGCGCGTATCTAGCGTACTCTCGGCTACGAAAAGGGACGATGAACAACACCATCAGGTGTCGTCACACGCTTTCGACTCCAACCGCACGCCGCGCGGCGCCGTCGCATTCCGTGTGCTCCCCTGTAGCTGCTGTGCAGTGTCGTTCCAGAGGCTGTGGTCACTGATTGTATTGCTATCTGTTGTTGTTTTTTGGTGATGTTCTTGTACAGGAGCTCTCTGCTCAGAGGTAAGTGCACTTGCACACCGGGCAGTGCCTTCTACAATAGGATTTCATGTGACCTAACCCACGTAGTTACATCCCCTGACTAAGAAATTGTCTCGTTTGCGTACCACTGCCACAACCTTCTTGGGTTGTCAACGAACAGCCGCTGCACCTGCTGCTTAGAGCCAGCCCACTCGACAGTCTGTGCAATGATTCCAGCATCATCGATCTTACGAAAATCTTGCGGGAAGAGCCTTCCACCAACCGCAGCGTTACCTTCCTTACTTGCTGTGTGTGGCCAATCTGATCCATAGACTACCATATCGGGACCGTTGGCCATGATGGTATCAGCGACAACGCGCATGTCATCGTACAGTGGCGTCAGCTTCGAATTCTGGTAAGGCGCTGAGATCTTGACGAACAAGAGCTTGCGCTGGACAAGGTCTATCATCTCTGGAAAGCCTGCAATGGTGTATGGGTCGATGGTATCGCTCATGTTGCCGGTGCGTGAGCCGACGAGTGCGTGTCCGTAGTGGTCGGTCACAACACGTACCCCAAGCTTGGGGATGATGTCGTGCAAAGCAGCAAAGGCCCTGATCGGGAGCCATAACTGTAGATTCCAATTGTTCAATGCTGCGATTTTGGCATTTTTCCAGACAGCCTCTACGATCTCTTCATTCGTACCCTCGTTACCAAAATTGACGCGGACGCCTCGGACACCGGCAGCGTGGAACTGGTCGAGGGTTGCATTGGCGATCGTGTCCGGATCGACCACACAGACTCCTCTTGCAGAGCCGTTAAAAGCCTTGAGAGCATCCAAGAGCACCGAATTATTGGTGCCATAAACGCTGGGGAGGACGACGACAGGATGGAATACTCCAGTCTTCTTCAGGAAGCTATTTGCGTTCGCCACAGTCGCAGCTTTCGGAGTATAGTCTGTCGTGGTGTCAACGCTTGGTTTCGTGATCATTGGAGTATTGGCACATATTCCTCCCCTCTTGGTGGGTCACAGTTCGTCGGACATACCTCGGTCTGGGTCCATGGGAAACCGCTCCGGATCGATGATATGGATGTGCGAATCCCTTTGCATACGTCAGCCACCGCTTGTCTGGCATTGAGGCGAAGCATACCAAGCATGTCTCGGCAGTACGGTTGCATTGTCAGTGGCACCCGCTATAACCGTCATCGCTGCGAACAAAACGAAAGACAGCTTCATAATGGAGCAGATTTCGCGACTAATATGCCACTAGGAAGCACAAAACAGTGGAGTGAACCACTATCGGTCTTACTTTCGGAGTCTAAGCTTTATAGTCCCCGTATCTGAAGCTTCGACTTCCCCAGATTCTAGCCTCGCATCGACCATGCACCGAGGTTGGCCTCCGGCGAGGTACCGACGTTGCACGGAGGAAGGCCGGTGTAGCCATCATATGTGGCTTATCTACAAATAGATGATTCCAACGGAAGCGTCGTTGGTGTAGGAGAATAACAGGTTGATAACTACGCACCCGCCTTTCACCCGTCAGCACACAGGCCCCGACTATGGAGACCAGTCACGACGCGTATCCGCAGAACAACTTGACATGGCGGATTTTGCACAAGGCACAGAAGAATAGCTATGCTGTAGGAGCATTTAATTGGTCAGAGTCACTACATTTATGCATTATGAAAAAGCGCAGCGTCTACAGACTTGGCTGACTTATCCTAGCTACAACGATGATGGTGTGCTCGCCGTGATCCGTGCAGCAGAAGCAAAGAAATCCCCCGCAATCATTCAACTCTTTCCATGGACGCTGCACTTTCAAGGGCCCGACTTCGTCCGGTATGTAGTGGCTCGGGCACATGCCGCCAGCGTTCCGATTGCGGTGCACCTTGATCATTGCATAGACGATTCGGATGTCGAGACAGCACTTTCACTTCCGCTAGACTCCATCATGGTAGATGCCTCGGGATTGGAACCAGAGACCAATATCGCCTATTGCAGCGGCATTGCGCGGCGAGCTGCGAAGCTCGGTATCACTGTCGAGGCAGAGATGGGCCGTATCGAGGGCGGGGAGGATGGCCTGAAGACCATGGAGCTGGAAGGATTGCTCACCGACCCCCACACCGCACAGGAGTTTGTAAGAAGAACCGGGGTTCACTTCCTTGCTCCAAGTTTCGGCAATGTGCACGGACCGTACCCACCTGGAGGTGCAGAGAAGTTCTGGCAACTCGATCGGTATGTCACCGAGGCTGTTCTTAAACATGATCACGTGACTGATGCGCCGCCACAGATTGCAAGCTATCGGCAAAGCTGTCGGGAATGATATTCCACTTGTGCTTCATGGCACTCATCCGGTGGCCGACGAGCTATTTCATGAGGCAATGGCACGTGGCATTGTCAAGATCAATCTCAATCGTAACGTCCGAGATGAGTATACTGCATTTGTCGGCGAGAATTGGTCAAAGGATGAACTCACGCAGTTGAAAGAGAAGGCAGTCAAAGTCTACGCAAAGTCAATAGAAAGGGCGATGGACATGCTTCGCAGCTCGGGGAAGGCAGCGTGAGATCAGCCTATGCTACGTTCACAAGGTGCGTTTTGCATCATGGCGGATCTAGTGGGTCTTGAAGTCGGTGATGACCGAACGTCTACCGGCGACTACCCGTCGGCTAAATCCCGACGCCTGCTCCATCCAACTACGGTAGCCAAATATAACAGCACACGCTTTTGAATCTGTTGGTATGCACGTCACAATTGGTCTCTGTTCATTTTAACTGTATTACGTGCACAGATATGGCTTCCTCGGCAATTACACAACGGTTGAAGCAGTGGACATCATGCGACGTAAGGCATATGGTCCAACAAAGATCATGAGAGAAGGACTGATGTAGCTGCCAGATTGCCGACGGCTTGGTCAAGCTTAGTCAGCCTCATGGTGGCTTTTTGGACGGTCTTACCATGTACTCCCCCCAATACCAGAGCGAAGGTATCAAGATCGTAGGGCCGGCATACACGGTCAAGTTCGTGCCAAAGGCGGATACCAATGCACCCAAGCCGAAAGGGAACTATGTAAGAATGATCTCCAGCATACTCGTGCTCCCTGTAGATGTTGACTTCTCTAGATTGATTCAATCCCAAAAGATGCTGTGGTGTTCATCTCCCAGCCTCAGCCCCACATCAACGCCGTATACGGTGGTCTGATGTCACTGCGCGCTCAACATCTTGGAGCCGCAGGTGTCATCATTGATGGCAAAGTACGCGACCTCCAGGAACATCGCAACCTCAACTTCCCCGTAAGTTCTTCTTCCAGCTCTCGCTTGATATCTCCCATCGAGCAAAGACACTGACAAACTTCAGCTCTTCGCGAAAGGTGTTGGCACTACGGCTGGTGGACCAGTGTGTCGACCTTCGGAAGTTGATGTTCCTGTGAAACTGAACTCCGACGCTTATGAAGCTTGGGTCAACCCGGGTGATTATATCATTGCCGATATCGACGGAGTAGTATGTTTGCCAAAGGAGTTGGCGGAAGATGTGCTTGGTGTTGTCGAATCAATTGTGAGAGCAGATGAGAAGTGTGCTGAGGGTATAAGAGAAGGAAGAAGTGTTGAGGATGTATTCAAAGAGTTCAGAAAACCTTGAAATAGTAAGAATAAGACCAGGTTGACACAACTGCGTGTACGAGTTGGATTTGATTCTATAAATGACAAGTGTCTTCAAGTGTTACCCAGAAATGATTGTCTGACGGGAAGTTACCATGGAAACAGCCACCATCTCATTTGAGCTTAAGAATGGACGGGATTTCACTTGTTTATTCTCTTTAGGTATAATGGTGCTATGGTACTGTTATATCTATTGCCCGTTTGTAAGGTTCAGTGGTGTCTCACTCAACCTCAACGGCTTGACACCGAATTCTGCTTGCAGTTGCTCAAACATCTTTCGCTCCGCATCGGCAAATGCCAGACCCTCCCTCCGCCGTTTCACGCTAAGTAGATACTCCGGTTCGCCAGGAAACAACACACGATCGAAGCCCTCAGCCGGCCTTACATTGTGCACACGCTGTACCAGTGTGTCCATGCGCTCACGGAATGTTGCCGGGTCGACAAATGTGCCTGGCTTGATGGCGATGAATGTGTGGCCCACGTTTTGCGGTCGTGTCTCCTTATATTGGTCTCCGACCTCACCGCCAAATGCGGCACCTCCGAGCACGCCAGACATGATGTCCATGAGAATGGCGATTCCGGAACCCTTCGGTCCGCCAATGGGTGCCATACTTCCGTTGAGAGCCACCTCGGCATCAGTAGTGGGTTTACCGTCCTTGTCATAGGCCCAACCAAGAGGGATAGACTCTCCTCGACGGGCTGCTTTGCGAATCTTGCCCTTGGCTACAACGGAAGGCGCCATGTCAAGAATGAATGGCACTTCGTTTTCACTCGGAGCACCAGCAGCAAATGGAGATATACCCAGCAGTGTCTCAACTCCACCGAAAGGGGGCATCTGCTTAGCAGAATTGGTGAAAACAAGAGAAATCATGCCCTTCTCAAGGGCTTGTTGGACGTAGGTGGCTGCCATACCAAAGTGATTTGAGTGATTGGCCGTAACAATACCGATGCCGTAGGTCTCCGCACGACGTACTGCATCGGCCATCGCTTTCGTAGCCACGATGAAGCCAAAAGCATTTTGACCATCGAGGTGTGCAGCAACGGGGGTCTTCTCCTCGAACTCCAGTTTGGGTGTCGGGTTGATAAGACCATCTTTAACACGAGTCATATACTGCTGCAAACGTGCCAAGCCATGGGTATCCTGGTCAAGTCAGCGAGACACATGACAATGCCGAGGCTTGACTTACAACTCCGCGGAGGTCGGCTTGCACCAAGCACTTTGCCATCAGTTGTGCTTCGTCCTGCGGTAGACCGCCGCCTGCGCGTAACAGTGCCGCTGCGAAACTCTCAGCTTCTGCAGGGTCTGCATAGTAAGTTGCTGCCATTGCGAAGTTGATTAATCAAACAAGCGAAATGCGATCAGAGGATGAGACGACTGTGGTTGCGCTGCCTGAGAACCGA
Source organism: Macroventuria anomochaeta (assembly GCF_010093625.1). NCBI lineage: Eukaryota > Fungi > Ascomycota > Dothideomycetes > Pleosporales > Didymellaceae > Macroventuria > Macroventuria anomochaeta. Next base: position 13,650 of record NW_022985369.1, read on the forward strand.
TACCATGTCGAGGCTTATTACTACATTATTGAAACATCGATAGACAGGCATTCGCCGTTAGAGTTGCACCCCACGCGGCATTTCGCCGAAAGAGGCGCATTGTTCGGCCGACCTCAGGTGTTCCAGTGTTATGAAAAGCTTGGTGAAGCTTGGTGGAAGCGTGGCCGCTACCCAGTTCCGAGTGCGGGGAATACATCCGGCTCACGAGCTTAAAACCTACGGGGTATCACCGGCTGCTGGCCGCCGCCGAATCTTCGGCCTTGACTTCATTGCTGTCCTCGATACTGTCTGTTCCGCTCAGCGGACACAAGAGCATGCATGGTGTCAGAGTCTGCAGTCGACCAGCCGCTCCGACAACGTCGACGCATCCCTGCCTGTCTACGTTGCAGGCAGCGCAAGACGAAATGCGACAACAAGCTACCCGTATGCTCCAATTGTGAGCGAGCAGGCGTCTCTTGTGACCATGATGGAGCGATTGATAAAGTGTTCGTACTCATCAAGACGTGCGTCTGAAGAATATTGATCTTGCTGCAGACGAGCCGACCAGTTCCAGTCTCGAGTCGCTTATTTGGAAGATCTATTAAGAACGCATGCTCCACATGTGGATACGGAAGCCCATAGAGAGAGGTCACAGACTGCTGAACCCGTTCACCAACCTTCGGGCGCCTCTCTGAGAGACGATACTCGCACGCTTCAAGCCCAAGAACGTGGCCTCGACGCAGAACCGTCTAGACGTGAAAGCCTGGGTCACCCCAATACACAGCAGGCACATTTAGGTGAATGGTCTATACCACCTGTTACATCTCAGTCGAACAGTGATACTGTGCCTAGCGTGATAACCGACCACAATCACACCACTAGCCAGTCGGGAACAGTCTTGGAGACAGATGCACCGACCGGATCTGCGACCGGCAGCCGTATAGGACCAGAACAGCCTTTGGCACATGATGTCGGTCTGCTCTCACTTGGCAATGCCAGTAGTGACCCGAAATATCTTGGCCCTTCGTCCGGTGTCAGTTTCGCCAGGCTCATCTATGCAGCAGCTCCGCAAACCCAGGGCTTACCGGCCGCAACTCCGCCTTCTTCCTTGCAGGGACAAGGTGGCGCGAATGGCCCTGTTGCTTGCATACCGCTTCCTAAAGCAGCGCAAATGTACCGTTTTGCCGAATCCTATTTCGATACCTTCGATCACCTCTACCCGTTTCTCAAAGAAAACTGCGTCCATGAAATGATCGAGCGGAAGTGTAATCAACCACCAGCTCAACAATATCGGGGTGATTTAGATCTCGCAATTCTCTTCTTGGTTGCTGCCTTGGGAGCGCGCAACCTTGAGCATGGGCTTGACACCGATCTGCGAAGCGGTGGTCATCTGGCTTCTGCTATGGCTGAAATTAGCCAGGTCCAGCTTCATGACAGTATGCAAGGAGTTCAAATTATGCTCTTGCTTGTACTTGCTAGTCTATGGTTCCCTAAAGGGCTGAATGCTTGGTATTTGGAAGCAACTATCATCGCAAGCTGTTTAGACCTGGGATTACAGCGAAGGCGCGCCGTAGGTAAGTTGAAGGCCACGACGTTACAATTGCCGGAGATCCACCCGCTGACAAAACCCTGTTTAGATACCCAAAGCACAGCAAGAGGACCCCAAGTCACCACAGAAGAGGATGACATAAGAAGCAGCATCTTCTGGTCTGCGTACTCTCTCGAACGAACTCTCTCCACCACTCTTGGAAGGCCGCTCACGCTTCGCGACGAAGCTATCGATGTGGAGTTTCCGGGGGAGACAGGCACGCAATACTCAAGTTACCCAGCGACAGTCATTCCATCCCCGTTGAACGATCTTGATTTCTTCAATATTCAATCTCACACATCTGTCCGACTGCCAAGCGACTCTACCACAGCTCCTCCGCCAGCGAAGAAGGCCCGATTGGATCATACACCCGGCCCAGACTACGCAGCATCAAGATTCTCTTTTAGGTTTGACCGTATCACAGCAGAGATCAAGCTGATGCTGTATCGGGTCGTGCAACTCCCTACGAGATTTCCATGGCCCACGGACCTCGGCAACTGGCAAGCTGAGGCCCATGAGGCATGCAACAATCTGTTGGATACTGCTAGACATATCTTATCGTCTCGAAGAATGTCATCTGGACGGGCTCGGCGTGCTTTGCCCGCCATCGAACTCAAGTATCATCAGTGCATCCTTCTTTTATTCCGACCAAGCCCCGCTTTCCGGAGTCCGACTGCCGATGCTTTAGTTATTTGCTATATGTCGGCGCTTGAAGTCATTAAGATTCATGCGGAGCAGCTGCGACTCGGGGAGCTACCAGACACCTGGCTTACAGCTCACACAGTCTTCATCAGCGGAATAACGGTCATCTACACTGCTTGGGTACTGCCAAGGATCAACAACCGAGCAGCGATTCCCAGTGTTAGTAATTATAGTACACTGAATGTGTCCATCACAAATAACATAGAGTGTGGGATCAGAGATTGCTCTGATTTACTCGCGCATCTCGGTCGGACATGGTCTGTCGCGATGGATGCAAAGGAGAAATTTGATAGAATGAGCGCCTCAACACTTGAGCGCATGCGCAATGGGAGTTTGCCTTTTGCCTCGGCAGCAGACACAGTTCCGAGACAAGGTGGTATACATGGAACAGAACAAGCAGCCGAGGCATCGGCAGCAGCTGGATCAGCTAGCAACACTTATGGCTTCTCGCGTGTGGAGGATATCAATGCAACCTGGCTACGCAGTGGAGACGGGTTTACATTTGGCGACCTGCTCGAACCACCCGACTTTCTGGAACAGCTCGGAGACTTCTCGAATTCTTACGACTTTGGCTGGATGGCAGATTCCACTGCCTGATCATAACTGCCGTAGTCGACTTACTTAGAGCTCTGATGCACGAATCACAAACGTGCTAAGGAATGGCATGGACAACCTCGACAACCACAGAAGACACTTGAAAAATTTGAAACATAGGAGATCGCAGTCATGATTTATGCGTCAATGGTGACATTTGGAAAGAGATCAAGATTCCTTATATGTAGGTGCTTCTAGGCCAATCTTAGGTGGCGTATCAACACCATCAAGTGCACTTGTTTTGTTTCAAGTGAATGACTTCTCTATGAATTTGCACATGTACTCGTCTTCAGGGTCGACGTTAAAGTCAAAGCGACACAGATCTTCCTTATAGGGGAACATGTACGTCGAGGTGACCCTATATGAGCTGTCAACATTTGAGTGCACGGTACCCACCGGGTTTCTGCTTACCAATGATGCTCTGGACTTGCTTGGTATTCGCCTAAAGCTTCCAGGTTCTCGTGATAACTGATCAAGGCGAACTGAAACTCTTTGCTACGTTCAATTGGGTCAGTGACCGATGGCCCTCCAACGATGAGACGGCCGTCTTTCACACAGGATAGATTCTTAAGCTTCTTCAGTTCTGTGACAAAAGTGGCTTTGTGTTCATCGCTGATTTCCGGACGAAACTTGAACAGAACTGGACCAGCGTGAGATAATCAAATCGAGATAAGGATCATCGAGCCAACTTACCAATGTGGATAAGTGTCATGGTGAATGCAGATGGAACTCGATTCAGGAGTAATACTGGGATTTGCCGTCTCTGTTGAAGCGGGGACGGAAGGAGACTCAAGGTATTTCCAGCAATATCAGAGGACTGTAGTGGACCTTGGCGTGCACTTAAGCAGCGAAGCCTTTTCGGTTGCCACCGTCACTACCCCATGCTTTTCGGCCCCGGGCCGCTTTCACACCGCCGGCGCATCCACCCTTTGCGCACGGGCAAAGAGATTCACTGTCCGGGGTACTCCACATCTGTGGGCACACTCCGCAAGCCACGCAAGCTAAGGAACCTGGAGAATGATGGTGCTCGTGTCCATATCTAGCTCATTTGAAGGCCTGCAATCCCATCTGAAACCTGTACTCATCACAAGATTTCTTGAATTAACCGACAAGTGTCTGGTAACATACTTCGATATTTTGAACCAAAATGGGCACTTCAAGCGAGATTGCTCACACCATGGGTGAAAAGTTAAGCCAGGACAAAATCGAGTACAACGACAATCGGCTTGGCCCTGCGCAAGCCATGTCAGAAGAAGAGTTTGCAAACGTCGAGAAGAAATTGAAGCGCAAACTCGATATACGTCTTATGACCATGGTTTGGCTTATCTTTGTGCTGAACTATCTGGATCGTGTACAGTGAAACACATCAACTCCATGATCAAAGCTTACACAGTATCCAGAACAACATCGCAGCGGCAAAAGTAGCGGGGATTGCGAAGTCTCTACACATCAACTCGACACAATACGCGACAGCGGTTGCAATCCTATTCGTTGGCTATGTGATCATGCAGATCCCATCCAACATCTTCCTAACTCAGATTCGACCTTCTTTGTATCTCCCCTGCATCATGGCAGTTTGGGGATTACTGTCACTGGCGACAGGCTTTGTGCACAACGCTGCTGGTCTATACGCAACCCGCTTCTTCCTTGGTTTCGTCGAGGCGGCCTTTTACCGTAAGTACATGTCACTGAAAGCTATCGCTGCTGCGTGATGGCGATAGAGTAGGCTAACGGTTGTTTTAGCTGGTGCACTGTTCCTTCTCTCTTCATGGTACACGCGATCTGAGCTGGGTGTCAGAAGCGCCTTCTTGTTCTCGGGCAGTCAGCTGGGCAGCGCCTTCTCTGGACTCATTGGTGCAGGTATCCAATCTGGATTGGATGGCGCCCGAGGCCTGGAATCCTGGCGGTGGCTTTTCATCATCGAGGGTTCAATTACAGTCTTTATCGCACTACTTGCGGTTTTGGTCCTTCCCGATTGGCCATCCACCACTCGTTGGCTTACTGAGACCGAACGCGCTGTTGCCGAATGGCGTCTTGTCAAGGACGCTGGCCAGGTCGACGAGGACGACGAAGATTGGTCGTACGGATTCAAAGCCGCCTTCCACGACTGGAGGCTTTACGTATTCGCCTTTATATTCCTTTGCATCCAGGTCGCTTCAGCAACATCAAACTTCTTCCCGAGCGTTGTTCAGACTCTGGGTTTTAACCGCGTCAATACCTTACTCCTCACGGTACCGCCGTACATGTTGGCTCTCTTCGTTTCCATCGCCAACAACTGGTCGGCAGATCGACTGAAGAATTCATCTTTCCATATCATGTGGCCGCTCGGGTTCGCTATTCTAGGATTCGTTATCGCTGCCGCCTCGTTGAACACCGGTGTGCGCTACTTTGCGATGATCCTCATGGTGGCTGGTGGTCATGGTAGCAACGCGGTGTGCCTCGCTTGGACCCAGAAAACGATGCTGCGTCCCCGTGTCAAACGCGCCGCCGCTGTTGCCTTCGTCAACGCGATTGGAAATACTAGTCAGGTACGAACATCCCATTCCCAGTTTCTATAGTGTTCTCCAACATAGGTAACTATGCCAGCTGTTGTCAGCTTATGGCCTCATCAAGCTGCAGGGGACAGGTGCTCTGCTTGGCTGGTTACTTCTTGTCCAAAACATGCATAGAAGTGTTCCGGCGCTGCGTACATAGTCGGACCACAACGGAAACATCGCTGACTTGACTATCAGGTCTGGACGTCCTACCTTTATGCCGATCACAGTGCTCCACGGTATGTACTTGCCATGAGCGTCAACTCAGTGTTCGCACTGGTTGCTATTTTGACCGCTGGTGTGATGCGCATCGTTCTCCAAAGAGCAAACAAGCAGATTGAGCGAGGCGAGAAGTCTGTCGCGCAGGCGATGAAGGGAGAGGCTCGTGCTGATATTGCTGGTTTGACAGAGGCGGAGAACAGAGAGCGCATGGAGAGCTTCCGATACATCACCTGAACACCTCATCTGATAGTAGTGGCACAGCTAATGTGTAGCGATGGCTTGTGGGCAATTTTTCCATATTCAGGCAGACTGCAGCAACAGAATAGGTTCTTCTTATGACAACAATGACATTCATTTTACTATCCCTCGCGCGATTGTAGACTGTTTTCTACCCATCTAGGATGTGCCCGCAGACTCAAAATTCTCCATAGGAAATCCGGTCATTTTGCACACTAGCGACTACAAATGATGGTCACAGAGGGGCTGAAGCGTACTTTGTCGAGCCATATACAACGCTCATGACGTATTCATATATGCAGCCCATATACAGTAACTCGGCCTCATCATCTGATTTAGAGGAGGACGAAACTTGCAGAATTGAAGAGATACACCTCATTGAAACGGACTTGGATTGCTTTTGGTTACACCTAACATGGCTAGCCACGAATGGCGTCTGGTAACTTGACGTTTCTCAAGTCATGCAACGAACTGCTAGATTCTAGTATCTTCATCAGAAGTGTCGGGTAATTCCACCCCATACCCGCCGCGGCTAACGCTGTCAGACTGGCTTGGTTCTCTCTTCCAGGTCTACCTGGACCAGTCATATTCTGTAGATGCATCAGCACTTTCTTGATCGAGTCGGTGTTTCTTGGCTTACCGGCTTCATGTTGACGTCGAACAAAGCGAACGGTGACGGCTTCCCCTCTTCAAACCGACGAGCATCGACTCTTATCGGAGCAGTACACTGCAATAACTTCGCCACCATTACGCATTGACGCTGGATCTCACCGTAATGTGGATCGGTTTTGTGTTCGCTGCTAGAAAGGCATCGAGAGTTTTGCAGAACAGCAACAATTCCATTGTACGGCGCTATACCTAGAAGAGAGTAAGTGTATATTCGTAGAGATTGCCTGCTTGAAGAGCTATGTTACCCTCTGTGTGATTGAACCGCTCAACAACCGGCATCGCCCAGTAGTCATTGTGTCCCGTCGAAGGCGATGGAGGCATAACGGTAATAGTAGCCTCCTGGCCTGCAAGATAGTCTTCGACGATAACGGACGCTTGCTGATTCAACAACTCGCGACAGTGGTGATTTAGTTCCTCTGGTGTACGACACACCTTGACCCCGTAGCTACCTCGGCCGCGTACAGGCTTGGCGACTATTGGATACCGTAATTCTGTGCGAAGGACGCCTTTCAGAGACTTCTCATCATGAATGTCTCGGGCTTGCGGCAGTGTAAAGCCAGTACGAGCTCGAAGTAAATTGTTGACAAAGGATTTGTCATCGAAAAGTTCAACCAACTTAGGCGGCTGTCCAACAACATTAAGTGTTTTCGAAGCAGCTGCCACGCTGGCTGATGTCTGGAGAGGATGATTGGCAAACAAGATAGTGTTCGCCCAGAGGTGCGTCGCGTTCTTGGAAATTGCTGCAAGAATTCCTTGTTCTGTATCGCCAAAACACCAGTCGCTGTCTTTCTGAGGGACTGGCAGGGAGGTTGGTGTTATCACATCGAGGTTGCATTGATGCCTCAGCACATATGCTATATCTGCGCTAGAGTCTTTGTAACCTTCACGACGACGTGTTAGTTCCTGAGGCTGGGGTGAGGGTGTGCTAAGGCTTCAGTTGCACACCTGTGCATCCAACAAATAGTGATATAACAGTACCGACTGGCCTGCGACGTACCTCCAGGTTTTTTGGGCTTGCATACACCATTGATCAAGGGAGGCTCGAGCTCTTGGTACAGCACAGCCACACGTGGCTTGGAGGCGGTGGAATAAGGAGACGCATAGCGCCTCGAGGCGGCGGTGAAACGCGGGAGTGCAGCCCGGTGCTGCACGCTCCGTACTGTCAGTACAATCATGGCGGCGCAGTAAGCAAAAGCTAGGTGGAGAACGATTCAAGGCCAGCATCGAGGTGAAAAAGTACAGGCTCGGGCAAAGCCGAGGCTATGTTCGGCAAAATCCCGATAGCGTCGTGCACAAGGCCATGCATGCTGTTATGATCATCGCGGGGGAAATGCGACGCCTGATCTGGCGTTACCCGACAACTCCCCGGAGCAACTGGGAGTAATGGCATGGCTGTAACTTACGATCATTGCAACCTTACTGTGAGATCGCACTCATGCCGGCCCATGGGCCGGCATCAGTACAAATGTCGTGACTCCTTCCCTATCGCGTCAGGATAGCCGCGGAAGAAACATTGCACTGTTGTGATACGCGAACGCTAAGATGGTTGGTAAGGGACTGTCGTACCATAGTGAACATGATAGTTTTGACATGATTTTAGCAACCAAACGATTCGTGTCAGACCCTAGTGTCTTAGTGGATACTGCTCTTGGCGCATGCGTTGCTCTGCAACCTGGATTGTGCCTTGATTCAGCAGCCCGGGGTGAGTTCTGAAGTCTCAGGGTGCATTTGCTGTTGAAAACTGTGCTGATCTCACATTCAGTCGTATACCGTCCGCCAATTCTCGACTTGTCCAGAGTGACTCTGCTTAGCGGCGGAGGCAGCGGTCATGAGCCAGGTCATGCTGGTTACGTTGCCGAAGGTATGCTCGATGCCGCTGTGAGCGGACCTATATTCGCATCTCCGAACGCACAGCACATTCGAACCGGTCTGCGCCATGTCGCGTCTCCCAAAGGGACTCTCGTCATTGTCAAGAATTACACTGGTGACCGATTAAACTTTGGCCTCGCCACTGAGTTATCCAGAGCCTATGATGGCCAGGACATCGAAACTGTAACAGTCCAGGACGATGTTTCCGTGCCTCGCTCTCGCTGTGGTCTTGTTGGGCGACGTGGATTGGCTGGTGTTGTTCTCGTGCACAAGATAGCAGGAGCATCCGCTGCAGAAGGCAGTTCCCTCCCTCAAGTCGCGGCTATTGCGCGCACTGTCGCAGGCCGAATTGCAACCATTGGTGTATCGCTGGAGGGTTGTTCGATCCCTGGTGCGCCCAAGGGTAGACAGATCGATTCTGATGTAGTAGAACTCGGGATGGGGATCCACAACGAGCCTGGCACTCGAAAGATGAAAACTAATAGCAGCACAGCTGAACTGATCAGTACATTGCTTTCGACTTTGCTAGACGAGAAAAATCCAGAGTACGGGTACCTCAAGCGGGATCAAGACTCGGAGACTGTTCTTCTTATCAACAATCTGGGTGGTTTGTCAAAACTGGAGCTCCTTTCATTGACAGACCATGTTCTACTCGCCCTCAAAAGCGAGTATGGAATTAACCCCTGTCGAGTTTTCTCTGGTACCTACCTCTCCTCATTAGATGGGTCCGGCTTCAGCATCACTCTTTTCAGTTTGCCAAATGGCGCCAAAGGCATGGACCTACTCAGGCTACTGGACACTCCGACCAAGAGTGTTAATTGGCAACCTGCGTTACCGAATCCTTCCACGCGGAGAGCCGATAGTCCGTTAGCTGACAACGCCGGCAACGATGCCACTTCGGTCCTTGCTTCTGCACAAGCAAAGATCTCCTGTGAGCCGATTACCCTCGAACGTGCTTAGTTCTGACACTGAGACTGACATACGAACAGATGATCGAAGCCTCTTGCATCGAATTCTAGAAAGAGTCGACTCATCTCTGAGAAGCGCGGAGCCGGAGATCACTCACTTCGATACGCACCTTGGTGACGGTGATTGTGGAACCACTCTCCTTGCTGGAAGCTCTGGTCTCGTAAATGCTTTCACAATCAGTCACGACGACCCATCGAGCCCGGGCGATTTCGTTTCTGATGTGCAACGTCTGACCACAATCTTAGGCTCACAGATGGGCGGTACATCTGGAGCCCTATACTCGATCTTCTTCTCGGGCTTTGCCAACAGCATCCAGCAGCAATTGAAGTTGGATCCAAATATAAGGCTTTCGTTGCACGTCTTCAGCGAAGCGCTCGGTGGAGGTCTTGCCACGATGCGCAGATATACTTCGGCTGGCGTTGGAGATCGTACCATGATGGATGCGCTTATTCCCTTTGTTGAGAAAATACAGCAATGCGCATCTGGTCAATCTATACCTACTTTCGAGGCTGCTTTCGAGGCTGCAAAAGAAGGCTGCGAGCGCACTCGACACCAGCGCAGTCGCTACGGTAGATCGACCTATGTTGGCGCAGCGTCAGCTGTAGAACTAGAGGCAGATTCAATGCCTGATCCCGGCGCGTGTGGTATCGTTGCTATTGTCCTGGGGGTTCTCACAGCCCTCAGGGATGATAGTAATGTAATGTTGGATGGCGAATGAGGTTTAAAAACGTTCTGATAGAGAACTAACGATGAGCGACACACAAACACGAAGTAGGTGATCGCAAAGGATCCTGGGCGGTGAAAATCGGGGCTCCCTACGAAATCAAATCTCACAAATCTATGGGCAATTGAATTAACCCTTGTTAGAGCCTGATTCACTTATGCCTGCAATCATTCCCTATATAGGGATAGTGATGTTGAGTTACAGAGGGTTAAAAGTATACAGTGAAAGTGGCACGGACACGGTATGGACGGATTTCCGACTCCGACGAAGTGCGAGTTCTATCGAGGTGCTATCCATATGGCGTCGCAACGCAAGCGTGGCTTACAGTCAGCAGTGGACCATTTTCGAAATTTTCGACGACAACCATCCCAGCTGGACAGAATTGGTTGTATGCTGCACGAGCGACAAATGCGGCCGCAACCAGCATCGTATGTGCAAGGACTTCTTGCACACCCGTCGCGATAACACATCAAAAGTGGCCTGTTCCCGCAAGCTGTTTGCGGTGCGTTATCTTCCATTGATTCACTCACGGTTTCAATCTTGGCATAAGCCTTGCCATTGCAATGCGACTTGCGTGCCTGGAGCTCATCAGCCGTAGGAAGTGATGATGCCCCGGCGTTTTTACCCAGACAACGGTAATGACAAAACTCACTGAGTGTAGCATGAAGCAACGCCTCTGCGACTGATCATACAGTGTTCTTTCTCTTTCCAACAAGCACTTTCTACCTCTGTCTGAACGACAGATACATCATGTAAACAGACCCTGGTGGCCCGGTGAGAGGCAATCACAGAACAACAAGAACAATACCATATACTGATTTTACTGCTTCGCGCGGTTCCCCCCTGACTTACTGCCTTGCGCGGTTACAACTTCATTCATTGCAACTACTCCAACATTCAGCCTATCATGTTGTTGAGGTAAAAGTGTATTGAGTGGGAGTTGGAGGATCTCCAATGTTTAGAAATTATATGTACTAGTAAAGTTTGGTGGCAGGTACAAGCCATGTCACAGTACCTCCTTCTGGTATGGAGATCCAACACTCCCCTTTCTCCGAGTACCAGAAAGCATCACGTCATCCCAAACCAATCATGTGAACCATCTCGGGGAATAGCGGGCGCGGGAGACTCTTGGTACAGATTTTGGCAATGTTCTGGGATGTGTCAGGGAGCTGGCCGGCAGGTGGCCGTAACGGAAACAGACAGCAGTAACAGATTGTATTCTACAAGATGTAGCTCTTTAGAACTACGTAACAGGGCAGCTAAAGGTACATTAAATACAGGAGGATAGCTTAACGGAGTTACATAACTCCGCTACAGGGTCTCAACAGATGTTACCGAAGCTTACGTGTACAGTCCCTAGGGCCAGTATTGTCACTCCATGACAGGATGTTGGTGTTGAAGTTGTACTTTAAGCAAAGCTTGTAAACACAGTTCAGTTGGTTCTCAGCGATGAGTACAGGTTCTGGAACAGTGGGCTTTATCACCTAAGCAAAGCTCGTGACAATAAGAGGGGTAAGTCGTATAGTGTCACGGTTCGGGGTGCTCCTGTCTGTCGAACCTCACCTGCCATGAGAGTGACTGCCACGTCACACTAGCGTTGTTTACAGCTACTCACATATACATACTGTCTGTAGCTTCACCCAATACACCCTCAGTTCAATCCTTCAATATTTCAGCACATGCGTACTGATCACTCACGATCCAACGCTACATATAGTGAAAAACTTTAGCACCTTGGGGTAATGCAGAGTAGTATGGATTGGGCATATATTATATCGTTTCTAGCGATCTTGCGTAGACTGTATCGGTGCTTTGCAAAAGTATTGGGACCCCCTCCTTTGGCAAAGAACTATGCCCATATAGGCAACTATGAGAAGAGGAGGGGGCGGATACGTGATGTGGGTATCTAATTAATCGCCTTGTCAAGCTGAGTATTCTGGTGATGCTTGTAGATGGACGCACGTTAAGGAACAGCCAAAATTGAGAAGAAGAATAGTGGTGGAGAGGGACGAGGTTAGACAGAACAGCGACGTTGACCTGACCTCTGCTACGTCCGTGGCTTCCGAGTGGTGGTGAAGGTCTGGTTCAGGGTCTAGCACGTGGAGAAGCCCACATATATATCATCCGATCAAGCCCCCCCTACTTCGACTTCTTGGTACGCTCTTCTTGAGCTACCAAACAGAGGGGGTCCCTAGATTTTTGCAAAGCATAATATCCAGGCCATCACACAACACAGTTATGACGACAGTTCGTATCCTCGATAGCGTTCGGCCTGTGACAAGAAGTTTTCTCGTTTTATGCAATCCTGGCAGTACCACGTGGTCTAGATGCACGAGTGGAACTGCTGTTACCTGGAGACACTATCTGGCTCGCTTAGCTTGAGTCTCGTAAAGTCCGGGCTGAAGCACAGTCCGATGTGAGCTTAGCAGGCTCGAGAGTATCCGTTGAATGTTTAAGCCAGAAGCTTATAGTGGTTTGATGCCTTAGCAGTCATAGAGCAGACGTCAACGAACAGGCTGATCAACATGATGTGACTTTGTCACGGTTTGGGGTGCTCCTGCCTGTCGTACCTCACCTCCATGAGAGTAACTGCCACGTCACACTAGCGTTGTTTACAGCTACTCACCTATATATACTGTTCGTAGCTTCACTCGATACAACCTCAGTACAATCTTCAACTTCTTCCTTTGCGTACAGTTTTTCACTGAACTCTGACAGACTTACAGCGCAGAAGCCTGTGATGCCGTGCATTCATAGCAGTCGCCGCTGTCTTTCTGGCGGGTGCTGAAAGCCTTGTGGAAGAATTGCGTGCGTCGGTGGGTGACGTCGCCTTGGCTCGCGAGGTGGAAGGTGCGTGGCAGACTAGGGAGCTCGAAGCGGCTGAGCGGGCAAGTCGAGGATGCTGGAGAGGCGTGCATTGTCGATGAGATGCAGGTGTTGAACAAGAGAGGCTGGGCACACGTCTGAGTGCGAGGCGTGGCGATGCGATTGAGCGAGTGTTTGAACGATTTCCGCGCGGCCCGACGTGCTTGCACGAAGACATGCATCAAAGCTGGCCCTGCTGGCCGAGCGTCACTGAGGTAACGCGTTCACGGAAGGGCAAGCAAGGTTGGAGGAGTAAGTCATGTAGAGAAGTTAGATTGTTTGTTTCAAATTGCAGACCGGAAAAACACCCCTTCCCCACTGTCGAAACTGCTCTCACTCCATCCATGCGCTACGTACGAGAATCAAAGCTGTTGTCTTAGAGCACACTATTTAGAGACGTAGTCTGTACCATGCCGTCATGCTACTCCTCGGCAGAGCTCGTCTCTGCGTCGCTTGCATCTTGCGGCTCCGATGAGAGCGCCTTACCTCGTTGGGTGCGCTTAGGGGGGTTAGGGTTAATACGCTGATGCTCCTGTTGGGCACCACCTCATCTTAACCCCCTCACACTTGGGCAGTTTTAGGTTTATCAGACATTATTATTCGGATTCCATGGTCATTGTCTGCTGCTACGGTTGTCCAACTTGTGAAGTTTCAGTATACACTTATCACAGACAGTCAGTCTGCTATGGCATTGATCAAGGATCATTGAATCAATGCCAGGTCCAAGCACTTCAGAATTCACTACCACTTTGTTTGAGAGGAGTACCTGGAGAATCGGTTCACTATTGACTATGTCCCAAGTGTTACAATCATACATCCCACACGGCAGATGATACAGCAATAAGTAACCACCAACCAGACCAGACAGTTACAAGCAGGCGCATTCGCAGGACTCAGTAACAAACCAACAGTCATGTGACTGCTCATCAATGAGCATGACACACATGCGTGCTCATCCACAAGCAACACCCCTGTTCCATTGGATCAACCTGGACTGCTTGTCAACAAGCAGTACCCTCTCATACAGTATATAGCAAGTAGTAACACTGCTCTTATGGTATTGTGTTCAACCTTGTCCATTAACTTTGTAATTGGAATCTCATCAACCTTCAAGCTAGATAGTCTACTTCCCACATCTGTAACATACACACAGAACCGTGAGACACTTCTGTGTCTCGGGCACGCTTGCATATGAGCATCTGTCGGATGTTAGAGAGCGTTGCGTTTGTGATTTTGAGCAAACACTTGGTGTCACAGGGCTGCAGTGTCTGCTATACGAGTCATGCACTGCATTGTTTCAAGAGGCGACCCTGGTGACATTTTCACTAAGCGTTGCTGCACGGCAGGGATTGTACCGGTACGGTAGCCCTGAAACAACTTTCAGACGCAGTGCATGCGGCGCAGCCCAACATACCTTTGTTTCATCTGGGATTTGGTTAACCACATGCATCCCAAAGATAAGCTGTGATACAGAGGCAAGTTATTGTTCGCCACGGTGTGTCTGACGGCAAACTCCTCCTCGACGTACAGGCATCTCTATCGCTCTCCGCTACAAACGTTTACAGAACGCTCGGCTACTATCTTGATGTACTCTTCACCCAACAAGCCAGTACAAGCTGCTTCGCTGATTAACAACGGTAATCCAGAACTCTATCTCGTGATCGAGACCTTGTCGCGCCTGATATTCTTTTGTGACCTCTAAACAAAAGTACCAGTACTTCAACGCATCAAGATAAACATGAGTATCTTCGTGCAGTACCTGGAACCAATTTGAGCCAAGGTGTCCGGAATACATGCAGGAAGGGCGCAGTGTCTATACAGATCTGTGAGACAAGGCGCTGTTACGGAGCTATCAGGCTACCATGCTTCACTTGTGCTCATGCTGTTTGACGTGCGGCTGTGCCGCAATACGTTCAGCAGGATCAACCTGTTGCAAGAATGACATGGGAGGAGATGTCACTGGACAAATCGTGCGCTTCAACATCGATGAATGCTCACACTGGAGAGGCTTTGAGTGATCTTATAAGATACAGGTTTCTGGATATAGATGGAGTACATGCGGTACAGCGTCCTCAATACTCTCAAGTCTCTTTTATCATCTCAATGCGTTGCATGCCTGCTTGCAGCTTGCATAGGCGCAAGGTCGTTCTTTGCTGCTTAGCCATCGTCACTCCTATGTTGGCTTCCTGTTCCGTCGTCGTATGGATCGTGTTCGCTAATCTCGTTCACGAGAATTGTCCGGTTGAGGAGCTCTGCCATGAGCTAGACGCTATCAACACGACATCTAGAAATCACTTCTACATCGATTTTCCAGCAGCGCGGCTTGCTTTCATCGCTTCAAGCTCTTCTACGGTCAGTTTCGCCCTGATCGGACTTCTAATGACGATGCATGCATACACAAACGCAGCATCGTTCCTACGTGCTTCTAACGGGGTTCAAACCGGCTCTTTACTCACGCCCCGCCAATTGAGTACCCTACTGAGAGTTCTAAACGCGGAATGGATGGTACTTTGGGACCTCTCGACCTCGAAGCTCAAGGCAGTGTTCTGGGATAGAGAGGACGACACACACCCTTCTCACCGATTGCCGCAAATTCTTAGGCGCGGAATTTCAGTATTGATGGCCGGCATTTTCGCAAGGTACCTCAAGAAAAACATCTGACATCACTTAAACGACTTCTGACGACAAGCAGTGTTTTAATCCAAGCTGCGGATGTGTATTTTCATATTGCTGCTGAAGCGATTGAGTTCATCCAAGTGCAAGAGCTCTCCCCAGTAGCCTATCCATACAGCAGAGGTCTCGCCCCATGGTGTTTAGAAAGGCCGGTGGTAGGAGATCTTGGCCAGAAGAACTACTGGGGCTGTGCTATCACAGCGCGATCAGCTGCTTACAACAACGCGACGAGCCTTGCGCCCACGAATGCAAGCATCATCCAGGATATGAAGAATTCGATTTCTAGCCAGCATAAGGTGTTGAGCTTTACCGACTCGAGTGGTGTCCAATACGCAATTATAGGTCCGGCAGACTCGAAGCCTTCAATGGACTGGAAGGCTTCTTCTTTTGGTGTATCTACCACCTGCTCTGCGATCCCTCAGGGTGGGTGCGATGTCTATAGGCCAGTGACTGAAGCGAAGGACGGTCAAGGTACTCCCGTTGTGTTGGTACCTTTTAACTGTACAAGCAACAAGGCGGGAATTGATATCGCCGGAAACCTTACATCTCACAACACGAAAACCCACACGATGAACTTCCACAAATATGCTGCAGAGAGTGCCCCCTTCTTCAATAGCGCTGTACTCAACCTTGAAGAGTCTAGGACCATTCGGGATAACTTAAACGGCGGTGAAGATGCAAACGACATTTTAAGAAATTCGTGGAATGCTTTTGTAATGCGAAAAATTCCGACCGCAGAGCAAGGAGATTTTTCGCAGCTACCTCACACCTTCGAAACCGACCTTAGGGTCTGGACTCACCCCCTTCTGGGCGTATTTGTACTCTTGCACTGTAACATCACAGGTAAGCTGTTCTCAAACTGTATAAGCAGCGCACTAATTGTTCAGTATGGGACTTGACATACGCCTCGGTTGAATCAAAGATCACAATCCTTAGTCAAAGTCTAAGCAATGGCAGTACAGCAGGGATCTCAAGCATGCCTGGAACGCGCTTCATCGGTACCTTGGCCAACATTTTCCAAGACGAATCCACTGGCCCAGTATCCCGCAGCTCACCCGACAACTTTATTCGATCTTTCGAGATGGGTATGAGCAAAGCATACTCTTATCCGCTTGCTTCGCAGACGATCGGTCAGCCAAGCCTGCTTGCTCAAGCACGCCTTTCGAAGATCGTGACGAAGCTGCCAATCGCTGGCTTTTGGTTCCTCATCGGCGCTAACATGGGATTTGCAGTGCTTGGGCTGGCAGTCGGAATCGGGGCTGTCAGGAAGACTACAGAGACGATTGGTCAAGTGCAGATGAGACTGGGTCTTGTGGGTCTCGTGGCTGCCCTATTCGACCGGAGACAATTCGAAAAGGCGGCCAAATGCGACGAGGAACTCTTTGAGGAAGTGAGCATGGAGGACAAGTCCAGCACGAAGCGAGTCGCTGTCATGGAGACTAGAGAGGGAGGGGCTTCTTTTGCGCTCACCAGGTCCAGATGAAATAACTCTTGACAGATTGAGAGCTCTTTCTTGATTTTTCAGGTTATGGTGCAAGGCCGTTCTTAGCATTGAGCCTTGGAAGAACCTTACCTTCCATTTAAAGCTGCATTCCCAAACAAACTCGACTCGTCGAAGGGGCTTTACACGGTAAAGACTAGCGACCATGTACGGGATTCTCACCCTCTGTGATGTCCTGATCGCCAAGCGTATGAATGACCTACTTCCTTGCATTGACTCCAAGCCTATCCAACGATGCGTCGAGCTCTCACAGCGCGACTTTGCTGTCGTCCTTGCTCCCACTCTCGTACACGGTGACGAAAACGTTCTCGGAGCCCAGGGCGCGTGCGAGTGCGACTACAGCGGCGTTCCAGTGACTTCGCAAGATCTGCTCGCTGTTGCAGTGCAGAGCGGCGATGTAAACGCGTACAGCCTGGCGAGCGATGGATTCGGTTGGAGGACTCCTTAGACATTGCAGGATGAGCGTCGTCTCGTAGATAACGTACATGACGAAAGCAACCAAGGTTATCAGCCTCGCATAACGACGGCGCAGAGCCCGTGGAAGGCGCATCAATGCTGCCATACAACGCTGCATTCGAGATCGTCGCAGCTGTAGATGAAGGGAAACAAAAACCCAAAATCAGATTCGTAGGCTGAGAGAGGTCACTAGTCGCAGCGTCAAAGTCAGTCGTCCGCTGCGCTGTCTCTCTCCGGGCCACACCGACGATGAGATTGAGTGAGCTCAGAGGAAACCACTTGAGGAGCAGCGTATCCGCCCCGCTCACCCAGTGGAATACGCCAGGACCGTCTCACAAGTGGTCGGCTTCCGCTACTGAAGCCATGGCGCGGCCTAGCCTGCCGGCACAGACAACAAACTGCCCATCGCAAGTTTGGGGTTTCGGATGAGGACGCCGACAGTGCAGTCGCGTAAGAGGCATAGCAGCATGCTGACGGAGCCACAACGCCTCGGACACACTACGGGCACTACAACGGGGGTGTTAGCTTGGTGCGCGGCGGCAGACACGAGCCAAATGCAGGGCTGCAGGATCCGTGGAGCTTACCGACGCCATTATTGAAATTCTAAATGGAAAACAGCATCACCAAGCCGTGAAGTATAATAGGCGCCTCATCCGTTGCGCCGAGTTCACCCTCACGCGGTACTTGCAGCTTCCGCTTCTAGCATACACCTCTGATCTGTTCCGTCTTCCTGTCATAACTATTGTTGCTAAAAATGATCCTGAAAAATGCAGAGCTATCCGTTCTTTGAGCACGCCACGCGTACCGGTCGCGGCGACGATCGCGCCCTCGCTTGACATGTTCAGGTCTCAAGAGTGGTACAAGGTATCAGAATTTCATCCCGCAACCATTCCCAGTACTCGTTCGACACGAATTCCGCTGTATTTCTTACCAACCGCAACAGCTTGAAGATGCCAAACACGTCTCTAGTATCTGCGGTTGCGACTCTCCACGGCCCAACGACATTCTGCACCCAAACCGTCAGCTTGCCGACAAACAGACTTGCAAGAGGGGTGCTCATACGAATGTATCTCGACCGTCTTCACTAGCCATACAAGCAATTTAGGTGTGCCAATCATGCCCAACGACTGTCCAGCCAACCGTTGGTTTGAGCTCTCCTGCCGTGTACGGCCGCTCCTGGGCCATATCACCCAATCGCCTTATATTTTCTAGCCCAGCAGCTAGCCATATCGGTAGATGCACAAGTGCCTCATCCTTCCCACCGTTTCCTTGTTTCACTGCGATACCAGAGAACAGAGCTAGTCGCTTTGTGTTTGCGTCCGTTGTCTGACCGAGTGTTTCGGCCAAACCAGCAAGACCAAGTCTGGTATAGAGATCAGAAGCTTCCGGTGTGTTGCGATGGAAAGAGAAGGTAAAGTCAACCTTGTTTTGAACTTGATAATTATTGTGCGTGATCGGTAGTACGTCAGGATTGATCGTCTGAGTTTGCCTGCGCACATCATGGCCAGCCCTGACAAGACCCAGGGAACATCGACGTTGACAGACACGCTATCCACTTTCAGAGTAGACGTTCCCTTCAGTGCCAGGCGCAAAAGCGGATGTACCACCTTCATACACCACGCATTCTCATCCTACTGGTATCTTCCGCAGTCCCTGCTCTCACCCAGAATATCCTCAATACAGTCCCACAATGCGTCAAGCTCCGGCACCGATAAAGTATCTGTGGAAGGGTTGAGAGTCTTGATTGGTCTATTTGGCTATGGCGAGGATCGATCGGGACGATATAGTAGAAGGGGATAGCAGTGAAGCAAACCGAACTAACCGAATGAGCTGGACTATCAGTGCAGCGGGCCGTTGGCAAACACTGCAACGGGCCGCTGGTAGACACTGCAACGGACCGTTGGCAAACGCTGCAACGGACCGCTGGCGAACAGTATCCGAGGCATCGTACGAAGAGGCTGGGATGCTTGCAGCAACCGAATGGTGTGTCGTAGTAACGCGATCCTGTGGTGGACTTCCAATCAGCCATTGTCCGTCTCAGAACTGCTAGACAATTGCCACCTTGAGACCTAACGGTATGATACTCTCTTCAAGGCAATTCATAAGGCCGTGTTGCAGGATTGAAGCGTGCTCGGCCAGCGTGACGGTGGAGGGTATGTCACATAAGATAGCGGGCTTCGAGACGCGCAGGTCGTTCAAAAGGTCCCGTACAGGGCTTGTTGCTCGCTTGGAGGACGACCTGCCGGAGAATGATGGCTGTGAGAGCCTCGTTCTTTCCGATAGCTCCGTGACCGTGTCGGATGCGCTCTGCTCACCAAAAAAATTCATCGTCGCGCCTTGTTCGCGGACGCTTGTGAGGACTTCTAGGTCGGGAGGCCGACATATCTCGCGTTCGTTTCTGTCCAGCTGATGAAGTTGGTAGCGTTCACAGTTGCGGCTGTGACGATGTAGCGTTAGGTACTCCTGGCTGCTCGGAAGAAAACGTCCGAAGCCACCGTTCAACTGCAGGGCAACAGTCTGTCGTACTCGCGGTCATGACATCAATCTGTCGTACTCGAGGTCATAACAATGGCATCCGAGGGATTTTGTCAGAAGCATACCTTGGACGATGACGAGCAGCGTTCGTGGAGGGTGGTTGTTGTCATAGTAATAGCTTGTTGCGGTACTAGTCGGTCCATACGAGACCCTATTACCCTTACTTAGACTGTTCTGGATTAGCACGTTCCAGAGTCAGTATATAGTCGTCTTCTTCTCACTAGATAGCAACTCAGCGCAGTATTTCATCGACCCGATAGTCCTACGTTGTCATTTGCCGTAGCTATCAGTATTCTACAGCGGCCCACGCCGCTACATAGCTAGTGGCGATAAAACTACGGCGCGGTCAATCCACGACATCTCGGTGCTACACGGTTCCCTCACCGAGAAATATTAAGACATCAACAACTGTAGATGGATCCACGTTCAGCAGTCCAGAAGCATCCGAACAATGGCTCAAGGACATGGCTCTGCGAAAGGCTCCTATGTGGTAATGTGGCGGCATGGGCCGCTGTGGTATACTGATAGCTACGGTAAACAATAACGTAGGACTATCGGGTCGATGGAAGACTGCGCTAAATTGCTATCTAGCTAGGAGATGACGACTATATACCTGACCTCGGGCCAGTGACCTGTCACACACTAGACTAGTCTGTCAGAGGTACAGCCAGACCTTGTATGGATCAACCAATACCACAACAGGTATTACTTCGAACAATACGTTGTTAAGTCTGGTTGGTTGTCTCACGTGACATATGGGAGTCTCCAATGATGGATAGGGCAGCTCCTCCGCCCTTCCGCCTTGCTTTAGCACATCACCTACAGAACCCGGAAAAAAGCATTTGGCAGCCGCTACACATATTTGGAGATACCTGATTGGTACCAAGTACCTTGCTGTTGGAGCGTGTAATCAATCAAGGAACAACACAACGTACTTCAGCCAGATCAATGACCTGTCGACGCTCTATGAAGAATCTGACGCAGCATTCGCGGACGATGAAGAATCCAAACTGAGCTCGTATGGATACATGTTCAAACCGTATGGGATGTGTATCGATTAGGAGGCAACACGTCAACGATCAGTCACAAAGTCTACCACAGAGGCAGAGCTGGTAGCCCTGTCTGTAGCTGGAGGAGAAATGGAGTGGTGGAACAGAGTTTTCAAACACATCAGATTCAGCCCGGATGTGAGACCTGTCATCTACTGTGACAATGAGCAGACTATATGCATAGTGTAACTACGTGAGCAGTGTCGGTCGGAGGTTGGGGAAGGGTTGATGTAACTACGTGGCCTAAGTCACATGATATTCTATTGAGGAAGGCACTGCCCGAGGGCAAGTGCACTTATTTCTGAGCCAAGAGCTCCTGTACACAGACACCACAAAAACAACAGATAGGAATACAATCATTGACCACAGCCTCCGACCGACACTGCTCACGCAGTAACAGTTGAGAGTATTGATTGATCTGTAGAGCTTTGGCGAGGATCCATCGGGACGATATAGTAGAAGGGAATAGCCGTGAACGGATATGGAGGCAAACCCGAGCTAACCGAATGAGCTGGACAATTAGTGCAGCGGACCGTTAGCAAATACTGCAACGGACTGCTGGCAAACACTGCAACGGACCGCTGGCGAACAGAGGTTGTGGTCAATGATTGTATTTCTATCTGTGTTGTTGTTCGGTGATGTTGTTGTACAGGAGCTCTCGGCTCATAGGTAAGGAACATTGGAGAACTCTGGTGACCTGGACGGGACTGGAAGTGGTTCGATTCAGATTCCTTGGGGCGGACAGCAGAACCCAGAGTGTAGAATTAGAAAGGCGAAGACGAATCAAAGGAAATGGGAGCGAAGAAATTTGGAGACAGCTCTCAGTACAGGGAAAGGAGGGGGTTGAAGGCCTTTAAGGATGGGTAGGCGAAGTTATAGATTGTGTATCGCTATGATTTACTGTGACATCATCTCAAAATATTCAGCAGGCGTCTTCTTCGGCGCTGCAAGTTCAATTCCTCCGTACTTGTTGTCTTAGCCGAGGTCATTCCCACCCACACCGACTCTGCAGCACATTCTAACGACAGACTAACGTTCTTTGACTCGTGCGGCATTGCGGCGACCATATCCTGCAGGAACAGAAAGTCTTTAAACTTGACGTCTTCAACTTTAGCATCAATGTGATCCTCTACCATCTTAACGAGCTGGCTTCCAGTAATGTCCTCCGACCCGTTGAGTACATATTTACGCTTGTTGTGTACGGAGATGTCCTCCTGGAGCAAGATAAGCGCTGCGAAGAAGCCAACCTCATCAGGATCGATGATACCGACTGGCGCATCTGCACCTACAAACAAGCGGAGCGGAACTTGCTTGCCCCCATCGCGGACCTTTTTGACCAGTTCCACAGCGGGGCTCAGGTAATGCCACATAAAGATGTTAGGTTGCAATGGCGTCCATTGCAAACTGGTAAATTCTGGCGAGCCGAGCATGGTTTCGATGGCCCAATGCGAACGCGGGTAGTATGCCACCGTTGTCTGGACGTACATTTGCAGCCGTTGTCGAGATCCTGACAACGTACTTGACGCCGGCACGGAGGGCTGCGATATGGAATGTAGATTTCTCGGCAAATTGGTTGGGCTGGTTGTGTGCAGCAATGAAGGCTCGAACCACTCCACGTTCGCGCAGCCACTGGGGAGTAATGTGACGGTTTATGGAGTGAAGAGGTCATGTCTGCCACGTGTGCTGGTGCAGTGCTCTTGCCTGTTCCAACAGCACTTTCTGGCTGCACGACAGATACGTCATGTAAACAGACCCCGCTGGGTGTTGAGACAGAACACAGAACAACACACAACAGAATATACTGATTTTACTGCTTCGCGCGGTTACCCCTGACTTACTGCTCTGCACGGTTACACATTCACTTATTGCATTTACTGCAACAAGTAATCTCGGTCCAGTTATGCTCAACCACCTCGACGTTAGGAAGCTTGGCGAGTTGCTGTGCTCCGGCCAGTGTTGCCAGTTGCGCCAACAACGAGAAATGAAGGTGACATGATGGAGTAGTACTAAGGCAAAAGACAAGACAATGTGTCTCTTTAAGTATGAAATCGTGTCAGAAATAACCTTTGATACCAACAAAGCGTAAGTGAAGTGGTCGCGATTTATTCCATACTGCTCAGCGTTTCTAATCACAACGTGCTTCCGCATATCGTCCGGATCCATCCGTAACAAAGACAGATATGGGGAATTGCCTAATCCAGTAAGCGTGGTGCAAAAGCTATAAGCAGGGTGCAGCGGACGCTATAAGCAAGGCGCATTAGCGCCGGAAAGGCGATCGACAGGAGAAAAGCAGCAGGCGTAGTAGCCCTGCGATAAGCCGACAGCGTTGTAGTCAATGATAAGAACTTGTGAGTTCTATTGTAATGATGTTATCACAGCTGCGGGGTCTGTCTGCAGTTGGCCGCATATGCGCTTACCTGCTCATTCGTTGCTATGTCGCACGGCTATATGTTGACAGCTACAACGTAGACATTTGCTTATGTATAGCTCCCCTCCGTAGCATGTAGAATAATCGTCTTGATACTTCAACTTTTTCCTCGCCTGTGTACTACGTGCACAACCCGCGACATTTTGTGATAGTAAATGATGTCGTGATAGTAGATGGTTTTCTGTCAGTGACTGTGAGTGCGCCTACAGTGTCTGTGCGCGTGATGCGCACCTTTGCGTGATGCGCACCCCACCCACTTTCTCATACAAACTGCATCAGCTCTATCTCAACACCACAATGTCTGTTAAAAGTGCGCTTGATGAGATCAGTAAATTGCCATCTGGCGCTTCATTTTCATACCGCGCACTTGCAAAAAAACACGGTTGTTGGCGCTCAACTTTGACACGTCAACACAAGCGTCAAGTCGTGTCGCATGAACAGAAGTCAGTCAACCAGCGACTCCTCCACCCACGCGATGAAGAAGAACTTGTACTATACATTTGTAGCCTTACTGAACGATTCCTCATGCCTACAAGGCAAATGATACGAAATTTTGCGACTCCTCTTGCCGGAAGAGAGCCCTCAGATGCGTGGGTTGGGCGCCTCCTCACTCGTCACCCCGACCGATTGATCAATCGATGGACCTTGCCAATGGAAACTGGACGCCACAAAGCTGATTCATACTATAAATATCGCCTCTATTTTGAGCTTGTGCACAGAAAGATTGCTGAATATGAGCTGGAGCCTGAGCAGTGCTACAATATGGATGAGAAGGGCTTCGCGATTGGTGTCACACATAAGAGCAAGAGGGTGTTTGATAAGCGTCTACACGGCTTGAAGCAGTACAGGCAGTCACTCCACGATGGCAACAGAGAGTGGGTAACTCTTCTGGCTTGTTGTTGCGCTGATGGGAGTGTCTTACCTCCAGGCATCATCTACGCGGCCGCTGGCCGAGCTGTACAGAGCTCCTGGGTAAGCTCAATTGAGCCAAGAAAGCACTCAGTACACTTCACTACATCACCGAATGGCTGGACAAACAACGACCTTGGTTTGACATGGCTTCACCAGGTCTTTGATCGCTACACAAAGCCCAAAAACCGCAGAAAGTGGCGACTATTGATCGTTGATGGGCACGGCAGCCATGTTACAAAGGATTTCATTAACTATTGCGATAAAAACAAGATACTTTTGCTCATCTTCCCGCCACACAGTACCCATCGATTGCAGCCGCTCGATGTAGTGTGCTTTGCTCCGTTGAGCCACAACTACACCAAAGCCCTTGATAAACGTACCCAGAAGGTGCAGGGATGGCTGCCGTTGAAGAAGAGCGACTTCTTCCCCTTATTCTGGGAGGCTTGGGTGCAAACTTTCACCAAAACGTTGGTGGAGAAGAGCTTCGAAGCAACAGGTCTCTTCCCACAAAACGCTGACAAAGTACTCTCAAAATTCAAGCCAGCAACACCTGCTCCTCCATCAACACCTCTGCTGCAAACTACGCTATCAACTCACTCCAGAGAGCCACCATGGCTCAAAGCAAAGTCGCTGCTTTGCATTGCAGTTAAGCAGAATGACGTTGTTGCTGTAGAGGAGCTGAAGCAATACATCCACCACCTTTCTGTTCAGAATTCACTGCTCCAACATCAGCTAGAGGGTGCAAAAACAGCGCTACAAGAGAAGGAGAAGGTCAAGGATAAGCAGAAAGCGCTGCCACTGATGTTTCGCAACCCCAATCGGCCTGGCGGAGCAAAGTGGTGGTCACCTTCATCAAAGCGTGAAGCCGACGCTCGTGAGAAAGCTTTTGAGAAGTATCAACAACAACAGGATGCAGAAAAAGTAGCTAAAAAGCAGCGTGAAGAGCACCTCCGTATACTGAAACAGCAGGAAGACAATGCAAGGCGGGCACGTTGTGCAGTGGAGAAGGAAGAGCGTGACCGACAACGCGCTGAGGAGCGTGCTGCAATCAATGCTCGCAAAGAGCAAAGACGCAAGGATAAAGAAGCTCGCGACACTCAAAAAGCCTCTCAGTTGCCTAATAAAGGCAAGCGCAAAGCTTCAAATGCTCCTTCAGCAACTGCAACAAAGAAGTGTCGTGTTGCAGGTGCGCAAAGTGCAGGTGGTGCACCGCTGCCTGCACCAACACCTCGCACCCACACCACCCGCAGCGGCCGCACCGCAACTCTATATAATTAATCCTTCACGGGATACTTTCATATACATTAATACATTACTCTACCAACTTTTCTCACGATAATTGCTTTTATGGGTGGCTGTACAGCCTCATTTTGCTATACTCAGAAAAGTGGTTGGGGTGCGCATCACGCGAAGGTGCGCATCACGCGCACAGATACTGTAAGCTCTAGTTCATGGTATTGGTGGTTGGCGAAATGTGCGGACCACCCCTCCCCATGGTAGCCATAGCCTGTCACTCACATTTAAAAGGCGAAAGGGGTACTCTGAGTGGCCAGATGTACCCGTGTAGTATGTGGTGGAGACTTGACCCCTATATACATGCTCTCTGACATGCCCAGGACCCTGAGAAAGACCCTGAGCCATACCTTCACAGACGGCATGAATGGTAACGTCATCTACCTCATCATAGTGCCAGAATCGCACGCATATCACAGGTAGACCGCCCACACCTCCCCCTACCTGCTCCTCCACCGACTCCAGGTAGCTTCGACAGTGGGTCTTTGTGTGGCTTTGAGGGCTAGTGTACCGAGAAAGGGGTGGTCCATACATTTTGCATGTCATTATGAGGCGAGGATAGGCGCGCTGTCAAAGCTAAGGATTCATTTCATCGCCTGGAGCCAAATAGATTTGCACACAAAACAAGTCATCTTCCTGCAGTCTCGGCCGGTGTCAGGGGTTAGGATGTTGCACATTGCAGAATCTTTTTTACAACAGCTGGGGCGACCGCCATTTCCAGTCCAGTGTGCAATTCATGTACGCAACGTCGCGTAGCCCCCCTGGTAATACTGACCGGATGCTATATTCTGAACCTTCTGTAGTTTGGGAACGCTTTGTACGGCGGATGAAAGCGAGGCGCTTGGTCCGCTAACTATACGCTCAGACTGCAGATCATACGTAGGATTAAAAGTATGGGGGAATCACGGACGAGTATGGTTACTAGTCTTTTGAGACCCCAAGTACAATTCTTAATACAAAGTTGTTGCGCTGGAAGGAAAATGCGGTCGTTCACGAACACACGATCAGCTCAATCTTCCAACTTGTTCATTGCACGTTAAGAGCGTACATACATGCCAGATACCGTTGCTACCATCGCCATTACCGGCATTAGCAGCAAGCTCGCCTTACACGTCGCCTCCCAGCTTCTCCAGAATCCAGTTGTCCAGCTATGAGGGTCATGCCGCGACATCAGAAAGCTCCCAGAGACTCTCCGAACCCAACCACGCCTGCAGCTCATTCAGACGGACGCCTACGATGCGGGAGCCTTGCGTCCTCTCGTCTGTGGCTCCGACACTATTGTTTTTTGCTATTACGCCGACAACGAGACCATGACCTCTGCGCAAAAACTCCTTACTGATCTTTGCAAGAAGGCGTGCAGCGCTACATTGCAAGCGACTATACAGGCGACTATCAGAAGTTAGAGATCGGTGAAATCCCTGTGAAAGATCCGATGAAGCATATCACGGCTTATTTGAAAACAAAAAAACTGTAGCGGGAGTCTACGTTCTTATCGGGCTTATGTCAGAGCTATTCTGGCAATCCCTAAGTGGCTGGGACCCAGTCGCAAGAAGGTTCCAGTTCTGTGGATGGGGCGACGAGGCTTGGGAGGTCACAAACTATCAGACAGCGGCAGAGTATGTGGCTACCGTGGCTTTAGATTCTAAAACTAATGGTTTTTTTTTTTTAAAAAAAAAATCTGTGCTAGACAATGCTAGTGCTGCAGGCTTTCCTGACCCGGATATAGTTGTAGGAGGTCGGAAGAGCATTGGTCAGGTCGTAAATATCATGGGGCAAGTCTACGACATTATACCAAGCCTAGAAAGTAAAGGAAGCACTGCGGATGCTGCCCAGAAGAGGAAAACTGGCGCGAAAGGTGACTGGTCCACCATGCATGCATAAGTAGAAACCTCAGTCCCAGCTGGCCCTGGAGCGAATAGTGACGTGCTGTCTGATGTTAGCAATATATCGTACTTCTTTCTCATTGGGAAATGGGCACTTGGAGGCGATCTTGATAATTCGCGATATCCCCAGGTTAAGCCCGAAAGCGTTCGAGAGTTTCTCCAGGCTCGGCGTATCGATAACATTGTCATTGGCAAGCAGTAGTGGGCAACCCATAGAGATGTTTACACTATAGAGCCGCCTTACCTATACTGCATTGCAAGCTGTAGTGCGAGAAGTTTTGGGACTGATCTCCAGCCACGAAGTGTTTCTATACAATACTCTCAAAGCCATCCCATCCCAGGGCTCTAGAGCTACGATCATATGCCAGAGGTTTGTTCGCGTGGGCGCCTGGACTACCACCATCACATTTGATCACCAACTTTGAAGTAGTATACTTCAACAGCACGCTGACCAAATGAGACAGTTAGGGTTGAAAGTTAATCGCGTATCACTCAATGTTTAGTCTAGTACCCCCTTGCCCCTTGTATAGCGTCTGGTGATGCTGAACTTGATCACACTGTCGAGAATCGACGCACTCTTGCGCGGGATATGATATGTCCCCACAAGGTAGGTTTGAAGTTTCCGCTTGCTGCTGTACGTCCTCAAGTAAAGCTTGGTGTCATGCAGTCTCTGCTCGAGAATGTCTACATTGGCCCCTAGCAACACGAGCCTCAAGCCTTCTTGCGACGGCTTTTTCAATTCCGAAACGTCCCAGAGGAACTCACATACAAGTTCTAGGTAGTGACTGCGCCGGCTGCTTCCCAGTGGCCTGAGGGAACGAAACAGGAAGCCGTTGAAAGGTGCATCCAGCTGCGCCGCGTCAAAGGCAAAGATGCAGTACAACACACCTTTCTGGAGGTCGTGCGAACCCCAGAGGAGGTTGAACAGAGTGGCTGCTATGTTTATTTGGACCCGACGGTCCCAGATAGCTAACAGCATCTCAATGCCGGTTCGCCTTACTTAATGTAGCCCGTACGGCAGCCCATGCCTCCAACAACCCCATTTCAGGCACGCCCCAATCCACCCATCCTTCAACTTGGCGGTATAGTTCTCGCGGGAACAGCGATGTCTCACAGCTCTTTGCCCCCACATAAGCCGCGGTGCTTGACATATTTGAGAACAAAAACAAGAGACTAAGCACTGCCATATTCGTCTGCCTATGTTGATGGTTAATAGGTGATGCGAATAGGTACTTAGTGATCCTTGATCTCTGCCAGACCGAGACCGGAAATCAGTCTGGCGATATTATAGCGTTCGTGGAGCTTTCGTAGACGCTTGCTTGTCATTCTGAGCACGCAAGATCAGTGGCACTTTTGGATGGAACAGCTCTTCTGAGGGCAAGTTACAGCATATCGTTCAGTGCCACCTAAGGCTTTCAAAACTCACCATGAATGCGGGTTTTCTGCCTTCATAGTACGTATAAATTGTGTCGGAACCGCAAGAGATGGCCCACCACGCACGGACGCACATGAAAAGAACAATGCAACCTCTATAACAAGCGCGAAGTCGAGGCTCGACTGCAGAGAATATGGACTGAGGTACAGAAATTATCATTACTGTGATATGTTTATCTATGCGTAGGAAAGATTTTTGAGACGTGTCGAAAGGCGAGGCCAAAGTAGAGGAATGAATGTCGAAAGGCGAGTCCAAAGTGAAGGAATGAATGTCGAAAAAAAAGTTGACCTTGGGACTGTCAGTCTTACACCTCAGTGCAAACGTGCCACTCCCAGTTAGTCTTGTGGCAGCAGTCGATACGATCGAAATCCTTGGACGAGACACTGCCGGCACCAGTGGTGTCGAAGGTGATCTCCTGGCCCTCGTGCACATTGGTGGATCCACTCTGAGCGAAGGGGATATTCTTGCCGTTACCTACAACCGAGATGGTACGCCTGGGCGAAACCTGTCCCCAGGTATCGAAGATCTTGCTAACGAGAACACCAGGCTTGGCTTCGTCAAAGGTAGCGGTGACATGGAAACGTTCGTGACCCCAGTAGTAGGAGCCTGTGAACCAACTGAAGTGGATCTTTCGCGACCCAATAGCACCATCGACACTGTAGAAGACGCCTTGATTCCAGCCTGGACCATACACATAGAGCGCATCGGAGAATACGTTAAATGTGTAACTACCGATTTGGATGGAGCCCCGAACATTCAGTGTGATCTGAGTAGATGAGGTCTCGAAGATCTTGACGGCGAACGGCAAGGCAAGGCCAAAACTCTCGCGATACCAGCTTTTGTCACTTGCGCCAGGGACCATTGGAACGCCCTCGGAAGGGTCACCACCGCAGATCTTCGTGTAAGAGGGAGCGGTTGGCCTGGGTGCAGGAGCTGTACAAGTCGATTGGACGACAACCACGGTCTGGAAGTCTTGAGTCGTCGTCGACACTGGAGTATCAGCAGTCGCGGTGATGGTTGCAGTTGTAGTGGAAGTGCCTGTGGCGATCTGGGAGCAGGCTGCGGAGATCTTGCTGGTAGGCCAAGCAGAGATGGAGGCTGGCGTCGCGAGGTCACGCTTCTGAACCTCATTGAGCAGTACCGCCATAGTGTCGTTAAGCTTAGGAATGCTTGCATCATCCTCGTGAGAAAGAGTCTTGACTGCCACAATGGATATCTCGTAAGGATCAACGATGACGCTGTTGGTCACATCTGTGCCGTTGTTTGCTCGTCGGACGCGTCTTCCGTTCCATACCTGGGCAGTGTATGTGACTGCATTTGTAGTGTAGCTTGTAGATGTCTTTGTAACTGTGGTAATCTGCAGGGCGGGTGTTGTGGTAGCAGTAGCTGTTGCAGTAGTGGTGGGTTGACTGTAGCCGATGAAGCTGGTGCAGAACTCCTGGCCGCTGGACTTCAGGTAAGCCAGGTCGTTGGGGCAGACAGGTACGCCATCATCGCTCGAGTCTGTGAACCCAAAGCTGTACTGAATGGTGTAATGGTCATCTCCGCGGTACTGACCATCGTTCGTCGCAAAGGAACTATCCCATTCCTGAGTATACATGGAACAGTACTGACCCTGGGAAACGCCGTTCTTGAGCAAGATGTAGGTGTTGAAGAAGCGACATAACTGAGGCTTGCCGGTGGTGGGAGGGTGTTCCAGTGCGTACTTGTTGGTTTGCTGACAAGCAGTCGCGCAGAGCTTGGCATCGAAGGCGCCTTCGGTAAAGAGCTGGTAGCCCATATAAGATCCTTGCTTGTTGCAGTCGAGAGGAGCGTTAATCGCGCTGTTCTTAAGCTCGACCTGCTTGTAACCGTCGGCAGATTGGGTCTTGAGAGATGAGTAGCCATTGCTTCCTGCGATGGCGACCTCAAACTGCTCTCGCCACTGACCCTTGTTGGTCGCAGTGTCGGTGTAGACAGGTCCACCCCAGAATGAGCATTTGATGTTGGCGACTGCATCAGGGTTCTGGCAATTCGGGCCAGGGTTCAATGAAGGGTCACGCTCCACGACTGAATGTGGTCAGGAGTTGTTATGGCGGATGATCAGTGTAAGACTTACAGATGTTGAAACCGAGACATCCTTCCTTTGAGTTGCACTCCGAAGCGCACTCTGAGGGGTCGTAGCTTGTCACCACCTTATATCCAAGATATCCGTAGGCACTGCTAGCACCCTGCAGGTTAGTGAAGGTGTTAAAGTACCCAGATGGTGTAGACGCGCCCTCCGCTACAGACGCAAGCTTGGTGTCGGCACGGAAGTTGTTGGCAGATGAAAGGTCAAAGCCGTAAGTGTTGGGGTTGCTAGGCTCCTGATCACAAGCCGCGCGCTTCAAGTGCCGCCTGAGTTTGGGTACGGCCGTTGGCGTGGACGCAGGCTTGACATCGAGCGGATCGGCGGCAACCTTAGAGGCGACTGCCGCGATAGCCTTGCTCTGGTCGAACGGGATGACTTGCTCCTTCAGCCCGGAGACGATGTTGATCACCGGGTCGGGAGTGGCATCGACGCCTGCAAAGTCGATGTCTTGAGCTCCGACTACAGCGAACGCTGCGACGGCGGAGAAAACGAATGAAGAACGCATTACGAATCTAGCAAATGTAAAGAATGACTGGAAGGAGTGTGAAGGACTGCTTGGTGTTCTTGCTTAACTGCAGATGGTGTTTATATAATCCATTGCGAAGCCAGGAAAAAACTATGTCTCAACCATACCTTCAAGCGGCATTGATCGTGAGGTACGGAGTGGCCGCAGGTGGAGCACGCGAGCCACTTGGAGTTCTCGAGGCGCAGCTGAGTAGACGCATCAGCGAGCCTGGACAGCGTTGTTAAACCACCACAAATGGTTTGGTTTGTCGATTATATTGGTTCGGTCAAACCTCGAGCGGCTCCGGTAGCATACCAATATTATCGCGCCGCTTTGATCTGTAACAGGTCATAACATGCAAGCCATCGCTCGAAAGCGCTTTCGGTCTTCGCTTTGAGGCTGAATCGCAATGTAGGCTTCCCTGGGTACGCTATCCACCCCCTGCGTTTCGCGTCCAGAAGTCTTTGGAAGCGTCGTGAACGTGCGTTACAAGGCTACGAGACGACAGCCTTGTGTAGTGCATGGATGGACTCGCAAGCTAGCGTTAGCCACATATCCGGTCGCCTTGGCACATCGTACGTGCCTTAGCAGATCACCCTAGGGCAACCTAGACGATGAACATCAAAAGAACGATGCAGTCTCTCCACATGGCCTATTATTATTAGCGACTCTTCGGTAATCATCGGGAGATGGCCTCGCCTCCAGCTGCCCTCTTCAAAGCCACACGAGTGATCAATAAACCTGCTAGTCAGAGAACACCGTCGAGGGACAGCGTTATACAGTTTCGTGGAGATTGTCGGAGCTGTGGGCAGAGCGTCCTGCGACACTACTTGCGATATGGACGTATACGTTCTTGAGTCGAATTGGCTGTGTTTGCGATGCTATTTCGAACATGCGAAAACAAATTGTCGAATCTTTGAGAGCCCACACGACGAGAGTGTTGCGAAGCGCAGCGATCAACATTTCCGACTGTTCCAACGCTGTAGCGACTCGGCATGTTCTGTGCTTCGGCGTTCGCGATTGCTAGCCCATCCAAACAGAGTCCAAAGCGTTTGTAAATTGCACATCCGTAGTGAGTGGATCCCCAGCTTGCCCCAGAATATTGGAGGGGGTTTGAGCATCTAGACCCCTGGAGTTGGACGGTTGAATGATCACCTTTCACAGTTCACTGAGTGCCTAGATCCAGCCAGCCCATCTTAAAGACCTCGAGGAAGTTCATCTTAATGAGCTAGTGATCGAACACCCTCAGGGTTCTTTCCACTACCGTGCGCGTGCAAGGCCTGTTGAAGCCGAAAAGCTCAAATCCTCAGATCGACTGTTGCTGTATCGATCTCACAATAGAAGAGGCCGACATCATCGTAGTCAATGCTATTGTGTGCTTGCTTCAGCAATCGTATAGCCTCATGCCTGAAGCGGGACGGGCCACGGAAGGATAACGCTGAGGTGGTAGCTGAAAGCTCCGCTTTTATGGACTGGCAAACCCCGCAGGTATATCATAGCTTTTCGGAAAGGCCAATTGCACGTCGACAAGTCCGTTGGTTGCGAGAAACCAGCAATACCTGGCCAGAATGAATCTATCGTGAAGTTAAATCGTGGGTTGTCAAGAAGTCGCGAAACATGGACGTCGAGATCGCTCTTGAGGCGTTCAGCTAGTAGCAAAAGGCCTCCGACGGTACGAGGCATTTGAGTTGAGGGCCGAGCTAGGAATACGTCTAGTAGTAGTATGTGCGCATGATCCCAGCAGTATCAGTGGACAAGTACATGCTACGACGCATCTCGCGACGCAATCGTCAGCACGATTGTGAGAAGGAAGTGATCAGGTTTTGCAATCTGTTCCACAGCCATTGGCGTGAGAAACTTTTCCGGGACTATAGGACAGTAAGGATGTATATTTTCGCATACCTAAGTCACCGTCAGTCGATGCGCGTGGCAGGTTCATTTGTTGAGGATGACTGACATCTACAATAGCTCGAAGATCACACTCATTGATAGTACACTGACCTTTAGCAACTCGAGACCCTTAAGCGTTGCAGACTGATTGCCACCCTCCTGGTCGTTGGGCGTAGATGACGTTCCATAATTGGCTGGACCACGAGTCGTGGCTAGCAGTGAACGATCATCTGAATGTGCAAGCACATCGAGCGCATCGGATGGGTTTCTTAACTCGATTCCTCTTCCAAGTTCCAAATCCCTCCAAGGATCTTCGAGCTTGTCTCTACATGTCAGTGTCCTGGGGAGCTGTAGATAATTCGGCCGAAGTTCCAAAAGCCTCATTGTGTTCTACGAAGCTTTTCAAATCTTGTGGAATATTCGCCCTGGCTTTGTTTTGCCATTGTCTTCGTTTCGACTGCGCAAGGATACACTCGTTGCCGGAAAGGTGACAGGATTCGCAGGGCGGCTCCTTTCGATCGCCTGCGCCGTCAAGATCACACTTTGTCTTGCGACGACGGCACCATAAACATGCACGAAAAGACCGTTTGCCGTGATGCAGTCATTGCTGTCCATCGCGAATGTGTGATGCTGGTCGATAATCGATAGAGTGTTTGGGAAGACACAACTTGGCTACGGCAAATGTCCAGGTGCGGGCCTTCCTCGTCTATGGCTCATTACGTCATCAGCGCTGGTTACATGCCGCCATGACCACCGTTGCCATGGCCCCATCATCCGAGGTCACTTCAACTTTCCATCTAACAATTGGAATACTGCAGACTTGAACACTGATGCAGCTCGAAACTAGAAAATGCTCTCTGAAGCATACACAAATGCTGCACAATACTGTTTGGGCACCTTCGACCAGCGCGAATCGTCAAAATCTCAAGAGCTCTCATTCAAACAACGCAGCCTACAAATTTTGACAGAGGCAACTCAGCTCGCAGGGATATAAGCCTTTTTTCCGTTTCTAACTGCTTAGAATGATAGGCAAAGCATCATAGACGGCTACAATCCAGTTTGCAACGTGACAAGTCGGTCGGCAATGGTCGGTGGTGAGCTCTTGCCGATGACCTGAAGTCCCATATGCACATCTAAATATGGAACAGTACACTGAACTAAGAAGAAAGAAACTCAATTTGTATTGATTCATCTGCAATCTTGATATCAATCAAGATGTGTTCTACGACCACCCAACTCACCACTTTTTCCTCAGCTCCACAGATACAGGAGCTCAAGAACGGATTCAGTGTCGAGATCCGAGGATTCGACTTGACAAATGGAGTAAGCTATGAGAGCTTTCGTCTTCTGCAAAGCCTCTTGACGAAAGTGATTTTCCCAGACAAACATCCATGGCTCCTCACTGATCATCTTCATAGTATGGCGTAGCCGTCCTTCGCAAAACCAACCAAGCCGACTCAGCCCACATCGCCCTAGCCTGCAGATTCGGAGAACCCGACGATGTAAAGTCCTACAACAAAGCTGGCCGTAATAACCGTTTCGCCTACGACGAGGTCTTCGACGTCGGCAACATTGAAGCCGCCAACACTCTTGTGTCATCAAACAATCCACGCGCCAAAGCAAACAAAGGCAACAGCTACTTCCACATCGACAGTAGCTTTAAACTTACGCCGAGCAAGAGAAGGGCGACTGTGCACAATGATAGCAGTCAGGCTTGGGACTTGAACGAGAAGACAGATATGAGGCAGGGGTTGCCGTGAAGGATCATCGCATGAGCTGAACTTTTCCATGACTAATTTCGTTGGTAAGCCAGGTCTACGTTCGCGATGTATCTTGCGCAAAGGTTGACCTAGTTCAACTCAATGCTACCTCAAACTCGGTTGCCTGTTCCCGGAAGGTGCAGTCCCAGGCACTTTGCAGGATATCCGCGATGCCAACGCGTTCTGTTCTCCGTTCTTGAACTGATCGAGCGTAGTCGTAATCTTGAATCCGGCTTCGCGTCCGCTCTGCTAAAGGGTAGGTTTTGATGAGCATTCTGAAGCACTAGCGCATGCAGGGCTGCAACCCTGGCACACATTCTTTTTGTTTTGCCCTCATATCAGAAGTCGGAGGCTGCAGATGGATGGATTGTAGCTGGATGGACAGTAGCTATGTAAACAGTGTTGTTTCGCCATGGTCTTCGCGTTGAAGCGAGGTCCTAGCTAGCCTATTAACAGTTTGGACCCCGCATGTTCCGAATTTATAATATTACTGATCAAGAATAAATGAATGGCGAATCAACCACCTGCATGTAACATAATCCTAACCAGGCAGACCAATGTTTAGATCACACTTGCAGCCTTTGCTGCAACTAAGATCTACACTAGCACAGCATAACCTTAGTTTGACGCGACATGTTGTGTCACGATATTGCCAAGGAGACACGTAGTCCCAATGTGTGGTTGAGATGCAATAACCACGTGCTTTGAAATCAAACTTCGCGATTGTGTTCACAGTTAAAATGTTTCGTCATCTTGCTTAGCAATATCGGTCTTACGGCTTCACTTGAAAGCAAGAAGAGCTGAATATAAAACGTAAAGCCCTGCCCGTAACTAGTTCGTCACGCCACGATCGAAACCATCGAGAAACCATACTCTACCCCTCTTTCTGGCTTATTTTGCCAATCACTACTTCTCTGCCAGAGCAATGAAGATGTTGAACCAAACAGCCTTGATTGTTTCCGAAGTCGGCGGGCGCGTGAAGTCAACGTCAGACTGGCCCATTCCTCGACCAGGACACAAACAAGTCCAAATACGTGTCACAGTGGCAGGTCTCAACCCACATGATCAAAAGGCTCGCGATATAGGCCTCTTTATCAAAGACTCCCTACCAGCCATCCTCGGGCATGACATTACTGGAGTCGTTGCAGATGTTGGACCTGGTGTCACCAAGTTCAAGACTGGGGATAAGATAGTCTCCCAATCACAGCTAGTCGGTCATCATCAGAAAGCATTGCAGCAGTATGCAATCGTGGATGAGGACTTCTCATCGAAGATTCCAAAAGGATTTAATGATCACGACGCTGCTACACTCCCCACAAACGCAGTTGCGGCACTCATCAGTCTTTTCGACCCCAGTGGACTGGACATTCCGGCGCCCTGGAGAAAGACAGACGTCTCTTTTGACTATTCGGGAGCTACACTGCTCATCCTAGGCGGAGGAAGCAACTGCGGAAGATTTGGCGTCCAGTTTGCCCAAATGGCTGGTATTGGAAAGATTGTAGTTGTTGGCGGCTCTGAAGAAGAACTCAAGAGATGGGGTGCGACGCATGTTTTGGACAGACATGGTGGCGACGAGGCAGTCATCAAACGTGTTCGCGATGTTGTCGGCGATGACCTTGTGTATGCCTTCGACGCCATAAACCCGCCTGATGGCCAACATCTCGCCATCAGCGCGCTATCTTCCAGCAAGACCGGAAAAGTTGCTCGCCTGCGTTTCTCTTCCGGGGCTATCGATGAGTCGAAGATCGTTGGGGAGAAGAAAGCTGGATATGAGATGCGTAACGTGCTCGGGTTGTCGCATATGAAGCCCAATACAGCCAAGCCATTCTGGGATCGGGTAGAGGAATACCTCAGGAACGAGAGTCTGGTACCGTTGAAGTACGAAGTTGTCGATGGACTGAATGTGGAGAAAGTCAACGGAGTGTTGGACCGGTACAGGGATGGCAAGAAGGTCACTCAGACGCATTTCAAAGTGTCCGAGTAAGTCCGGTGATCCGGTAGCCACTCGCTAAAAGCAAGAGACCTCCGACGGACGGAGGCAGGGTATGACATAACAGGGCTACATAGCTGCCAATCGAGGAAGGTACTTCCTCACCTCCTCTGCAATGAACGCAAGTTTTTGAATCGGTATATCGTACCCATACTCTTCGAAACACTTGTACACCACATCCAAGCTCAACCTGCTCTGCGCCCTAGCAATCTGATCGTGATACAGCCTACACAGCAGAATGAATTTCCTCGCTTTCTCCCTTCCTTCTTCAGATCCATCGCCCGATCTTACTCCTTCGTCATATAGCTGTTGATAGTAGCTTGTCATATTGGACTTCAGCACCAACAACGGCTTCTCGCCCAATATTTGATGCTTGAATTGCTCATATAGCGCCAGTTCGTGGGCAGAGGCGTGTATATCCTCAAGTTTCAGCGCCCTTGTCTGTACGCTCTTAGGTGCCGACTACATAGTCCCACTCAGCGTCGGACAGGCCAGACTGCTCCTTGAGATGCGTAAGTGCTTCCCAATCCACGTTCTGAGCAACAGCCATGAGGTTTGTGTCGGGAACACGAGCGAAGGGTTGAAGCATAAACACTGTAGCGGTGTCGCATTGTATCATGCCGGTGATGGTATGGATCGTCTTTGTGCAACTTGAGAAAGAAACGTGGTGGTATGCCGCCGTACGAATGGCTCATCACGATGTAGGGCGGTTCCAGCCGAGTGGCCTCCAGAAGTTTGGTGAGGTCACGCACTATGTCCCTGGCGAAGATTTTCCCATTCGGCAAGGCTGAGGCTAGCGGCAAGGTACTCCTGTCGTAGCCTGCACGATCGTAGAACAGGATTCGAACGTGTGCGCTGAGAGCCTCCTGCAACTTAATGTACACGGCGGAAGATGCGCCGGCCTCGGTGATAAGGACAAGCAATGGACATGGTCATCTGCGGATGGGTCCAGAAACCGATGCCCACAAAGAATGCGGTCCTACGGAAACAAGACCAAAGTGTGAGGGGCTGTTGCGCCATGGATTGTCAGCTGCAATGCGCGTTAAAACATCAGATTCTGATGTTCGTATTGACTTATGCTTTCGTCCGGCTTATCAGAAGTAGTCGTTGAGAACGAGGGCGGGTCACGTGTATCAGCCTATAGTCCCTGCATATCAGATGTGTTGGTACCTGCCAACGTGAGCCAAGACAACGCATATGGAGTTGCCCACAGTCGTCGTCATGCGGCCACGAGGATTGCTTATCAAAAAAGGAAACTTGGGTATCTCATTGATGGAAACATGCGCCCGAAAATGCACGATATGCCTGTGGTGTACAAAGCAAGAGACTCCTTGTTGAGCGGCGCGAGAATTGCTGTCGTAGCAAGACACGCAATGCAGAGAAACGTTCGCCGTAGAGACGTCGACAGCGATACTGGCGAGCCCGAGCGCTGTGCTGACCAGGTAGCCTGCCGCAACATGATACAAACGACGGAAATAGCCACTTTTGTAAGTGGTGAGCGAGAGGGAACTTTGCTCAGTAGAAGGCGTCCGGGTTGTTGTCGTGACCGGACTGTCCGTAGTTGCTGCCAACATCGTCCAGGCTTCTGTACTGTGACTGACCGCCTCCACCACCACGACCACGGCCCCGACCGCCGCGATCGCCGCGGTATCCGCCTCGGTTGCCTCGGTTGCCGTACTGGTTATTCCTGTGGGCGCCACGACCACGATCTCGGTTGCCGCCACGGTATCCTGATGGGCGGTTGTCGTCTTTGCCGCGTGCGTTGTGTGACCGGTGATCACCATGTTGGTTGTTGGGCTCTGCAGAGCGCTTACGGTAGGACTTGTTAGGGAAGTAGCTCTCCCACTCGCTCTCGTTCGCAGTCTCTTCTTCAATGCGCAGCATCTGCTTCTCACCCACTACGCTATCAAACTCGAAGGCCTGATCGTCTGAAACTGGGTGCCAGTTCACAATGCGCGCTGCGTCTGCTGGTCGTCCGTTCTTGCGAATGGCCAACACAACAGTTGGAGTAGGATTCTCAGAGTAAAACTTTGCTGTCTTTGGCACTGGCTGGACTCGCGCAGCCCACAGCTTGTTCTCGAAACAGGAGATACCCGTAACTTTCCACCTAACCTTGGCTCCAATACCGCCGACCTTATCGAGGATACTTTTCGGACATGGCTTCGGTGTGATGAGGATGCTGTTGGCAAGGAACCTGACGTCGATGTCTGGTGTGCCTTGGGGCAGCTTTACGAGCGAAGTCAATTTCTCGGTCATCGTCGCAGGGATCATGTAGCCAGTGTAAAAGACCGTCTTCTTGATCTGATATGGCACCGTGCCGGGCGGTGCTGTGCCGTTCTTGACTCGAGTATTGTGTGCGTTCATCAGCTTTTGGATCTCGGCGATCTCAGCTACAGGGTCCAGCTGGGTTGCGTTCTCGGCAACCTGGATGACTTCTGCCACGATAGGCTTGCGGTTGCCCTTCAGCTGGCCAGCCATGAGATCCTTGTTGAACTGGAAGAAAAAGTCGCGGAAGCCTTTCGTGTGCTTCACGCGATCTTCATAAATTCGCAGCTCTTCTGCGTCCTTGTATGTATAGACGATGTCCTTGAGCAGCTCCTGCTTGAACTCCATCGTATTCCTGAACTTTTGCCCTGCAGGGCCAATTGCAGGCTTGAGGCAAACCATGTCAAAGTCGAGCTTTCTGCTTCTGACAATGCGCTTAATGAGGTCGCTGAAGTTGGACTCGCCGCGGCCGGTAAGGAGGACGTTCAGTGCATCTTTTTGTTGCATCGATTGCTCGACCAGAGTGACAATGTGTTCATTCCACCAGCCAGCCCAGCCACGCTTCTCCTCTTCATCAACGCCTTCACCAGTGGCCCCTAGAATGTTGGCATCGTGCCACCAGCCTCCATTCATGAACATGTCCGGGCTTCCCAGCTGGCCTATCGTGGCGCTGTTCCACAACTGCTTGTTTGGGAGGGGACTTGCAAATACTGCGATCGTCAGTAGTGATCGAAGCACAAGGCTGCATCAAGCATACAAGTGTTGTCGAAGTCGTACACGTGTATAGCCCTGACGTCGTTGACAGCAGGCAAGTCCTTATCGTCACATGACCATCTTTTGAGCGCAGTCACTGTGTGATATGTCGGCTTGCCACTAGGACCTGCGACGGCAGGTCTTGTCGACGTTGCTAACATAGAAACTGCCGAGCGGCGAATAGGCGATACAGAGAAGCGTTTCGTTGTCGCGAGCAGCATTCGCTGCGATGGAAGACGGTCGCGTATTCGAAAGGAGGGTGTCTAGCCCGCAGTAAATAATGGCTTTCGTTGGCGAGGCAGGAGCAGTGGATGCTCTGCTGCAGCAGCTGAGAGTTCGTAAGGAAGTCACAACACGCTAGTGTCAGCACGGACCACATCGCCGCATCACTTCCGCCCATGAAATCATCGGTTCACCAACCTCGATACAAGCATCTATGCATGGGAGCAACAGCAGAGCATAGCGAGCAGTCTGAAGACACATGTGTAATATGTCTTTCACAAGTCACCGAAAGGGCAATCACGGTCCCCTGTAATCACCACAACTTTGACTTTGTGTGTCTCGTGAGCTGGCTCCAGGAGCGGTCCACTTGCCCCTTATGTAAGCTGTGCATCTCTATAGACATTTTTAAGCCACTGACTGGGGCCAGGCAAGACAGACGTTACTGCTGTTCAGTACGATTGGAGATCATCTGACGATTTCAAGAGCTACAGTATTCGCCGTACCCACACTCCCAAGGACCAATCTACTATTACCGACCATGGACACTTATCACATTTCGCTCCATATGGATTGCCAAGCCGACGAAGGTGTACTCACCGCCCATTCTCTCCTCCCGCGGATGATCCAGCCTTGCGCAGACGTCGAGAGATCTATCGAAAGGGGCTCTACTCACTACACGTAGGCAGCAACCCGTATTCTGGCTACCGCGATGTAACCCCTCAAATGATCGCTGGGGACCCAGAGCTACAGTCTCGAGCTCGTACTTGGATACGGCGTGAACTGCGTGTCTTCAGCTTTCTTCACACGGGCCCTTCGGGCTCGGCATCCCAGGCAGCCACGACGAGCAGCAATGCTGAGTTCTTGCTTTCGTACATTGTGTCTATCCTGAAAATGGTAGACATCAAGGCCAGCAACGGGAATGCAGAGAACCTTCTCACCGAGTTCCTGGGACGAAGATGTAGCAGACTGTTTCTGCACGAGCTCAGCGCCTGGTTGAGAAGCCCACATACCAGGTTGAAGGACTGGGACGAGGAAGTGCAGTATCAGGATGGTTGAGAATGATTGCAATTACATTTCGGCACCACAGAATCTGGCTATTGTACCTTGGGCAGCAAATATCTAACTCCGTCACAATGACGTGGGCTTCCCTTCTACTAAACCGTCCAAACCGCGCTCGTTTAGACTGATCAGACCATTTCGCTCCATTGACCCTCTACTTCTCATGATACTCTCCGCTCACTCCAGGTACTGGCATCACCTCCAATCGATCCAACATCTTCACCGCCAAGTCACTCAAGATTTCCGGCG
Source organism: Macroventuria anomochaeta (assembly GCF_010093625.1). Classification (NCBI taxonomy): domain Eukaryota; kingdom Fungi; phylum Ascomycota; class Dothideomycetes; order Pleosporales; family Didymellaceae; genus Macroventuria; species Macroventuria anomochaeta. The sequence continues at coordinate 55,570 of NW_022985369.1, forward strand.
AGAACAAAACTGACTCATCCTTCATCCATTGTCCCGTAGCTTTGCACATGTACGAGTCGACCATCAGCATCCGCGCTCCAGGGATCTCGTAGATCAGGGTTACGTCCGCACTTGACGGAAGGCTAAGAAACCAGATAGATCACTCGCACTTGGCCCGGATTGCGTTCAGAGTAGCATTCTTCGCGTTCCTGTCGTGGACCTTGTGGGAAAGGAGGTACAGCTTGCAAAGCAGCGTGTACTCCTTCAGATAGGTCTCGCCTCCAACGTGCTTGTCCTTTCTGCTGGGGATACGCCAAAAGCAGATGAGCTGGAAGCAGAGGTTAAAGATGCGAGGATCGTCTGTGGGAGGCTCAATGGTCTTTGTTTCGGGGTTTGAGGTGGTGAGCTCTGCGAAGTAAATTGACCTTTCAACGAGGATGCTCTTGTACGTAGTGAAGGTCTGTCGCTGGTCGCCGGCGCTGACGTGGATGGTAAGCATATCGTTGCCAAAGCTTTCATTGTTTGCCTTTGACGGCGAGTGGGGGAACGAGCCTGGTGTTTGTGGAGGGGACGTGCCTATAGATTTGGCAGCAGTCCCGGCACTGAAGTCGAAGAGGTGCATGTTCAAGCGGTCAGGGGTGTTGATAAGTGTAAGTTGTTATTCTTGATGCAAAGTTGCAGAATTGATGTGGCGGCGAAATCTTACTTACTCACTTATCCTTCCCTCCTACCCACCCTTGATCGTGCAAGATATATTCCCTGGTCCGATTGTCTGGCGCGTTACAGTCAACAGGCTTACCTCGGATAGGACGCTCTCTAGTACTGTCGTAGTACTCCGACACCTCCTTCTCCATATTCACTGTCTTCGAGCGATCTTTTCGCTGATCTAAAAATGCAACGGCGAGGTCAGAAAAGAACTCTGTTGAGTACGGCAGGTACCCATTGATGTGATTTTTCACCCACTGACCGGCTACCTTCCACACGTACAGGTCGACCATTAGTTTTCTGGTACCACACAGCCCCTTTGTGGCGCTGTAGATGATGGCAATATTATCATCGCTAGGAAGCAGAGGGTGCATCTCGCATGGTTGTTCGTGGGCCTTTATGTAGATCCCACTGATGGTGTCCTTCGCTGCAAGATCATCACGCAAGATCTTGGCCAAAACAAAAAAAAATTGCAAAGGAGAGTGATTTTAGTATTGTAATCAAAAGAACTCGAATTGCTGGGCTTGACTGGCAATCGTCGGGTGTACAAATGCTGAAGCTATAGATCGAAGGCTTCCGGATTTACAGCAGGGAGCGCAAAGGAATCATGCTTTTTGTCCTTGGCGCAGTCGAAGAATGTGACGGTTTATGGAGTAAAGAGGTCATGTTTGCCTTCGGAGCTGGCAGAAGCAGCTCCATTCAAGTTGGAGACAGGCTATTACTCGACCCTACCGAGTAAATTCGAACCTGGTGAAGTGCCGCCGAAAGGACTGCCGCACGCGTAGGTTGTACAGGGCCTATGAAGAGGTTGCTTTGCGATGGCCATGGTGGACATTGTCCGAACGAAACGTGTGCAGACTGTACAGGGCCTCCGAAGCAGCGTGTTTAATGGTACGTACTACGGGTAGTAACTGTACGGAGGTACTATAGCATGATGTGGGACGTAACGGTGAAGAGGACGAGCCGTACAGTACGACTACACTGCCAAAAAGTACCGTACTACGCACTGTTGAACACGCTGCTCCGAAGAGATTATCTGCTTGGGACCGGGAGGGCGTAGGTGATGAAGCCGCGCTTGCGCCGAAGGTAGGTCCTCCGAACATTTTGAGCTAAGTCAAAAGGTTTGAGTCGCGATGTTGAGTGTGGCGAGGTGGGTATTGAGGCGGACAGATTTTGTGTCAAGTGGGCAAGCCCGCACTGGGCACTTACGCCATGAGCTTTCACTTCACTTCGTTCATTGCCGTTTACTTGAGAACAGCCAGATCTTAAATCATTGTACTGGCTGCTATGACTGGTCACATTCGAAACAAGGCCTAATTTTGATCCAGTCACCTCGAACTTATCGGCTCCGGTTGTCTTGATACCGGCTCTACACAGACTTCCCGGTCACTAGTCTCGAACTCTCAGGAAACCAACTGATCCGCCCACATAATCCAGCTCCTCCCCTTATTTCCCTCCGCTGGACATCCAATACAAACATAATACTCTCTACCCACATTTACACCCTTCTGAGTGACAGACAGCTGAGTGTGCTGAGCAGAGTAGCAGCTGCGGCAAGCGGGAAGGCGCGGTGGAGCGGTTGGGGTAGGGGCAGCGACGATTGCGGTCCCAGTCTGAAATCTGTCAGTCATGATGAAGTTTTGGTGTGGAAGGAGGACAAACGGCTTGTTGATACGTGTTGTGGTATTCATTGATGATGATGGGAGGTCTCTTGCGGGTGAAGCCGAGAAAACCCATTCTGTTTGCTGTTGTCTAGTACAGGTCCCGAGTAAGGATTAGTCGAGAAGTTGGTAAGGATGGTTTAGAGCTCAATGTTGATCAGATCAGACTGCTCATACTTGTAGTGCTTTGCAGGTGAGGTGGGCTAAGACCATGTGTACCGCCGTGCAAGCCACATAGATTGCAAGGGTAGGCGAACGCCAATGATCAACGTTGATATCTTCCGAAAGGTAAACTTAGCAATCCATAGCGCTTAGAGGTATTATGTAGACGATAACATAGTCTGATCGACGATTTTTCAGCCTTGTGATTGTTTACTGTCGAGTGCTTGCAATTGTGTGCTCCAGTGAAACAACTTTGGGATATCCATGCGTCATAAGAACTCACTTGTTCCTTGTATGGCTTGTCCAATCCATTGAGATTGTCGAAAGATGTACAGGTTCTCTCATAGCCCGATGACCGTCCGATGTGTGGGTTGTAAGTTTTCGGGTCGGACCGATCCCTCGTGTAAGGGTAAGAACTACTGGTCGGTCAACGCCACTTTCTCCCAGCAATACAACCTGAAACACATAGCTAAGCACCAAGTATGTGTGCTCGCTGAACTGTTCAGAATCCCTCCACTCAAGATTATCACGTTAGCGCTTCGGTGATTTACAAGTCAATGTTCATAGTGCAGTTCAGGCAGACTCCAGTCCTATCTGCAGAATGCTTCTCAGATGTTTCGATAATTGCATTCCTCCCTAAAATTGCTTGAGGCGCACACAGTCGAAAGACCTTTGATACTTTTGTAAGTCTATGCTATGTCCTTTTTGAACTTGTCACTAGCTATGAAATTTGTCAGCTATCGATTCTACTATGATGTTACTTGTTTCACCACTGTTTATATAACAGGAAGAAATATTCTCACTCAGTTCGATAGACGCTATCAACCAACTAACTTCTTCATTACAAAATCCGCCTGCCTTCATGATCGCATGCATCGATTTCAACCTTGGCCGCTTATCCTGAGTCCATCAAATCTGCTTAGTTATCTCTCCGCTCACAACCGATTCAGCCGAAGAAAAAGTACTACTACTCGCGGAACTCAACCGCTGGAGAAGGCTGCTCAACTCCTTGGCTTGCACTGCCCACCGCTCGAGGAGGGAAAACCGATCGTTGGGTTGAAGACTCAGTCTTACACTGCAACGTCTTCGCCAACAAGTCCATCAGAAACTATTTCGGCAGAGTATCTCCAAGCCCTTTCACCACCTCCTTTGTCGCCTTGCTCATGTAGACATCGACAATCAGATCCCTTGCTAGGCACTCACAGGTGGTAGCGTTGTAGATCTCACACACATCATCTGATGATGGGAAGCCTGTTGCGTCGATAGTAGAGACTTCTTCGGACTTGGCTTCGAGGGCTTCGAGTGCTGCGTTTTGCGCTGCTTCGTCCATGAGATAGACGGCTAGAGCGAAGAGCTTGCACAGGAGGGTTGACTCTTTGTCTTGAGAGATGTCGGTGGGTTTGCTGGGGATGCGGCTGGTGTAGATGAGCTGGATGTAAAGAGAGGCGTTATGCTTTATGGGTAGCGGGCGCACACCTAAGGCCACGTGATCGTTACTTCCACTTTCACAACCAACTCTGGCTTGATGCCAAAGGATTAACTTCACTGCGTGACGTTCAAACTTTTGTGAGACAACTTCCTCAGACTGACGAGCAGTCTTCATTACTTTCATAACAAAGCCAATTCCATTCGTGCATAGGTTCTAGAAACCGGTGTTTCGCAACAATGCGCTTGATGTAAGTGCTGATTAGTCAGTCAACTCGTTTCCTTAGGGCCCAAGGCCGATGGCTGTGAACGTCAACCTCTGACCAAGCTTATGCCGTTTCTCCTGTTTCTTCCCCCAGATACTCCTCGGGATGATGCTTCTTCCAATGTTTCTTTTTCTTGTCATGCTTGTTGTCACGATGCGTGATGAACTCGGCGCCGAGCTCCAAAAGGCTAAACGCCAGCTCCTGCACCAACTCGGCATAGAACTGTAACTCCTCCCCAGTACAGTGCACTTTCGTGAACTCTGTGTAACATTCCACCAGCACCCGTCGCATAAGTGACTTTGGTGGGGTACCTTGGCAGATTGTATTCACAGGACCTAGGCGTGGGGCCCACCACTTTCCGTATGCTTGCATCTTGAATGTTGCGGCGACAAACGCTTTGATGCCTGCATTCTTCGTTCTGATATACTGAAGACACTCGGCAAATGCATACAGCTTCGCAAGGTGCAGACGTTCCGCTGCTCCGAGGTGGATCAAATATGTCTGATCTTCGGCCGGTTTAGGATCCGGTATAACGGGCAAGTCACCTTTGTAGACGTGGTGCAAATATAGCGCGAACACAGCCAGGTGAGAATCTAGAAGCTTCACCACACACTCTCCTACTTCCTTCCAACCGGCTGAGGGGGCTGTTTCGAAGAACCTCGAACGGTGGGTGAGGAGATTGGCGAAAACAGGGAAGGATTTGTGAGCGTTGCCGGTGCCGACGTCAATATCGAACCTGATTAGCAAGTTCGTTAGTAGATACTCGTTTCAGCATCAACCTTAAGGTTGCGTTTCACTTCAGTATAGTGTTTCCCCGCCACAGCTAGTTTGTCGCCTGGCGCATACACGGACAGTTAAGAGCGTAATATAGCGATGAAAAAAAAACTGCAACTAGAGAAGCGCCAGCACGTTGTTGGTAGCAAAAAGCGGGCTGATTAAATCGAAGTAAAAAAAATAGGAGAAGTAGAGTAGCCACGTACGCTAGTTCCTGTATCGTTTTGTCCAAGCAGTGCTACACTCACCTGCGCCTTACCATCGCTAAGTTTCGATAGCTTCCATACTGGAGGGAATTGTGGGTGTTGATCGAGTATGATCAGTAAGGTCGACTGTCGAAGCAGTGAAGTGCAAGGATGCTGCTATGAAGCTTCTGGTACATAACACCGGAGCGCCCTGTGTTCTTTCTAGCTACACTAGAGCTATGGAGCTCGGATCCACTAAGCAAAAACGCTCGCCAAGCAGGCCTTTACAAAGTATCCATCTCCAGCATTGAATCCTGCTTCACTCGGTGTGGTAAACCTGAACTTGCTCTGGCCCGGTTCGCCGGTATTCAGCCACACGTAAGTCAGCGGGATAGCATCCCCAGCATTCATTTGCACAGAGGTCGAGACTGTGATCGAGCCTCCGTCGAAGACAACCTTGAAGTTCGCATTCCCATCATTCCAAGCTGAATAAGCGTTTTCACCCGTCCACGGATAGCCAAAGTTATCGATCTCGCCGCTCTTAGACTGAAATGTGTAGGCCCCTGTCTCCCTGGCGATGAAGACCCCCTGCAAAAAGAGAGCGCCATAGAGCCGTCAAAGGATCTGCCATCTGCAAGCGTTATGCTATAGTCCGAGGATGGCCAGTTGGGGCTGGAAAACGACAGAGAACTTAGGGAGTCAGAGGAATCGGGGTTCGTCCACTTGGAGTATGTGGATGTAATGCTGGCGCCATTCCTGAAAGGGCTCGAGTACTTGCGGTACTGAACACTGTTCTGGTGAAGCCCGACGTCGGCATAGTCGCCCGATTCACACCTTGGTCGCAGCATTGATTTCAGTCAAGATGAAGCCACTGTGCATATCAAAGTACCGAATGAATCTAGTTGTGATGGGTGCTGAGCTGAGCTTGCCGTCGTTCTTGGTCTCGATCAGCAACCAGCTGCACAGAAGAGGGGCACATCTTCTCTGGCCTGGCGAAGAGCAACAAGGCTGCACCGAGGCTGCGCTGAAGTGTCTTGCTATCCATGCAGGTCTACTGGATTCCTGACAGGCGGGTGAGTGAGTCTACGTTTGCATGACCGAGAGAGAACGCTAAGAACCTCTGGACCGTCTAAAGTGTGCAACGATCGGCGTCACCCGTGCTGTCCGCATCTGCGTGGGGTATGGGGTCAGGCGTGGCGACCGAATTGGACCATTTTGGCTGACCCGATGGCTTTGGTGGCTGGCTGACGCCTTGTAGGTTATGTGAACCAACGGTATGGCCGTCGATGCAGCCTCGAGGATCCAGTTTTGCGTGTCCTGTAGACAAGGTTATAAGCGACGGGAAGACTCGACCCGTGGCGATCTCCGAACGTGCAGTACTGAAGGTTTCGCGAATAGAGAGAAGATTGTGTGTTAATTGAGGGTATCAAAGAGCGCTATCAGCAGTCGTAAGGGCATTCACCAGCGCCGTTTTGATGCAAGGCGTATGCGAATGCGCTGAAATGCAGCAAGGTTCGTGAGGTTCGTTCGTCAAGGGTGCAATTAGTTGAGCTCATCCTCGGAGTCTTCGCGCTGACCAAAAGAGTTCCGATGACCGACGTCTAGCTCTGCGAGGGTTTTTGCAAGCGCAATGCCTTCGGTACGACCGCGGTTGATATCGACAAGCATCATGATGGGGAAAGGTAGACCAACCAAGATGGCAAGGAACCAGAACGCCTGCAATGGTTAGTCTTAGTATCGCTGGACTCGTAGCAACATGCTGTTGGGGGCAGCTTACCGGTCGAATCTCTCCGTAGGCATCCGTGATGGCCCCAACAATGGCTGGGCCAAACACACTACTGCCCTTATCCGTGATCGCATACAGCGCGTAAAAGGCCGCTTCGAAACCGGGAGGGATCAACTCGCCAAAAAGGGCACGACAATAAGAGCTGAGCCCACCGAGCACGAATCCGTACACTGCACCAAGCATGTACATCTCCCACTGTTGCTGCAACCCAAGAAATCCTAATCTCTGGATTGATGGCAGATAGCCTAGTAGGCCATAGAGTGGGATCACTTCGAAGAGGGCGATACACATTAAGATTGTCTGCACAGGAGTGACATTGAGGTAGTGTGACACTCGGGACCACGTGAATGCGCCAAGCACACCAGAGACAGTTGCGATGACATTGATCAAAGCCAGCATAGCGTACGACATGCCTAGCGTTGTCTTTGCGAAGAGCACAGCAGTGCCAGAGACGGTTGCTATGCTATCACTGAGTAGGAACCATGCGGCCAGAAAGAGCAAAACATCTTTGAGGTGTCTCGCATGCATTGCTGTGCGACCCAGAGATTTCCAAGAATAAGTGAAATAAGCAATCACTGTACGGGCGTTGGACGTGTTGTCACCAATATGCAGTGGTGGTCCTGGACGTGGTCGCAGCCACAGCGCGCTGGGGATTGTGAAGATGAACCACCATGCGCCAATCATGAACAGGACGAGTCGCAGTCCGAAATTCGATGATTGGAAGGCAATGACCACGACTATTGAGAGTGTCTGCAGGAGTAGCGCAGCGATGTAGCCGATTGCAATGCCGTAGGACGAGATCTTGGTTGACAACGCAAGCTCTTGGGACGGAGCCGAGCGGTCTTTTGTGCGTGGACTAGCCAGGTCAGGCGCAGATCGCTGCGGCGGAAGAAGAGCGGTGGTTGCGTCTGCGACTCCATCGAACACCGGTTCGTGGCGTGCAAGGCGGCTCGAGCAGCGTGCTTCATCAGAGAGATTGTCGTCGTCGTCGTCGTCGTAGTCGTCGGTCGAATCATCCCCATTCGATACAGCATACCGCACGGTTGGGTGGAATCTGACCAGCAGGGGCAGGAAGCTGTTTAGGAGCACAAAGCTCGCTCCAAAGCAGGTGTTCGCAACGATGGCCAATACTGCGCCCACTATGTATACGCTGGGCACGACAGGCAAGAACAGCATGGTTGCCGTGCTGCCGATGAAGGCAAACCACAGGAGGAAGCGCTTCCTGAACCGCCCGTGGTCTGCAGCGCCAGACATGGATATGATGAGCAACGCCTGGATTAGCACGGAGATGCTGAAAGTGTACATGGCGAAGCTGGCCGTGTTGACCTCAAAGCCAAGGATGCTGACGACACATTGGCCCTTCTCGGGGTGGTGTGGTTTGAAGAGGGCCGTGAAGCTGGCCGGTGGAGAGACGGTAGGCAGCGAGGCCTTGCATGGCGTGGTGTGGTCATGGAGGAGGACGCCATTTTCGCGGGCGAGCTGCTCAAGGGTAACGGGTATGAAAGAGCCAATGCCGCAGACTACGAAGACCTGGACAGGTTAGCTAGGCAGCCGCTGCTGGCAATGGTACGCGCAAAGCTCCTTCCTGTAAACAAACAAAGTGGGGTAAACGACCGAGGAGGAAGGAGCGACGCGTTAGTTGGGAACCACCGAAGCTATAGGAAACCCACCTCTGCTGCCCACCCGTACATGTAGAAGCCGGACAGCTCCTTGTCGCTGGTGGGGCGCGTATCTTCGCCCTCGTATTGCGGTTGCAAAGCGCTGGATTCCATGTCGAAGCTGCGGTCAGAGAAGCTCTGCTCGTCGTCGGCCTCGTTGGACTGCGACGACGCGGGCAGCGAGAGTTTCGACTGTGCTGACGCGTTGCGTTCGAGCTGTGGTCGCGGTCGTCGGTACTCCGGAGGGAGGAACTCCTCAGGTGCGCGTGGCGTCATAGCCGTCGAGTTGATCGGCGGGAAGCTGCGTTACCGCGACTGAGACATGACGAACACAGATCCAGACAGGCAGTGCAGCAGACGAGTCGAGGGATGCTCGAGTCGGTGAATAGGACTCGGGTCTTGGCAGCAATTGCAGAAGTTCAAGGAAGAGCAAGAGAGGAACCGTGATGAGCGTGCACAGCTGTTGGGGCGGCTGGCCGATCCATGGAACTCGTGCAGATGATGAAGTGAGCCACACTCCATCAGTCTCGGACAAGGCGCCTTTTTGGCTAGACAGTAATCAGATGTCCTGATCACGCCGCGCTCGCCGCTGAATGCGGGTCATCAACACTCCAGCGCGTCTTGCAGTGTGGCAGGACAGCACGAGCTCACATCAGCGGACATTGCGCAGAGCACAATTTCAACACTGCCGGCCGGTGCAATGTCTGGATGAGCTGTGTTTTGCCTGCGTGCAGAGAGTTCTAGTCTTCGTAGAGGCTGCTTGTCTTTTGTCTTGCTGGCGTCTTGGATGGATGATGCAGGGCCAATGTGGGTCCTGCCAAGAGGAAGGAACGTCAGGGCTCGAGCCTTCCCTCGCCAGCCTGCGTGTCTCCACGATCGCCAACAACACCACCAGCACAGGTTGTCGCCGCAACGCGCCACCTTCTTTTTCGCCCAGGACCCAATTGCGCCTTGCCGTGCGAGCGCGACTGCTTCGGTGCGGAGTCAGCGTTTAGCCGCGCGTGCGATGCGGTAGCGACGAACCGAGAATCCCCCGGCTCCTGCTTTGACCTTCTGCTTGCCTTCTGCTTGGGCCCTCTGCTTGCAACCAAAGCGCGCCTTCACGATACCCCGGCGCCGCCAGCCAACTCGAGCCTCTCGCTATACGTGCATTCTCCCGCCGATCGGCCTTCGCCCCTTACTTGCACGCCCGTAGACGTTGGCCCGCCCGTCGGCCCGCCGCAACCCTTCAGAGGCCGCCCTCCACCCGCAACGTTGCTGCTACCGGACGCCCTCTTCCCTGCGCATACGACTGAACCGTGCACGGCTCCCACCGCCATCATCGCGACTGCGCGCCGAGCACACGTGGCGAGCGCGCCGGCGAGCTGCATGACGGCGCCCAGACTATGCCCGGCATCCTCATGATGAACCACAGCGCAACCGACTCAGCAAGAGATGGAGAAAACAAGAAGCGCTCGTTCGACGGGAAGGTGGTCAATGGGATCGAAGCGCGCAGGGACACGGCCGTCATGAACGGGAACATGGGCAAAGCCACCACGAACGGCGCCTCCACAGCCGTGCCGGCGCCCACCATGGATCAGTCCTCAGAGCTGCCGCCTGAGATTGCGCATATTGGGCCGGAGGCTTACCACCCCTTGTCGAAGCTGCTAGCACGAATCGCTCAGGAATGCTACAATGCGCTCGAAGAGGCACTCCACAAGATGTCTGGCATGTCGCTGGGCCAGCAAGCCAACGGTGCCATGATAAACGGTGTCGTTCCTCAGGACAACCCAGAGGTCAACAAACGGAAGAAGCTACTCCTTCTCAAGTTTGCGCAAGAAAATCGAGCCAAGTTCATAAAGCTGCTGGTATTGACTGAATGGGGGCAGAAGTCGGCCCTTGACATTGGCAAGGTTATCGACCTGTATTCCTGGGCAAAAGAGCAGGCTGCGCACATGGACTTTGTGGACGAGCAGGTGAATCAGATCAAGATCCTCTCAGCGTACGCGCGGGAGAACAACCCGGACATCAGGACTGCATTGGAAGTTTTATCGACGGGGAAAGCGTCCTGGATCCCAACTGTGCGCATGTCCACCAATCGCAGAGATCACATAGTACTGACAGACAACAGCTGGATTACATACCACCCGATCCCGTCTCATCGGACAAGGCGCTCAAGCTTCTGCGCGCCATGAACACATCCCTTTCGATACGGCTGAATGTACACGAGACCCTTCCGCGACACCTTCGAAACTGGCGGATACAGTCAGGTCGCGCCATTTTTATGATTGAGAACGAGATGGAGTTTGACGTGTTATCCTTTGCTGAAGATGCGAGCGATCAGTGGTGGTTCCTTGACCTGCGGTTACTGTTCGCCCCTGCGCCAACAATTGAGCTCGGCAGTAAATTCCTTTTGGCACTCAAGCCTCAGGCAGATTACGTTCTGCGCGAGAAAGGCCTGTCCGGCCTCTTCGACTTCCTTCACAACTTCGTCCTCACCCACAAGCTCTCAGTGCTGAGATCGCAGGCCGACGGTCTCGCCCGCTCGGGGTGGATAGGGTCACTGAGAGTTGAGCCAGTGCATCGCGAACTCGTGGTTCAGTACTGGACCGACAGGCCAGGGAGGAAGAACTGGATAGAGCTTGGCACGACAAGCAACAAACCAAAGAACGGAAAGATGTCCTGGCGAGGTCCTCCAGTACCATCCCTGACAGCGCGCTGGTTTCGCCAAGGGAAGGAAGTGGTGGATGTCGACCTCGAGATCGACTGGAACGACCTCTCGATGGAGCGTATACTCAAGCGCGTCATCGCACTTCACACTGCTCAGATACTACGATCGACACGGGAGCATTTCGATTCGAGGCTCGATATACACGCGAGCTTGTCTGAGTCTGAGCCTACGGACTGCAGTCTCACTGCGACCCTTGGAACAGTATCCAACTCGGTCACGCTATCACTGGAGCCAGTAACCGGCACTTACATCATGCAACCAGCCAGCGCGCTTGCAGCCAGAGCCGAGTTCGCCATGAACCAAGGCAGAGAGCCAGCACAGATAGCAGGCATACTCACATTAATGCTCTCGCAGACGCTACGGGATCAAATTCAGAGAACTGCGCAGCAACTAGGATGGCAACAAATCACGAGGCAGGCTCTACGACCGGATGCTGTGCGGGCAGCTGTGAAGTCGAACGTCTTGGAATACGTCATGTACTCGCCTCGTGGCTGGACATCAACTTGGGCATTGGCCGCTATTGTGGGCACTGCAGGCGAGTCGTGGTGCATATTTGAGATGGGGTCCAATGGCATTTCGATCGAGCACGCCGAACAGATCGTAATGGACAGACACGACGGCAGCAGCATGGCTATCAACCGCAATACCTTGACCCGCGTAGAGCGTGTAGCCGTCCAGCTGCTCTCCTTCCGAGTCACAGCCCGTCAGTTGGAGAAAGAACACAAGATGTTCACACTGCGCCACCAGTTCAGTGCAAGTAGCAAGCCAGCCGAGGCCAACACCATCGTTCAAGGCTGGGCTATGCATCTGCAGACGACCGACCTACTCACCACCAAGTCCGGAGAGCAACCATGGCTCGAGGACAGCATTGCTATCGCCTGCGAAGGGCTCAAGAGCGATGGTCGTAGTGTGTGGCACATAGCCGATGGTCGCATGGTCAAGAATGCAGCTGCAGACATGCAAAAGCTCATGGCCGCTTCACCACAGAGCAGCTTCAAATTCACAGCAGACGGCAGCTTCAGGATCCTTCTAGCCACTCCATTTGGCAGCGACATCCTCGGCGAGCTTCGAGCGCGACTCCGCGACGTCAACCGCCTGCGCTCATTCGCTACCACCCTCCAGAAACGCCAGATGCGCCTCACAGCATCGTCTCTCCAAAAGGTGCAATTTCAATACGGGCCTTCTCCGCATATCGCAGCCGTCTCCTTCGCCTCCGAGAACGAGGTCGCCATCGAGATCCCTCCGTCGAATCCACACCACCGCATCCACCGACTCCTCACCTCAATTGCGAACGACCGCAACCCCTTCCTCCCACTCCTCTCCTTCGGCGACGCAAATGGCATCGACCATTTCTGCACTGTGCTTGTCCTTACGCGCTCCCTCCTCACCGTGCTCCGCGAACTGGATACCGCGACACCGGGCAATATCCGTAATCCTGCCATCCATGTGCACTCAGTCTTTAAGTACCGCCTCACCTACGAGAATCCGCTTTGCACGTTCGACATCCGCCTCCAGCCCAAGAATGACAAGGTTTACTGGTTCATCGAAGATAACCTTAGGCATGCTCCTGACATTCGGCCTACGCCTGAAAGGAATCCGCGTCACAGACGGTTGGAGACTCTGCAAGAGAAATTGAAAGAGCTGTTCAGGGGCAAGGCGGAGGGCTGGTTCGGCACACGGAATGGCATCGTTGCAGAGCTCGACGCCGTACCCGATGCATTGAGGAAGCTGAACGATACCGTGCTGAGCTGCAAGATGGAAGGCGGATACAAACCGCCCTCACCACTGGAAGTTCCGCCGCAACAGCAAGCGAAAGGCAACTCTCCACAGCTGACGAGACAGCCGTCACAACAGCAGATGCAGCAGCAGCAGCAGCAGCAGCAACAACACGCTCAGCAGCAACAGCAGAATCGTCCACAACAGTTCTCACCTCAGATGGCGAGGAAACAGCAGCCAGGTCAGCAACAGCCGAACGGTCGTCCGCAGCCGAATGGAGGGCAGAGGCCGACGCCCCAGCAGATTCAGCATATGCAGCAGTTGCAGCAGGCCAGGGCGGCGCAGCAGCAACAGCAACAGGCGAGGCAGGGGAAGACGGATGTCATTGAGATTGACTGAGCATGCATCGACGTTTCGCGAGGCGCAGGAAGTGGTCAGTTTGTTTTCGTGATTCCCAGCTTAGATTGATGATAGGGTCTGCCTCGGTGCGGCCACGCTCTGTACGGTTCTTGTACGAATAGAGGTTTGGATTGGAGAGGGTTAAGGGAGGAGGAAAATACGTTCGAGGTTATAGATAATGAATACCATACCAACATACTCATACTCTCACACTCAAAGCTTTTGTTCTGTCCCAACCTCTTGTCCCTACAGCCTCGATCCAGATCCAACGATCCAGATCCAAGGACGTACCACCGATCGACACCGTCTACGTTATACGCGCACGCCAAACGCACACAACATCCGCCATTGCCTCCGTTCGATCGGTCCTCCCTCATGGTGTTTCAGATCAGCGCATGACCGTCTTGCACAACTACCTGGCTTCAGCTGCACTTCCTTTACAGAGTCAGTCTATCCAGATCGCATGTGCCTAGCAGATGGCACCTAATCGCACGGCATGCGCTTGTGCAGGTAGTACACACGACAGTCGACTCGGTGCCATGATACAGTCACAAGTATAGTGCTTCCGCATACCCGGTTGAAGTGCGATGGTTTCTGAAACGCTGGAACATGGATCGATAGCGAAAAAAAAAAATGAAAAAAAAAAAAAAAACGAAGCAATGTTGTGAAGACTCTATGCAAGCCACGCTGCACATCCGCCGGCAAGGAACCGCTTCCGTCCAAAAGAACAAACAAGCAAGGCAGAAACGTTGCACGAGAACGCTCAAGCCACCGTCGATCACACACCAGCAAAAAGCAAACATAGACCTCACGTCCTTGTTCCTTCTCCGAGGATCTGCAAAGCAACCCATCAACGGCACGACAAAAGAGACAAGGAAAAACCTGGCGTGATGTGATCAACTTCAAACGTTTTCTCGATGTCGAACAAACTAGCAGCAATGAAAAAGCGGAGATGTACTGCTTCACTGCTTAGTGGTGTGGTAGTTCAGGGTTTCGTGGGAAGAGTGTAGATGGGAACACCATCGTCCCTGCACTACGGAGGCAGACTCCAAACCAATGTTGTCCGAAAGTATGATTCCTCATACATCTACTCGATAACGAGTGCGTCCTGCGTGACCTTCCTAGCAGCCTCAAAGTTCCCACTCACAGCATAAATGCTTTGGATAGCAAATGCCGCCTCGGTTGCGAAATCCTCATGTCTCCACTCGCCATCTTCTATTCCCTCTTCCATCCTCTCCTCCGCCTCTTGCCTGACTCTCTCACCCAGCTGTACACACCGTTCGTAACTCGGCAGCGCAAGCGTAACAAGCCCCAGTCCATGCCAGATGCGTCCAACATTGAACTCCGCTTCTTGACAAAGTGTAGCCACGCCAGTCTTGGTGCGCAGGTCGTAGTATCTGTACATGAAAGAGAGACCTTGCTGGATCTGAAACTGTCTGTTCTCACTTAATCGTTTCATCGCATGCTGGATGTACGCCGTGCCGATGGAGAGATTGAGGATGGGGTCTTGCGGCGTAAGCGCAAAGGCACGGAAGTAGTAATTCAGCGCCGCCATGTAGCTCCCTCCACATATCAAAACGTGAGCGTATAAAGCGAACAACGCGGGATCGTGATCTTTCACTGCATCAACAGTGCTCGCATTCACACCGTTCTGGCCCCACCCGATGCGCTCGTTCGACCGGAAATTGTACCAGCTCCGCTGCTCCGGGGAAAGAAGCGCGTAGTCCATAGTCTTAATGTAGCGCATCAGCACTTTATGCGCGGGGCCAGTCGAGTAGCCCTCGGGGAAGGAAACGAGGCGGTTGACGCACGAGTACAAGCGAAACAGGTCGGAGCCGAAGGGGTATTCTTTGAGGAACCAGCGGATGGCTGTGGAGGCTTGCACGGAACTGTCGACGGCGAGCGCGCAGGCGAGCCGACAGAGTTCAAGGCTGCGGTGGTACGAGAGCGAGCGCGAGAAGATGTTGGATTGGAGCGCAATGTCGAGCGTGCTAAAGCAGCGGGCATCGTCTCCGTGGCGCGCGAGCAGGAGGGCGTAGCGCCCGAACGCGTCGCACCAGCGGTTGAAGTGGACGCCCCAGAAGTCTTGTGGTGCTGAGTCGGGTTTCTCGCGCAGCTCGGGGTTGGTTGCGCCGTCTTCGACGTTGTTGGCAACGACGGCTAGGACCATCAGTGCGGACTCCATCCAGATTTCGCCGGCGCCGATGCGGCGGAAATAGCCTTTGAAGTCTTCTTTCTTGTCTGCGTAGAAGAGATCGAAGGTCGAGAACTCCTCGATTAGCTCACGGGTGATGGAGAAGACAGTGTTGGTTGCGTGTTCATCGCCGCCCTCAGCGGCTTCGTAGACATCGTCCAGTTTCTGGAAGCTTGCCACTATTTCACGATGTTGAGCTCGAGCAGCCGTGATATCATCAGCGTTGTCTTCAGCCAGCTTTTGGAGCTTCTTGCGGAATAGACGATGATCTATGGCGTCCATAGGTACACCCGTGCCTTCCAGGGTCCTTTGCTCAGGCGTACGAGGTCTTGTCGATGTCGGACCCTGCTGAGCCTGTGCATCGAACGGAAGAAAGGTCTGTGTTTTGGGAGGCTTAGGTGCAATTCTCCTCGTCCGGAAGAGACCCTTCGCAGGACGCTCTTTAAGCGGTCCAAGTGACGGCCGCTCGTTGTCGACGTCTTCATTGTCCTCATCCTCGTCGTCAAGCGCTGCAATGGCCTTCTTCATCAGCTTCCTCTGCTTCTTCACTGCATTCTTCTTCTTGCCATGATTGCCGCGAGACCTTCTCCGCCAGTCTTCGTAATGACTTCTGATCTCGCGTAATCTTGAGAACCCGATTCTGCGCAACTTGACAAGGCCACGGTTTCTGTAACAAGCGTCTGCACGTTCCATTGCCTCTTGTGGCATGCCTTGCACCTCGAAGAACTTTGCTAGCACGGCAAGGTCGTCGACAGTGTCCGCGATCCATCCGACGAGGATCGGTATAATTTGTTGAGCCTTCTCGCGTTGGCCTAGATTCGTGTAGACGGTGTAGAGTCCGAGATAACTCATGAGGCTCATCTCACTAGAGTTGCTCTCAAGCAGTGGTTCATAGAAGCGTAAAGCCTCAGTATCGTGGCCAGTAGAGTGTAGCGCATCGGCAATGACCCGGAACAGATCCAGATAGTCCCACATGAGGGCGTCTGGACTCTTGTCGTCCGGCTCGAGCATCTCGAGGTGGTGCATGGCTTCAGAGTAGTCGTCGGCGCTCTTGCGCAGCCTAAACAGACCCATCTTGACTCTGATCTCCAGTGGAAGTGTTTCTCCATATTTTGCTGAGTTCGACTTGCGCTTGAAGTCAAAGACCTCCACGCGTCTTGGGGTATCTTCAATGTCAAACTCGCGATCGTCCTTCTGTTCGTCCCAATACGTTTCGTTCCGTCTTCCTTGCTTCCATCTCGACAGATCTTTGAGGCGCCGCAGAGCGTACTCGTACTTGCCAGTCCTATCCAGCAGGTCCAGGTAGATGTTGGTCAACTCCCAGTCCAGGTCACTTGCCTTTGGATCTCTGCCTGGACCTGTGTAGACTTCGATAGCTTGATCGAACTCCTCGATGATTTTGCTCAGATGACGCTTCGTCTGCTTCGCTGTCGATGTACCCATCATCGCCATAATCTTCAGGACCTCAGTGTCAGGGTCCTGCTTCTGCTCTCTGAGCGTCTTCAACATCTTGGTGCCGAGGTTCACACATTTCGAGACATGGCCTAGGCGAGCTTCGATTTCAAGCTTTAGACTGCGCGCCTCGTAGTTGGTCACATCGAGAGAAATGATGGACTTGAGACACTGCAGAACGACCGCCGTCTTGACTTCTTCGGTGTAGGTTGGGTGGTCTGTCGTGTCCAGCTTCTTGATGCGCTCGATGATGAGATGCCACAGCTCGGGATCACGTTTTGTAGGTGCGCCAATAATCAAAGACTCAATGGCCTTTAGCTCCTCGCCCATCGCAGCGTAGCTCTCTGCGACAATATTGTGAGCATCGAAGATCTCAGGGTTCAGCTGAACAGCCTTCTGTCCATACTCGAGAGCTCTGGGGTAGTCCTGGGCAATGAACCTTTCGTTAGCAGCCCGCTGCAGATTTCTGAATTCTGGTCCCGGATCGGCAATTTGGCGAGGTCCTCTCTTCCCGCTCGGACGTCCTGGGTTCTTCTTCTCGCGCAATTGCTTTCGAGTATGTCCATGGAATCCACCTTTCCCTCTCCCTGGGGGCCTGCCCCGCCGCCCTCCACGAGTACCTCGAGCGCTCGGTTTCCCTCGTTTGGCCTTGGGCTTGGCTCGCTCTTCAACATAGCTCTCGTCAATCTCCATCTCGTTGGGGTCGCCCTCATCCTGGTCAGCATCTTCTTCGGAGTAGTTCGCATCGGCTTCCGAGTCGTCCCTCTCTTCTATCTCGCGCAGCTCCTCGGCCTCAGCTAGCCTGCGCTCAAAGTCGCTTTCATCAGAGCTGTCATCATAGTCCTGAAACAGCGAATCGCGGTACCCGTCTGGTAGGTTCGGGTACAAATCTTCTTCTCGTGTGCCGGGTGCCGGGATGTAGCCTTCGTGAACAACGGGCTGGTTACTGATGAACGCCCTGTTGAAAGGATCTTGAAATGTTGAGCTGGTGTATGGCTCATGTAGATGCAAGTCCTCTACAGTGCTGAGCGGAATAAGTGGGGCTGGTTGTTGAAAAAGCTGTTCCGGATATGAATATTGTTCGGAATGAGGCAGCTGCACAGGATATTGTTGTCTATGCTGCTGCGACTGTGGTCTTGATGAGCCCGACTCTGCATCTGAGAAGGTACCTGATAACGGTAGGTATCGCGGCCTGTCTGGTGAAGGCTCTGAGTCTTCCCATAGCTGATTCAGATAGCCACCCGCCATGGTGGTCAAGCTGGTCGCGTGCCTGTCAGTTGAAACTCTTTGTGTTAGCGGTCGATCATGTTTACGGAGATAATTGTGGATGGTGTTGAAGGGAACGGCCAGGATGTGCAACGGCGCATTGGCGCTAGTGAAGACCCTAATAGATCGCAGGTGAAGTCCCTAGACAGCAGCAAGTGTCGCGTCTCTAAAGGCGTATTACAAGATACATCTGAAGTGCGAATAAAGGCTCTTGCATCATATGCTCTCTTCGTCGCTTTCAACCCGCAAGGACCAAGACCGGCAAAAGTTGTAACGGCAACCTGACCGCATCCATCTTCCGAAATGAACCCAAAAGCGCCGCACGTGCCCTATCCCTAGCCCATCCAGTTCAACTCCACTCACGTTACACTCAATTCTACTATTCCCGCGGGTCATGTGTTGTGTTTTGCATTGGGGGCACTGGCTACATGAGTCGGAAGTGAAGCGCCGGACTCTGCAATTTCGTTCTTGGAAGCCGGACAACAGTCTGAGCACACGACATAGCACAGTAGCGTCATTGAGTTGTACAACTACAAGTACCTAAGTTCCTGCAGGCTTGCTGTCCAGTCTGTTACGAAATCACGGCGTTCAGGATGCTATCACAATACCTTTTGTGCGCACTTTGCGCTGTGAGCGGTGTGTTTTCACGAGCAGTTCCGGATGTTGCACAAGTCCCTCTGTTGCATCCACAACAGCAAAATCATGCCAAGCCGGAACACATGGGCGTCATGATCGCTTTCAAGAGAAGTGGAGAGGATCACGAGAAGACCTTTCAATGTCCACTGCGACAACCGCTGCGAGGTACACAGTGCCCCGAAGCTCTACTGCGCTGTCTAATATCTGGTGCAGGATCCATGCTGCACTCTTGGCCTGGGAGCGACGCACACAAAGCCGTACATTCGATGAAGATAGTGGCTGTGCTGGATGTGGAGACAGCGACATTGGGGTCTCTCGAAGAGCTGGCACGTATCAGGTGTAGGATACAACCCGAGTTCAGCGCGGAAGAAGTCAGCGCAGCGTCTGCTTCGGGTGTCGAGTTGGGTGTGTGGCCGACTTTTGGTGTGGAAGACGGGGTCGTTGTTCTTGATCGGTCCGACTCGAGGTGGTTCCTGGCAGGTAGATTAATCAAGAGCATTGAGTGCTGTTGAAAACGAAAAAAAAAAAAAAAGCACGAGTTCAGACGAGCAGTCGTGACATGCTGACATGCTCTCATCCTGACAGTCAGGACAGAGGGGGTATGTTCCTCCTAGTCGTGGCCTAATGGCTGTAACTCTAGCAACTCCATGCAATGCATAATCCAACATCCCTCTATCATACGTTGTTGTCTCCATCATTCATGTTGGCCATCTCGTACTCCCCAGCGCCGTCTCTGCCTCTCCCTCTCCCTCTCTCAGTACCTCTGATCTCTCCAACCCCATCATCAGCAGCTGGTTTCGAGCTCTTGGCGCCGAAGTTGATAGGCCTCAGCTCACGCCACTGACACGCCCATACGCCAAGAGAAGTCATGATGGTGGCGCTAGTTGTCTGGAGCGCCCACCAGAAAAGGTGTGAAGGTACCGCATGCGTGTACAAGGAGGTGACGATCAGGTGGATGAAGTGTACGGTGAGGGCGAAGTCGAGGACAAGTTTCGAGCGCGCTATTAGAAGGAGGATGAAGATGGCACCGCGACATGTCAGCGTCGTGTAAGTGCCAATGTGTGGATGCAGCCTACCTGGTGAGACTGTTCAGTATCCAGACCAGTCCCAGGGTCCAGCCTATTGTGGTGTCGCCGCGCAACGTCTCCCAGTTAAATATCAAGTCCAGGCTGACCTCCTTGCCAGCGACGAGGGCCGTGAAGACGATAAGAATCCCGGCGCATGCATAGTAGGCCAGCTGCAGGAGGACAATCTGGGATGCGATGCGCGTGGGAGAGAGGTCAGCGAGCGCACCGGGCCGTGGAGGGCGGCGTCGACGGGGCATGAGTGCGCAGATGGTGCGCCTTCGTTGTGTTATGACATATGGTGCAGAGGCTGATGTGTGACCTTTTATTGTTGAGATGTTGCCTGTTGGACGAGCATCGGCGCGGACCTCCATCATCATAGCTCCGAGATTGCCAAGCATCAACTGATTTCTATGGACTGACCAGTCGCTACTCTCAATAACAACACTCTGCTCGACACAGACCTGCATCGGCTCTTACTGGATACTGTGAGTATCCCCGAGTCACGTGCACGATGCTGCATCGACCTTCTAAACCCTTGCGACAGATCCAACAGTTGCCCCAACTTTCCGCCTCCGCAAACACACATTCTCACCACCATGGCCTGGCTACCGTGGAGCTCCGGGTCCTCAGACGAGGGCGGCGTAAAGAAGACAGCCGGCGGCGCATTCGAGAGCCCATCACGAACAAACCGAAAGATGTGCTACGCAGCACGTGATTCCTTCTTCGAGTGCCTCGACAAGAACAACATCCTCGACAGCATAAACACAAAGTCAGGGAGAGAGAAGGCGGAGACGTTCTGCTCGCAGTTCGACAAGGAGTTCGAGAAGAACTGCGCACACAGCTGGGTGAGTGGGCCTGCTTCTGTCGAGCACTACAATTTCTAGAATCTCACCGAGCGCATTCAGGCGTGTCATGTTGAGCTGGTAGTTGGAACGTCAAGCTTCCAAGACCTCCTCAGCTGGCAGTGAGGCTGCTCGGCTCCTTCTGCTGCACGATCACGCATAGCTCATGTTAGTGCCCCTCTAGTGAACCGAGGCTGAGTGCATGCAGGTCGAATATTTCAAGAAACAACGAGTCGTCAACTACCAGAAGGAACAGACAATCAAGAGACTGGAGTCGCAGGGTGGAGAGATCACAGCACCGCAACTGCCTCTGCCAGGCCAGAAGTAGACGATTACGGACACGCCGCTCACGACGATGTACAATATGTACCATATGTAGAATATACCATGGGTCCCTAGGAGGAGAAAAGCTCAAACATCATCGCCGACACAAGGTCGCTAGTTGTATGAGATTGACTACAGGTCTTACGAATGTACAAGTGTGGAGCCGTACCGCCGTCTTCCTATCACCACAGAACACGAATGTCGTGATAGCTTAGGTCCCATCACTTACACACTTGACTGAGCTGCCTCTCATGAAATCAAGAAAACCAGAATCGTGCAGTTAGCAATACCCTCGAGATTACTCTGAAAGTAGCATTCTATTCAGAAACTCGGGGACTTCATAAAGACGCAAGGCTTCTTGATGATAGCTCTCAACTTTGAGCCTTCAAGAGCAACAGTCCTGGCCCTGAAGGTTCAATCGACCGAAATGCATATCGTTTCCAGTTGCGCCTCGAGAATCGCAGCTCTTAATTGAATTACAAATGACTTGTTCATCCCTTGCTGTAACAAGGCAGTGATTGCGAGCCGCAACATACTATCGTTGACCACCATGACCGCGCGAACATCTTGGCCAGCATTCCCCTCTTCACATACTAACCAACCCGAGTAAAGCCAAGTTTCGAAGTGCCCGCGTACCTACCCTCACCAATCACACCACCCACATACCTCGCGACGCACCCAAGAGGCTAACTGACATCCTGCAAGACCTCGATCGTATCTGCGTCTCCGCCGCAGAGTCCACGTCGCACAGCTGCATGATCGAGTTTTGGCGCTACTATACGTGACTCTATCCAAGATCCATATGTGCGGAGCCGCGTACACGCCAGCGCATTTGCTATTGACTGTTCCTCTCGAATGAACCCGAGGGATGTCCACTTGTTAGCCGCGCAGTGTCCGTGCCCAGTGTCTACCGACTGCCAAAAAGCAAAGTCAGGGCTCGCTTGCCTTGCTTCTTCGTAGCAACGGAGATGCATTACACATGTCTTGCACCCCTACCCAAGACATTGAGAAAGGTAACACCGGAAGGATGAGAGGGGCGTTCGCCAGATGCAGGGAAGAGCGCTGCACAGGAGCGGTGCGCAGGCGAAACTCTATCTGGCAGATAACCGAGATCGCGTGGGCTAATGTGGGGTGACGTCAACACTTTGATCCCACAGCCAGAGACGCGCAAGGACTCACATGAGCATGTGTTTGTGTACTATGTGTTTGCTTGTACCAGATTCCATCTGCGCTCTTCGCTCATACCAATATCTGTCTTCATAATCATAGTCTCGTGTAATGGTATTTGTGTGGTGTCCAGCACCTTGTGTCCAATAATGCCAACGCTCCATGAGAAAAAAAGCTACACCCGTACCTGAAAGCGCACAGGAAAAATACTACTCGGATCAAACTCCCTCCTAAACACCTCTAAATCACTCGCAAACCCTTTCCCCGGCGGCCCCACCATCGTACTATCAATCGCAAAAACCACATCTTGGAAAACCCCATAGAACTCCTCATCCTCAAACAACAGCTTCCTCCACATGCGCGCCACCTCAGTCGCCGGATTGCGGAAAATTGGACCCAGCCCGAACGCCCCGAGCACAAGGTTGCGGTGCCCGCAATAGGACGCGATTCGGAGGACGGCTCGCATTTTCTCGCGCATGAGCTCTTTTTCTTGCGCGAAGGAGTACTTGGTGCCGGATTCGTCAAGTTTGGGGCGGCGAACGGGCGCGACGCTGATGACGGGGAGGGATTGGATTTCGGAGAAGGGGGCGTGGTCTTGGTCGGGGCCGCCTCTGAAGACGACTGCCAAGTTAATATTAGTTGATGTTGAAGGAGAAAGGGGTGTTAGAGACGTACAAACTTCGGGTGAATATATCCCTCCCCTCTGCGGTATGGGGTAGAAGTTCTCTTCCCGCCCTAATTGCGCGTTCCACGGCATGGTAAGAGCGTGTACAAGGTTACTTCTCCGCGCGAAACACTCTTCTGGTGCAATGAGTCCTGACTCCCAGTCTCCTCCTGCGCGCTTCTCATTTGCTACGTTGACAACAGGTATCTTCTTGCAATTCGAATTTGCTGCGCTCTGGTACCAGCCTAAAGCGTAGTTCACTGGGTCGCCTTCCATGACTGCTACTCTTGTCCGTTGTGTTGACCGGCCTTCTGAACTAGCTCTTATTTGTGTGGCGTCTGGGTAGAGGTATGAGGTTTTTGAGTCTTTGATGTAGTTCTTCCAGATGTACGGCATCCATACTCGCTTAGCTTCTGCTGCTATTTCTGAGGGCTTGAGTTTTGACGGTGACATGGTGGGCCGGATGTGAATAGTGACAGCGAATGTATGTGAATGTTTGTACACGAATGTAGCTGTATGTATGTTATTGTATAGGTGTCTTCAATACATGTAACGATGGATCGGCAGAGTCAATGTGAGAGTGAGTGGAGGAACAGGTAGCGGTACAATTGATATTCAACTCCTGCCGGGGACAAGGGCAGTTATCACCTGGCCCAAGGCATGTGATTGAGATCAACTAAACATGAGCTTGGGATCGGAGCCGCGAATTTGCAGGGGTGTGTTAGATCGGTTCTCACGCGCCTACGACGGATATGGCAATCGTCTGAATCAAGCTTTGCCTCCTTTGTCTGAACCAGGGTGTTAGATCTGGCGGGTGGTATGCACGCTGGCAAAGCTGCACGCAGCAAAGGCTTGAGTCGTGTCCATTAGCAATTTAGGGAAGGCACAGCCTACAGGGCGTTGAGACCTTGCGAACCGGAAGCAACCACATCTTGTAATACGTGACTCGCTCCCTGATCCTTGGAGACGATTGTCAAACCCGCTCTGCCGCCAGGAACTTGAAGCCACAAGGCGCTCGTGTTGGGGCACAAGATGGCTGTTGGAGCAGGGATGTGAGGAAGGATCGATCGGCCAGACATTGGCGAGATCTGCATATCGGTGTATGCAGCTTAGACAAAGATCTGGCGACGTCTGGTCAGTCCGATGATGACAGGTGCTGGCCCCAAATGCTACAGCAAAGAGATCCTGCACGAGATAGCGCCGCAGCAGTAGCGTCCGCACTACGATCTGTCTGTAGGCTAAGAAATGCACTTGTTATTAGCACGCAGGATCGGATGGCTGCTGTTCGTACGGATGATGTCTTCACCGCCAGCACGGTAACACGACAACTTCAGGTTGCGAGCATTTCCGCCAAAGCCACTGCAATGATGGGCTCCTGCTGTGAAGGGTGTTTTTGTGCACGATGGGGGAGGCGTGCAGAAACGGCGGTCGAGATCTTGTGGCGTTCTGTGAGGTGTGCTTTTTGGCGGTGGGGCATGGAAAGGTGTCCTTGACCAATGGGAATGCGGAACACATCCAAGACGGGCGTCCATCGGCTGTTGTACCAGGGCATGAGATCTCGTGTAACTCGAGTAAGGCCGTGGAGATTAGAGTGTTTAAGACAAGGGCACGGGTGACACGACTGACGAGTGCCTGAGTGCAATAACGGCGAAGTGCAGCTGCATTGCTTAGTTAGGGTGTCCGTGCGCTGCTTCCCTTTTCGAAGTTTCGTTGACGACATCTGATGGTGTTGTGCCTTCACGCTTCACGGTAACGCTGCCCACTGGCTGGTTGACTTCTGCCGTTCGCGTAAATGAGCCTGCTGCTGCCTATCCGAAGGAGCGCTCTCCATTTGCAGCTGTTTACACCTCGGCGTGCTGTTGTCGTTCAGGCACATGCGTTATCTTCTCAGCGTTCACGACAGAATTCAACCTTTCGCCCGACTAACATAGCTGAGCTGCTAAGATCAGCTAACCCACTTTCAACTACTCCACCACGGGGACCATCAGATAGTGAGACATTCACGGTTCATGGCTATGTTCGGTCCGTGAGGAAGCAGAAGCGCATTGCCTTCGCAGTCATCGGCGATGGTTCCACTCTACAGACAGTTCAGGCTGTATTGTCACCTCAGCTAGCAGAAGAGTTAGTCTAATCAATGCATCATCACTTGTCGAGTGCTGACGATCTGATCAACAGCCTCTCGACTGGTGCTGCCGTGACCGTGACTGGAAAATGGAAACCATCACCGGGTGGGAAGCAATCGCACGAACTTCAGGTCGAGGACATTCGTGTGCTGGGAGCTAATGATGCTGCGACCTCTCCGATCCAGAAGAAATATCAGTCGGCAGAGTATCTTCGCACCATTCCCCACCTGCGACCTCGTCTGCCCCTCAATGCTCTACTCTTACGGTTGAGGTCTCTCGTCACCGCACAAGTAACGAGCTACTTTGCCAAGAACGACTTCATACAGTGTCATCCCCCCATCATCACATCGTCCGACTGCGAGGGAGCGGGAGAAGTCTTCACGATCGAGCCTGCGACAGCTGAAGCAACATCAGGACCTATACCTGGCTTGTCTGATCAGCCAAAGAAACTGCCTGAGCCGTTCTTCGGCTCCCCCAAGTACCTGACAGTCTCCAGTCAACTCCATCTCGAGGCGCTGGCACAGTCTGTCGACAAAGTATGGACGCTATCACCGACCTTTCGCGCCGAGAAAAGTGACACAGCCCGTCATCTCAGCGAGTTCTACATGTTAGAGGCTGAAGTCGCCTTTGTTGATGATCTCAAGGACGTCATGGACGTGGTAGAGAATATGCTGCGCTCTGTTGCAACCGAACTCCAGGCTTCACGTGTAGGCCAAGAGCTACTCGAGGCTCGGGCACGGGACCAAAGTGAGGAGGGCACATCCGTGTCGCACGATGCACTCGCGCAACGATGGCAGGGACTGATCGACGGACCATGGCCGCGTATCAAATACGCTGAGGCGATACAACACCTTAAGGACGCTACAACACAAGGAAAAGCACAATTCGAATTCTCGCCTGAACATGAAGATGGTCTTCAGACCGAGCACGAGCGTTATCTCGCTGAGCACTTCGGCAAACGCGGTCCCATCTTCGTCACAGACTACCCTCGTCAGATGAAGCCGTTCTACATGCTGCCATCAAGTCCGTCCGGATCAGACACAGTCGCATGCTTCGACCTCCTCGTCCCTGAGATCTGCGAGTTAGTAGGCGGGTCAATGCGTGAGCACCGACATCCAGAACTTCAACAATCCATGGTGGATCACGGTTTGCGCCTAGCATCTGACAGCAGTACCGAGGCGTCAGGCGGGTCCATGCAGTGGTATCTGGACCTGAGACGGTACGGCAGTGTACCGCATGGAGGATTTGGTCTAGGCTTCGACCGCCTGATCTGCTACCTATCCGGGGTGCAGAACATTAGGGACGTCGTTGCGTTCCCGAGATACTATAAGAAGTGCGACTGTTGATGCGCGTACCCGCATGCAAGCTGCAAGAGCCCGCGAGGTTTGCGCGTCACGACTGTGCCTGTGACCTTCGAGGTCCAAGGTTCACCTGATGCAAGGCATCGATAGGTGGGATTGTAGATTAGGCTGTACATTAGCTACTCATGTATATGATGGCGCTTGAGTACGGTGCCAGACCTTGCGCTCAAGCTTTTCCTTTACTGTATCCTGAGCTTAGATGCCGCCCTCAATCGCCATACAACTTGCCACAATATGGACTGAAAAACCTTTGGTCTCCTGTTCCACATTAAGGTCAAGACGGCTGCCTCCAAGATCATGTCTGTTCACAAAACGTAAAGAGCTTTGAGTGTGGTTCGAGCGGTCGCCAAATCTGCTCGTGTATCTGGTTGGGGTCGCAATTCGTTCGTAATTCCAATATTATCATATGGTTATCAGATCCTCATGAAATCGAACGCTGACAGCAACATTACCCTCACAACACGTCTCAGAATTCTGCAAACGCTGCAGGACGTCTTTAGCAGCTTCACAGACAGCGCAGTAGCATCTTCAAGCAAACGAACTTCCCAGCGCGTAGGTTTATGCTCGATGAGGTGTAATGTTGCGGGCGGAGATGATCTCTTGTCTTATCAGATCCTTTTGCCCAATCAAAACAATTGTTCCCCTCACTCTCGGGCGGTCACTCCTCCGAAAGCTATCGCTGGCGATGATGTATGATGCATGTCCCCGGCAACATTCCAATTACTTGCTGTCATCACGATGTGTGCAGCCCTGCACTTGTAGAATTTCAATGGAAATGGCAGAGAGCAAATTGTGCAAGAGCAGCTAGCGACCTCAAGCCGTGCAAATCCGCATCACTTTAGACCGTTGCGACATGGCAATTGACATGGGAATGTTGTTACTCGGAGCCTCGGTCGGGTTTTACTTGAGATAGTTCAGTGACGCCGCACGGCCCCCAAGATCTCATTTGCAACCAAAAGCGCCCAGCCCTGTACTCAGAAAAAGTATCAACCTCGAGCGGTCACTCGCTCATCACCACGACGAGATAGCCCCATTCCTGCGCGACCGATCCAGCTGCACTCCGCCATCTCCATCTCGTCATATCAGTCGCCAAACTGGCATCCACCGTCGTCACGCCCGGCCAGATCATGGGTGGCCATGACCGGCCAGCAGTGCCCGTTGAAGAAGCAGAGCATGAGTACAGCTCCCAATAAGCCAGCGATCTCCGGACCGGCATGGCTGACCTCGTCTACAGCTATGAAGCGCTCCCACCAAATTTCTCGCTCGGCGCGAACATGCTGGCAGGCGCGTTCGCAGGTATTGCTGTACGCATCCGAAGTCGCCGCGACAGATCCACATCAGCTAAAAACGCATCAGGAACACTCGGTGATGTACCCCGTCGACATGCTCAAGGTACGCGACCTCACTGGAACACGCGACATTGCTGGACGACGTGCTGACAGCTGGATAGACGAGGATGCAAGTCATCAACCCCGGGCCCACCGCGACATACCAGAGCTCTATCGCCAATGCCCTTGTAACCGTCTCGAGGGTAGAGGGCTTCAGATCACTGTGGAGGGGCCTGTCCAGTGTTGTTCTCGGCGCTGGTACCTACACCTGGCTTCGACATGTCTCGGGGCGCACGACTAACGGCGACACCAGGACCCGCGCACGCCGTATACTTTGCGTCTTACGAGGCTACAAAACACGCTCTTGGTGGAAACGAGGGAGAGAGCCATGAGCATCACCCTCTTGCTGCAGGTGCGCATCATTCTGGAATCCATATTTCAGGAGGTGTTGCTAACCCACCACAGCTGCCAGCGGTGCTGCGGCCACCATAACCAGCGATGCACTAATGAACCCCTTCGATGGTTCGTAGCACCACTTTCGTCGCGCCAACAAACACTAAGATTTTCACAGTCATCAAACAGCGCATGCAATTGCACGGTTCGGTCTACACTTCAGTCAGTCACTGTGCCCGGGATGTCTTCCGCAAGGAAGGCATTGGCGCATTCTACGTCTCGTACCCCACCACACTGTGCATGACAGTGCCCTTCACGGCGCTGCAATTCATGTCGTATGAATCGATATCGAAGGTCATGAACCCCACTGGCCGCTACGACCCGTACACGCATTGCTTTGCCGGAGGGCTGGCTGGTGGTTTTGCTGCGGCGCTTACTACGCCTCTGGACGTCATCAAGACGCTCTTGCAGACACGAGGAAGCGCTCGCGACGCCGAGCTGAGGACTGTGTCTGGTCTGTTCCAGGCCGCTAAGATCATCCACCAGAGGGAAGGCTACAAGGGCTACTTCCGTGGGTTGAAGCCCAGAATTATTACCACAATGCCCAGCACTGCGATCTGCTGGTAAGTGCACACTTGAAGTTGCTGGCAAAACACGACTCACCACCTTCTAGGTCTGCATACGAGATGGCAAAGGCGTTCTTCATTGCTCGCAGCACAAACCCAAACACCGCCTTATAACGACAACCTCTCAACAAAAGCCATGCGCTCAATTCACTAGCGTATGTCTCCATGATGCGACATACACCACTCCAGCAGTAGAAGGGATTTCGATATTTTCGGCATAGAGCAGGCTACAAGAGCCACACCGTGCGAGCTCTCTAGGCAAGCGTAACGGTCTTCACGCTTCGTTGTATAGTCATAGAAGCTTTCCTGGCTTTGATATCTGGAAGGACCATATGGCGGCGTACAGGATTTTTGACGCTTTTTCTCTTGAGCGTTATGCAGTCAGCGCAGATATGTTTGTACCATATGGGAAATGTAGCATCGGCGTCTTTCGTCAACTGGCATCGTCGACTCGCTCTATCAGTTTTTGGGCGCGAAGAAAAGAGAAGCATAATCGATAGTGGCCCTAGTATAGATCCGAACGCGACCCGCACATGCCCTGTCCATCCTTCGCTGCGTCGCTTCTACCCGTGAGATCTGTGTCCAGGTGGTCTGAGATGATCTGGTCCCTTGGATCTGGTGTCTTGGAGCATGTGGTTGAAGTCTGAGCCCAAAACGGGACACGCGTCGCGTGCTGCCGCAGCCATTCAGCCCTGTGATGCTCAGAACGGCAACTGGTCGGCGCTACGTCATGGCAAGCGCGGACATAGCCTGGCGCGATATGACACCAGACTGAGTCTCAAACCACAATTTGGGCATTGCACTGTGACACTCCTTCAATACCCCTACTTCATGTCATAATATTCGCCATTCGCGCACCATTCGCTCACCATTCGCGCCCCACACAATGCGCGCTAACACCACACAGAAGGCCTACGATGAGGCCTTTCTGGCTTGCTCGACGGCCGTCTACTTTGAGAGTCAGGTTGGTGTTCTATGATCAGACCATGCGAACAAGCTGCTGACGTACTGCACCAGCAAAACGAGAAAGAAGCCCTGCGCTCATGGAAGACTGCGCTCGACCACATCTACCACCACAACGCCCGTCGCAACCCCACAACCTACCGCCCATCGTCCGAGACTGAGAAAGCCCTGGTGGAGTCCTTACGGCAGCTGGAACTGCAATGCAAGGAGCGGGTCGATCTGCTCGAGGCACTGAAGAAGAGCAGGGAAGAGTCGAAGGAGAGCCTTTCCAGCACAGACGCCCAAGCCCCCACTCCACCTCCCCATGGCGTACCCTTGGGCCCGGCTGACACGGGTAGCTCGTCAGAATGGCTTGGAGGAGGTTCAATACCGCCTGTCGTCCAGAGCGACCTCGCGAGACCACCGCCACTGCCCACTCGCCCCTTGGTGGCATCACGCAAGAGCTCTGGCAATACATCGAAGCGCATCAACAGCCTGACGCAGACAATGAGCAACTCCACATTGACCTCCGGACCGCCAGAAGAGAAGAAGTCGCGGACACCATCGCCAGAAAAGAAGGGTGGCAGGATGCTCCGGACACTGAGACCGAACAAAGAGGGCAAGCCAGCGTCGAAGATGCCCATGTCAATGAGATCACGTCCTGATGCTTCCAAAGCTGCAACTCTGGCTTTTGGATCAAGGACTGCTGCACCGAGCTCAAGCAGGCCGAGCTTGAGTGTGCCCAAAGCAGCGACTCCTCCGGTCATTGTTTCTCCCCGGACATCAATGGAGATGCCTGCCGCGACACCACAACCGGAGACACCACTTGTACAGCCCTCATTACAAGATTCACTCAAGTCAGCGCCGTTCTACTTTCAGACTCGCGAAGGGCCGGCACCTACTAACTATGCTGTGCCAGCACTGAGGAATAGCAGCGATAGCGAGAAGCCCAAGCCTCCTCCAATTCCAAGAAAAGTCGCACCTCCACCGCCACCAGTACCTTCGAAGCCAGCCGAGCTGGGTAGAACCCAATCGTCACAGGCAAACACAGCCTTGCCTCCGTTGCCAGCATTCCCATCGTACCGAAAGGAGTATCCTCCAGCTCAGCTAGACCCTCGACTACTCGCAGCATCAGCGGCGGCGCGATCGTACAGTGACTTGGGCCCTACCAAATACGGGAACAAGGACGTCGATACCACGCGCAGACCGTCAGCCGCACCTTCAACGCCCAGCAACATCAGTCGAACGCGAAACGTACGAAGAGAGCCCTCACCGGAACCAATTCCACTCGCAGAGGATGGCTTCGACGAGCAACCCCAACGACCACCACATCGAAAGACGAGGAAACGAGGAGATTCGATGCGTGCGGATCTACCCCCTAACCCGACAGCCGAGTTCGGTGAGGGTGGCGAGACAAATGAAGAGCCTGACGAGTGGAGGGGGAAGACAGAAGAAATATTGAAGAATCTCCCTCGAGGCGTGGACAAGCAATCAGCACAGAATATCTTGAACGAGATCGTCATACAAGGAGATGAGGTTCATTGGGACGATGTTGCAGGGTTGGAGATCGCCAAGTCTGCGCTGAAAGAGACGGTCGTGTACCCATTCCTGAGGCCGGACTTGTTCATGGGGTTGCGAGAGCCTGCTCGAGGTATGCTACTCTTCGGGCCACCAGGTACGGGGAAGACAATGCTGGCGAGGGCTGTAGCTACAGAGTCGAGGTCGACTTTCTTCGCCATCTCTGCGAGCAGCTTGACGTCCAAGTTCCTTGGTGAGTCCGAGAAGCTTGTCCGTGCTCTGTTCTCTCTGGCAAAATTACTCGCTCCATCTATCATCTTCGTTGACGAAATCGACTCCCTGCTGTCTTCGAGAGGAGGTTCCTCCGAGCATGAAGCTACACGACGCATCAAAACCGAGTTCCTGATTCAGTGGTCGGACTTGCAGAAGGCAGCTGCTGGCAGAGAAACTAGCGACAAAGACAGAGAGAAAGGTGATGCAACGCGTGTGCTTGTGCTCGCCGCGACGAACCTGCCCTGGGCTATCGATGAAGCAGCAAGGCGGAGATTCGTCAGGCGACAGTACATTCCTTTGCCGGAGGATTTCGTTAGGAAGCAGCAGGTGAAGACATTGCTGAGCCACCAGAAACATGACCTGAGCGAGCAGGACCTGGACCGCTTGGTTGCGCTCACAGATGGTGAGTACTGATTATCCTTCGTCTGACGGTATGCGCCATGATGGACGTGTTCCTAACAACAGTGTAGGTTTCTCCGGCTCTGACATCACCGCGCTCGCCAAAGACGCTGCAATGGGCCCTTTGCGCTCGCTGGGCGAGAGCCTGCTCACAATGACAATGGATGAGATC
Source organism: Macroventuria anomochaeta (assembly GCF_010093625.1). NCBI lineage: Eukaryota > Fungi > Ascomycota > Dothideomycetes > Pleosporales > Didymellaceae > Macroventuria > Macroventuria anomochaeta. Next base: position 87,743 of record NW_022985369.1, read on the forward strand.
CGCCCGATGCGATTCGAAGATTTCAAGGCGAGTTTGCGCACAATCAGACCGTCTGTCAGCAAGCAGGGGCTGAAGGAGTTCGAAGACTGGGCAAGGGAGTTCGGGGAACGAGGAGGGTAAATGCAACACGACACAGTGCGTACATCAGCTCTCCAATGAGATGTCTGCATATGCTTTTCATAGCTTAACCAATCTAATGCAGCGTTGTGCGCGATAACGAGGTTTGCCCCACCTGCTGTTGACGGTCGCTCCTTCCTTCTTTCCCAGACACTCACCATCAGACCTTGACTTAGCGCCTCTCAAAATGACCTTGAGCATTTGATCGCTCTGATTTAATCCTCGCATATCCCACTGCACAGAACCTTGTTGGTACGACAACATGGCGCCACGCAAAACGACCGAGAAGGAGGCGAAAGCGACCAGCGCTGAGGGCTCAGATATGATCCTACACTACCTGCGTGCGTCTCATCTCATCTCACCTCACCTCGTCCAACATCACAGACAACACTATGCTGACGCGTATAGGCAAAACGAACAGGCCATACTCTGCTATCGATATTTCAGCCAACCTGCACAACAAAGTCACAAAGGGTCAGTCATGCCGTTGTTCCTGAAGTGGTGAACAAGGAGCGACTGACAACCATCCAGCTGCCGCCGCGAAGCTCCTGAAAGATTTGCACGAGCAGAAGCTGATCGAGGGTCGTCCAGCTGGTAAGTGCGTCCTGCGTGTGTCTGAAGCGCAAGGAGCTAACTCTGTGCAGGCAAGCAGATCGTGTATCATGCTCTGCAGGTATGTCGCGCCTCACCTCACCATGCTTCACCGCACCTACCAGCAATCATGACAACGACCCTAACATACTCCAGAGCCCCGACGATGCCGTCTCCCCTGAACAATTAGCCGACTACGACACCCGTATCACTTCCCTGCAAACGCAAACCACCGACCTCCAAGCCCTCACCAAAACGCTCCGCAGCACTCTCGCCTCGCTAAACAGCACCCTCAGCACCGCAGACATGCTATCCAACATCTCCTCACTCGAGCACGAGAAGTCCGAGATCGTGACGAGGCTGGAGAGCCTGAGGGCCGGGCATGCGAAGAAGGTGACGGCCGAGGAGAGGGCGAAGGTCGAGAAGGAGTGGAAGATGATGAAAGGGGTGATGGGACGGAGGGAGAAGATTGCAAGGGAGTTCTGGGCGATGGTGCAGGAGGGTACGGAGGGGAGTGAGGCGTTGGAAGAGTTGAGGGAGGGGTGGGGTATGGATGATTAGGTGTGACATCGACGTATGGACGCCGAGGGTTGACTTGGGGGTCTGCCCACGCAACGATGGGGTGGTGGACAGGGACTACGAGCTGGCTGAACATCTTGTTGTTTCCAAGTAGATCAAATGCTGCAATGACTTTACGATGCGCATTTACCATATAAAGACGTAGGCAGCATCAGCTCGGCATCTCCTACACGTACGCTGCCATTGATGCCTAACAACTCTTCTCAGGCGTTATCCGCTTTTGCGTTTGTTGTTCTTCGTCCCCGCATGCCAGATGATGAAGCCGAGACCTTCGAGCTTTACCTACACCACGTCTACAACAACGAGTTCGCCTGCATTCTGGCTTCGCTACCTGCTGCTGAGGTCTTGCGATGCGAACGATACAACTTGGCTAAATTGTATGTTCTTTGCGAGAAGTTGCAATACACGACGGAGGCTCTTGTGACCAGCATCTACAAAGTTCGCGCCGACGGACAATAGAGAATCCCCAATACGAAGGAGATCGATATCATCTACAAAGGCACTGTGAAGGGCTCTCCTGCATGTCGACTTCTTCTCGACGTCCTCACCTACAGTATCCACGCTGAGTGGTTACAACCAAGTCTTCTGGTGGATTACCCGGGTGGATTTCTACAAAAGCTCGCTGCCAACTTTATGAACAAGTGTCCACCTGTCAGTACCGGTGTTGCCCATCCAGCCAGGGCGGACGGAGGTGTCGCATATCTGGAGGAGGGAGAGCCGGATAAGAAGACCTAGGGCTCGATAACGTTCTGAAAGTTTGTTTGGTGGATGAAAGTTCAGCGCGTTAGGGACATCGTACACTGGGACATTTTCAGACCCTCAATGAGTTTCCAATGTCCAGAAGCGGCCGCGCAAAGACAATTACTGTATGCGTTAGTATCCGTAAGTGACGGGCCGCACAGTTCAGCTCGTGATAGGGCTTGGTGGATAGGAAGGCCTTCTGAGTCGAAAAAACGGTATGTCGCATATGAGACCAAGTCTTGCACATATCAAGTTGGCTAGTAAAACGCTGGGCTTCCCCATCTCGTTCACGTGATTCAGAGATTCGAGAGGAGCTGCTTCCCGTATACGAGTTGGCGTGAGCCTTCCACCCTGCGGAAATTGTGCTCTTCCACTCACTAACGAAAGAAACTGTCTTTTGGAGTCACTGCACGGTTCCAAGAGAATGTATGGCTTCGAAGCCAGGTTGAGTTCGACTCTAGATTCAAATGTAGGTTCGAGACGCTGGTATGTTTAGTGGCGTTCCGAATGCGCCCGCTAATTGGCGGGGCAGTACCGAAGGCCCGATGAACTCATCACCCCTTCCACAAGCCTTCACAACCCTAAGTCTTCTAAAATCTCGAAATCTCACAGTCCAATCTACTAGACGGTGTCTTCAGTTCAGTCAACATGGTCGAGGGAGCTCCTGCACACGGCAAAGTAGCACATCTGCTACCCTTGACGTATAAGCGGTACGTTGCGGACTGGCTTGAAGAGGACACTCCAAGCTTCGACTATGGAGGTTTTGTAGTTGGAGAAGAGCAATCGGAGGCCAAACTTCTGGGCAAGAGCGAGGTGAGATCTCAGTTTCCACGAGGTTGCAAAGCTGATGAGTCAGGGTATTGTTGCTGGCGTCCCGTTCTTTGACGAGGTATTCAAGCAATTGGACTGCACGTGAGTAACTCCTTACTTTCAAGAAGGCCATGAAAGACTGAGGCATGTATACAGAGTCGAATGGCACGTCAAGGAGGGCGACTCGGTTGGAGAGAAGATCACCCATTGCGCCACCGTTCGAGGACCAGTTCGCAACCTTCTCCTCGGCGAGCGAGTAGCGCTCAATACACTTGCCCGCTGTTCAGGAATTGCAACAAAGTCCAACCGCCTTCTCACTCTCTTACGGAAAGCGGGCTACCAGAATATTCTCGCCGGAACTCGCAAGACTACGCCGGGGTTTCGACTAGTAGAGAAGTACGGCATGCTTGTCGGCGGTGTCGATGCTCACCGAGTCGATCTGTCTCACATGACGATGCTGAAGGACAACCACATCGTCGCCGCCGGAAGCATCACTAACGCCGTCCGGGCCGCGAAGTCAGCTGGTGGCTTTGCTACCAAGGTTGAAGTGGAGTGCCAGAGCTTCGAGGAGGCTGACGAAGCAATCGCCGCTGGCGCTGACATCGTCATGTTGGACAACTTCACGCCAGACGGTGTCAAGGTTGCGGCTGCACAGTTGAAGGAGAAGTGGGGAAGAGGCACAGGGGACAGGAACACATTTTTGGTCGAGGTCAGTGGAGGTCTGACAGAGTACAACGTTGAGAAGTATGTCTGTGGAGACATCGACATTGTGAGCACGAGCAGCATACACCAGGGTGTTCCTCATGTGGATTTCTCGTTGAAGATCGTGCCGAAGACGAGAAAGGATGGCGGCGAGAGCTTGGGATTATAGGCCACTGTACCTGTGAGAATTACAAAAAACACCTCTGGCCACTTTCACACGGCCTCTTAGATTCAGATAGATCTAGGTTATCATCAGTGAAGGATGCAGCGACCTTCCGTTTACAGCTCCAGTTACACTTCCGAGTTTAGCCGAACAACCCTGACTTAGCCCCGCAAGGCGTTCAGCTCGCTCTTTGTCGGATTACGATAACATTGACTTACCTTGAAATTCAGACAACATCTCCTCATAACGGTCCGACTTGAACCTGATTACACTTGGATGATTTTGTCAGTTTAGCACATTCGGAGGCGACCGTTCGACAGACAAAGCTCTCTGATTCGCTTGAGGTCCAACATGGATACACCGCCTGACGCAAAGCGCATCGAGCGTGTTGTATTGGCTTGCGTACAGTGTCGAAGCAGACACGTCAAGTGTGACTCGAATCAGCCGGCATGCAACAGATGCAGACGGGACGGAAAGCAGTGTGTCTATCAGAAGTCTCGACGCGGAGGACTTGATAAGGCAGCACTTGCACGACGGCGCTTAAGATTGCAGAAAGAGGCCGAAGAAGCCAAACAGAAGTTAAAAGAGTCGGCTTCAGCCGAAGGGTCTGCTTCATACACAACACCAATGTCTTCTTCAAAAGGCGATGATCTTATCTACAGCGAATCGTCGAGCATACCCTCCATAGAGAGCCTCCACATACAGGAACGACAGTCTCCCACTTCATCAACACTATCCTTTCAGATCAGTGATGATCGCTTGTTGGAGCTGTATTACGAATACTTCTGGCCTGCCTTCCCGATTGTCCTTCCCCTGGAGTTCTTCCAGTCATACAGAATGCTTGCGAATCACGCGCTAGGTGATCTGCTGCTAGTTCTTGAGTGGATCGGGTCTCTCTATGCATCATGGTGCCCATCAGAGACGTACTACCAAGCAGCACTAGAAGCCATGAGCTCGGCATCGTTGGCACGAACGCCATTCACAGTTCAAGCTCTGATGCTCTTCGCGATCGCTCAGCATCACCAAGATATGCGACCAGAGTCGCGAAAGATACTGGATTTGGCAATCTTGATTGCACTGGAGCTCGATATGAACAAACGAGATTTTGCCCGTCTATGGGGCGAAGGGAATCCGGTATTGGAAGAGGCATGGAGAAGAACTTGGTACATGCTGTCAATCACCGATCAACACTTTGCCATAGTGATGAACTCACCTATATACCAACTTGCCAATATGCCGATTAGTGTTGATCTACCTTGCGATGACGAGTTTTACGAAGCCGGGGTAAGTCAACAGGCTACCGAAACATATGCTTCGGCTAACAATACAGCAAATACCAACTCCAGCGACTTATCAGGAGATGGAGAATCGAGAGCTTGCAGATATTGAAGTGGTATATTCTTCCATTGCATATCTTCATGACATGTGCAGGACTGTCGCTTATGGTACTAATACTTTCCCTTATGGTACAAATACGTTCGCATGCGTAACACCTCACTAACAACACACAGTGATGAATATGTTTGCCACCTCTTCACAGTTCAGCAGAGAGCTTATTGATACCATGGATGCGAAGATAGCTATCTGGCACTCGCTGCTTCCCTCCGTCAAGAGAGACCCAATGCGAAAGGACGGAACAGTTGACGAAGTTATCTATACGGCTCACATGATCGGAGCAATGTATGCTGTTCACCGCACTACACATAGTTGTAACTGACAGTAGTAGTGTATTGATGACAATGCACCGGCCCTTCTCCTCTTTGATATACAATAAAGCGGAGCTCTCCACAACAGCCTTCTCGGCACCGGCACCATTCTCGATACCGCCTGCAACCGGACGAAGCGCACATACAGCACGTGCACTCAGAGTAGCAGAGATTCAGACGAAACTCCTCGCAATCCCATGTACCATCGAGAAGCACAGCGTCTTCAGCATGTGCATATGCGCACAGATCGCCACCGCGCAGATCTCAGCTTGCAACAATCTACTCGAAGACCATGCCTTGTCCATAGCTCGTGATCGTGTCAAGCTGAGTATCGGCTTTCTGAATGCCATGGGATCAATATGGGCCCTAGGCAAGGCCATGGCGAAGGATGTACGTGCCGTTGCTCGATCGACGTTAGCTATGCCGTCAAGTACCGTCACCGTGGAGCCCGACTCGACAGGTGAGATCGAGATACCACGGGATGAGCTTATCTGGCCGGTCGATCCTTCGGCAGGAATCGACATCTATAGCGGCATTGTCTTACCTATGGATTGGGAGAACTCAAGTTCTAGCTATGCTTCGTCGGCTCTGGTACATGCAGCTATGTTTCAAACTTCCGGTCCAGGCGGGTATGCTTCATAGACTTCGTGAAATGTGAATAGAATGTTCTGCAGAAGAGGCTACCTAAGGCTGCAGATTCGTGAATCAATCATGAGTTCTGATTAGAGACAGTAAGGGTTGCCCTAGCTCCCATGGGACGAGAAGCATTTTCGGGATCACATTGACTTTCAGACAGATCTTTGAGACTGCAATAGACACGAGTAGTAGGGAACTTGTTCGCCTCAACGTGTGGTCATTCGAGCACCCACGCAGTGCGTCGTTGTGGCACCCCGGGGAAGCTCGGGCGAGGGGCATGAAGCAGAATGCGAGGCTGACAGGGCCCATTTACACATCGTCAATATTAGCCTAGAATCCGGAATCATTTCAAGCTGAGGCTAAAGTGGTCGTGAAAGCCTGCTAAGTAGACACGAAACAGACACGGTCCACTTCGAAGTTCGAAGAAACGCGGGTGCAACTTTCTGGTTTTCAAGGCGCCCAACGTCAGCATCCAGCACCCCCATCTTCTGATGTTGCAGTTCCCCAACTTTGGGCCATGGCAGCACTGTACTCACCTTGGCATCAGCGCAGTCATATCAGTGGTTATCTCTTCATCGTGCCGTATCAGCGAGGAAGAAGACGTCATACCGAACGCGGCTAGCGCCACTCTTCGTTGGTCCAGCCCCGCGCCTCGATCTGCCGTTCTCTAGGTGGGTCTTACTCTAAGTCCGAAGATTTAAGAGGAAGACATCTGCTCGTGGCGAGAGAGGGTACGTGACCATGACGGCTCCTACGTTCGGTTTCAAGATGCGCTTCTGAGACAAAAGAACTGCCATCTACAACTACCAAGTTTGTGTCCTTTCGCACTCCAGCGCAGCGGGCACAAGACCCCACCAACAATTTGACGTAACGCCGACTCATCTGTCAACCAAATTTCTCGACTCTTGAAAAAATCAACGCCACGATGAGCGACATCGAGAAGCAGTACGACGGAGCGGACCCTCATGCTCCTCATTCGACGAAGAGCGATGAAATTGAAAGACAGCTGGGAGAAGTTGATCCCGCGTTTGAGGCGAAACTCGTTCGAAAGCTCGATGCCTTCATCATCCCTGTTGTGATGTTGCTGTACCTGCTCAGCTTCCTTGACAGGTGAGTGCCGAGATCAAGCATCAATTTCCTTGATTTCGAAGTGCGAAAGAAACAAGCTTCATCCAGCTTGACAAGCTTCTCAAGAAGTTCGCACTAATCGACGCCATGTACTAACTCAAGCTCAGAGTAAATATTGGCAACGCCCGCCTGTATGGACTCGAAGAAGACCTAGGCATGGACTCAACTCAATTCCAGACCGCTGTATCGATTCTATTCGTCACCTACATTCTCTCTGAGGTCCCTTCCAACCTGGTACTGAAGAAACTCCGACCATCGCGTTGGATCGCATTCATTACCGTTTCATGGGGCATCATCGCAACACTGACAGGCATTGTGCAAAGCTACGGGGGACTGATCGCATGCCGCTTGTTCCTCGGTGCCGTGGAAGGCGGTCTCTTCCCGGGCATGGCTGTCTATCTGACATTCTTCTACACCAAGCGCGAACTCGCCCTACGCATTGGATACTTATTCGTCTCTGCTGCGCTCGCCGGTGCCTGTGGTGGTCTTTTGGCCTATGCGATCGGTCACATGGACGGCATCGCTGGGAAAAGCGGATGGCGCTGGATCATGATCCTCGAAGGTATTCCTACTTTTGTCCTCGGCATTGCGACGTGGTGGATATTGCCTGATGAGCCGGAAACGGCGTACTTCCTTAATGATCAGGAGAAGGCGTTTGCGGCTGCTCGTCTCAAACGCCAGACTGGCTACACAAAGAAGGCGGCTGAGTTCCACTGGGAAGATGTTAGGAAGTGCTTTAAGGATTGGAAGGTCTGGCTTTTCTGCTTTGCGCAATTCGGATCTGACACCATGCTTTATGGGTTCTCGACCTTCTTACCTACTATCATCCGTGCTATCATGCCGAAGGCATCGAGTGCGATGGTGCAGGTCCTTACGATTCCCTGTTACGCTCTGGGTGCTATCACCTACCTCATTGTTGCGCATTTCTCGGATAAGCAGCAGAAACGCGCTTTCTACAGCATCCTGCTGGGTGTTGTCAGTATCATTGGGTATGCCATGCTCATCAGTCCGAGCAGCTCGGCGACGCACTACGCAGGGTGCTTTTTGGTCGCTATGGGGTTGTACGTGTGCGTCGGTATCCCGCTCGCTTGGTTGCCTACGAATCTGCCGAGATACGGGAAGCGTACGAGTGCGACCGGCTTGCAGCTTTCAATCGGTAACTGTGCCGGTATTATGTCGTCGTTTGTAAGTCGTCCATCATCACACCAAATTCTCATGTACTGATCTGTCCCAGTTGTATCCTGCGAAAGAAGGCCCACGCTTTATCAAAGGTCACGCCGTCACCATGGCCATGGTCGCTTTCTCCCTTGCCTGTTACGCTATCTTGTGGGCATATCTCGGTATGCTGAACTCACGACGTGAAAAGGGCGAAGAAGATCATCTGACGGAAGGCAAGAGCGAGGAAGAGACTGCAGAGATGGGCGATGACAGCCCAAGGTTCAGGTACACTATTTGAACGCGACAGATCGAGATTGCAAGAACATAAGAGACACCATCCGCCAACGCTATATACGCGAACATACAAACAAAGCGATGTTCCTCCTAGTCTGCATTGACGTCCATTGTAACGTCTCGCTAAAACTCCGGATTAGGCTTCGAATACTTCGTCAACCAATTCTGACCCGGCGCAAGGGAGAGATTCGCAATCAGCCTCAGAGCAAGATCCTCCACAAACTTCACTCCGGTTACCTTTGCCGGGTTATCAGGAAAGGTTCGTTCCTTTCGCGTAGATGAACGCAATGACTATGGACTTTCGAAGCTGGCGTCCTTTCGAGGTTATGCTGTATATGGTTCGGACACTCTCCAGATTCGGAGGGTGTAAAGGGTTGGTTCTGCACAGATCCCAGAATGTACCAATGCCAGACCAATGAATTGTTCATCTTGAAGTCTGGTTCCAAAGAAAAATCTGTCTTGTCAGATGAAGGCGCTCGTGGACCTTTCCAGCATCGGCTACATCACGACGGACCAAGTCAGGGATTTCTTGTGTGCAGCCAATGCACATAGACGACGAAATAGTGAACTGATCTCCAAGGAATTTCAACAGGTGAGGATTCTGCCAGCTGCGACTTAAAGTGCTCCGAAACTTCTGCCAGAGCGGCCATGTGGATATTGAAAGTGTTCGTGCAAACTTCGGTCGTCCTCTACAGGTCTTGTAGCGTCTATGAGCTGGTCGATGATATTGCTCGAAGGAGCCGCATGACTTCTTCGACTTTGACGTTGTTGTTGCCGGTGGAATTGTTATCACTGGGGGCGACAGGTTTATGGGAGGCCTTTAAGATGACGCGAAATCTGACAGTCTCACCCTAAAACCTTAGCTTGTCAGTGGTCGAACCGTCAATGGTGTTGTCGCTTCACTCACACGAAAGGCCATCCAGTGTTGGATGTCGTGGTTCGGATATGCGCCGGATGTTTTTGGCTTGGAGTCCGTAGAATACCCTCTAATGTGTAGTCGAACACTTAGAAGATGCCGCAATAATAACAGGAGTTCTGTTTGTTTGTGTTGTTATGTGTCTTGGTTCCAAAGATGGATGGCTGGTTCGAACCTTCCCAACAAGGTAAATTTTGTCGACTGTGGATTGCAATGAAACTTGGGAACGGGAGTTCCTCTCCCTCAGCACCTGTGTGTTCGGCTTCCTCTTCTTCAAGGGTTTTCCAAGTCTACTACCGTGGGGTTCGCTGGTTCTATTTCCGTTGGATTTGTCATTTCTTCTACCTTCACGACCCACCAACGTCTTTTGGCCGTTCATCATCCTGCTCAGTATCGTCTTCCTCGGAAGAATCGTCGGCTTGCAGTTCTTGAACTATGACTCGAGCAACTTCACCACTAACGCTTGTGATAGTAAGCACTCGTGATTGGGTGGCACTTTCCGCGTACTCACATTGGAGGACCAGCCTCTTTTGACATATTGAAGAGTTACCTTCAAACCATCTTCAAATGGATTTGGCAAGGATCCTGTCCTTGTAGATGTACTGGAAAAAATGCGGGGAAGGAGGCAGATCGATTTGGAGGCGCAGTGACCCTGCATCATGTCCAACACTTGGTACCGAGCGGCGCAGCACCCACTTGCAGCTTCATCCTGACATCTCATGTCGACGAGAATGGCGGTCAACTCATACTTAGGCTATTTTCCAGTTGGAGCATAACACCAATGCGCGACGGAAACCCAAGGCCAGCGCAGGAAAGGAAAGTACAGCCTCATCGAGACATGCGACTCCTTTCCGTCGGCGGCGCCAGCGTCAACCGCGTCTGTGCGTGGAGCACGCCATCGTCATTGGTGAATGTCGATAGTTTTCCGCACAACGCGATGCGACTGCATCTTCAACATCACAAGTGCATATCTACTACAATATCGTTTTCAGATTTGAAAACTTGTCAATTGCTCTTTTTACACGCAATTGTGAGCCGTGAAAGAGACAGGACATTGAGAGAACCCCGCTGGGCTCGTGCGCTGTTGATAAGAGCTGGGATCTTGGAGCGATAGCGGAGTAGAGGCATTGAGAAGTTGAAGGCGCCGAGAAAGCAATTAAAATGGTTTCTAAGGTCGATCAAGAGATAGAACACCCCGAGTCCGGGTCAGGGAGAATAGCAAAGGACCTTTTCGCAGGCGCAGTAGGAGGTGTAGCACAGGTCCTCCTTGGTCAACCTTTCGACATCGTCAAGGTCAGGTTACAAACCACATCACAATACTCCGGTGCCCTCAACGCTGCCACCAGCATCTACAAGAACGAGGGGGCTCTTGCTTTCTACAAGGGCACACTGACACCACTGATTGGTATTGGAGCTTGTGTATCCGTCCAATTTGGTGGCTTCAACTTCGCGCGCCGTTACTTCGAGGCTCAGAACACAGCAAAGACCGGCAGCGGCGCATTATCATACTCGCAATACTACGCCGCCGGTGCTTTCGCCGGTATCGCGAACACCGTCCTCTCCTCACCTATCGAGCACATCCGTATCCGACTGCAGACCCAGCCCAGCGGGTCCGCCCGTCTTTACAATGGCCCGATCGACTGCGTGCGCAAGCTCTCTGCACACCAAGGCGTGCTCGGCGGTGTATACCGCGGAACCGCCGTCACGTTCCTCAGAGAAGCGCAAGCCTACGGTGTTTGGTTCACCACCTTCGAATACCTAATGAACTCCGACGCCGCGCGCAACAACATCAAGCGCGAAGACATCTCGACCCTGAAAGTCGCTGCATACGGCGGCCTTGCGGGAGAGATGCTCTGGATTAGCAGCTACCCGTTCGACGTTGTCAAGAGCAAGATGCAGAGCGATGGATTCGGGAAGGATCAGAAGTACAAGAGCATGCGCGACTGCTTCGCTAAGGTGTGGGCGCAGGAAGGTGCAAGGGGCTTTTGGAAGGGCATTGGACCGACGTTATTGAGGGCTATGCCGGTTAGTGCTGGAACGTTTGCGACGGTTGAGGTTACTATGCGTATGATCAGCTAGACGAAAGAGTCGGGTTTGCGAGGGATTTGATATTGGACTGGGATCTTAAAACATGCCATCGAGGGATGGGTTTTTGGAAAACCGGATATTTCACGGCATTGAGATATAAGCTACAAGTTGAGATTGCGACTATATATACAGACGATGTCGCTGAAATCCCTCATAGCACACTGGTCCCATCCGTATCTCAGCTTACAGGACTAAATTTGGTTTGCATTGGCTTGCTCTCGCCTCTCCACATCCCTCTGCTAGTTGAGCCGGTAGTAGAGGGGTTTGTAAGCCATCTTGATATAAGTGCGTGGGCGTTTTGCTTCGCCAGCTACCATGGAGATGCATTCAGGTCCAACAATGCAGAAGGAAGCCGCCCGAAGGGATCCCAGTAACCCCTCGAAGCGACCCAGGTCTCTGTTGCCATGTGCGTTCATTGGCCCAGGATCTCTCCGAAGCCGTAAGGACCTTTTGGTGGATTTCCGCCAACCATGATAACAAAGGTGAATGCGTAGAGGATGAGGATCAAGATGACTTTGCCACCTGAGAGCCAGAATTCGGCTCCACCGTAGGCCTTTACTGCAAGGATATTACAGGCTCTGGAAGCTTTTAGCTCTGCTAGGGCGACGATGGCTCAAGATGAGGAGGGGAGGTCGTACGCATATAGCACGATGATTGCGGCACAGACGGCTGCGACGGGAATGTCATCTTTCCAGAAGTTGGGCACCATATTGATTGCTGTGATCTCAAATGGAATGAGGAGCGCCTCGTATAAGAAGAAGTTCCAGCCAGCCATGAAGCCTACAAGAATATCAGAAAACGTCGAACCAGTTCTATCCAACGCCAATCCCTGCACAGGAAGGCACTGATGGAGCACACCCTGACAGGGCCCAATGAGCCGCTTCCCCACAGCGTGCCCCGTAAGTAAACTTGAGTAGACGCAGCGCTCTTGTCGTCGCTCCATATGGTGGCGTAGACTGTGGTCTGTGTTGCCCTACAATGCGATAGAAGCTCGCGTGGACCTGATCCTGTGTCGTTGACTGGTCACTTCCGCAATAACACAGTGTAACGAAGGTCACGGGTCATTTTCCGGCTGTATGTGTTAGCAAATCAACAGGAGATAGAATTTGAGGCTCAGGGGCTCTCAGATACTTGTTAGCTAGAAGGGGCCCAACACTTCTGATTCGGTGGAGCACAATAGATAATTTGAACTCTGCATAGCTTAGTGATGTCATTGATAACATACGGGCAATGTATCATTGCAAGGGAGCTCCGGGACTTGGGCAAGTACGACACCGCAGTGTACTTGAGGTAAGACAGCGGCTCACCGGATGGCCAGGTGAAATCTAGGATCCGAGTGCCAACTTTGAGAACAGATCAGAGAACTGTCATCTTGGAGGGAAGTCGGGCATAGCTCTCCGATGGTTTTAGGCTCTAAGAAAATTCCCAGACTGATAATATGGGCATGTACGTTGCTCGGTCATGTCCACATCCTCAGAAAGTGTACACCACCATGGCCACCTCCATGAGCACAATCGCTGATGTCATCTTGGAACACACACCGCACAGGTGAACTCTTGAAGCCACAGCAACACGATGGTGACCTGGAGGAGAAGAGTACCTGCATTTGATATCTTGGTCGCACCTGCAGCCTTGCCTCGTACCGACATACCTTTTTGGGATCAATATGCAACTCCAAACGACCTTAGCCTTCGCCCACGCCTAAAGCATGGATACTCTTTGCAGATCCATGCGTGATCTCATACGAAATTATAGGCGGGAGAAAGTGGGTGACCCTACAGTGGCGTTGCGATGCTCCGCTCGAACCTCTCATTCACTGTCCCATTTATCGGTGCTTTGCAAAAGTATTGGGACCCCCTCCTTTGGCAAAGAACTATGCCCATATAGGCAACTATGAGAAGAGGAGGGGGCGGATACGTGATGTGGGTATCTAATTAATCGCCTTGTCAAGCTGAGTATGCTGGTGATGCTTGTAGATGGATGCACGTTAAGGAACAGCCAAAATTGAGAAGAGGAGTAGTGGTTGAGAGGGAAGAAATTAGACAGAACGGTGACGTTGACCTGACCTCTGCTATGTCCGTGGCTTTCGAGTGGTGGTGAAGGTCTGGTTCAGGGTCTAGCACGTGGAGAAGCCCACATATATATCCTCCGATCAAGCCCCCCCTACTTCGACTTCTTGGTATGCTCTTCTTGAGCTACCAAACAGAGGGGGTCCCTAGATTTTTGCAAAGCACAATATCAACATGGACTTTTGAGGATATCTTTCGGTAGCAATGGAGTCATGAAAACCAACAATCCTACAGTACCGACCATGCTGCGCCCTTCTCACTTCTCTACAGATTTTGAACCTAATGTCCCTGGTGAATTACTCCATGAAAAACGGCTTTCGCTCGCGTTGCAACAGTGCAACAACACCGACCAGCAGTTATATCTCCAAAATCTCCAAAAGCTCTGGATTGACATCTTCACTGAAATGATGCCGAACACTTCTTTGCAACACGCACCAACTCATGCTCGCACATACTAGACAAAGTACAGTGCTCACTCCTGCTACCTAGACTGAAAAATGCAACAATGCTCCCTAGATCTCCTCAGCACCAACGCAAAACAACATCGGCACCGCACACCACACACTCTTCCCGAACCTTACGCTTAAATTGTCCACGCACGAAGAAGACGACGGCCTCTACCTTCGCCCCACGCGTCATCCCCACTGCCTCCGTAGAGCGAGTGCGATCCAAAGGACCACAGTAGCTATCCCAGTACTTTGTGATCTGTCGTACGGTGGCGCTAGGCATGATTCATATCCAGTAAGCAATGATCCTGCAGTGGAGAACCTAGTCTGAAGTCTTGCTGTAGTGAGGACTGGACTGGCACTGTGCAGCGCTGGATTATCTGCACTGATGGTTTGTACGGTGCTGATATACTGTAGGTAATGGCTTTGCGGGATCATCTTGAGGTGCGAGGTAGCGAGATGAAGGGTTGCGGGGTTGAGTGGGAATTTGTGGAAGAGTGTAGTATGCCTCCATACTGTGACGGCTCGATATCTTTTGAACATCATCGGAACGCTCATTGACTTGAGTCTAGTAGCTGCTGCGTTGTGTCCGGACCTGCCCTGTGGGATATCAGTGGTAGCTGTGATCAGGGAACGTGATCCAAATGGAACTCAGTTGGATCTCAAGTATGCAATTTTGAACAGTCTTGCACACAGCGTCACGCTCCAATATAGTGACAAAACACACGATCCGCTCTTGATGCCCTCTGCCGAACGTACAAAAGAGATGCCCAAAGAGTGCCATCCACCGGGTATAGTACACAAATCCCACGATCCTATCCAACCAAACCTATCCCAACCCACCAAACCTATCCCAACCCACCAAACCCATCCCAACCCACCAAACCCATCCCAACCCACCAAACCCATCCCAACCCACCAAACCTTTCCCATCCCACCAAACCTTTCCTATGCAACCTCATGCCCAACCCATCTACCAGCACTTCAGCTTACTCCAGAAGCTCTGCTTCTCGTCCTCACCCCCCGCATCCAGCTGCCGTGTCGCCTTCTCGCCTCCCGTTGACGGCAGTTTAGGCGTCTGAGGGTACGACATGGCTCCCGCTCCTCCTCTCCCATCATTCGTCCTCGCCTCGACCACCCTCCTAACCAGCAGCGCAAACGTCTCCTCAATATTAACCATCTCCCTGGCGCTCGTCTCCATGAACCCACAACCCCTCTTGCGCGCCCACTCCAACCCCTTCTTCGCCTCAATCGCGCGCATGCTCTGCAGATCGCACTTGTTTCCGGCCACGATCTTGACCGGCGGGACCTTGCCGTTGTCCAGCCGGTTCTCGGTCTCCATGTCGATCATCTCTATGAAGTAGTCGAGTGCGTCGAGCGAGTTGGGCGATGTGATGTCGTACACGAGCAGGAAGGCGTCGGATTGCAGGTTTGAGGCTGCCCAGAGGCCGCGGTATTCTTCCTGCCCCGCCGTGTCGGTCAGCATCAGGTAGTAGGAGTGTCCGTCCACGGCGCGGGTTACGGAGTACGAGTCTTCGATTGTGGGGTCGTAGCTGGGCGCGTTAGCTGGGTCGAGGGAGGATGCGTGGGCGGCTTACTCTGATGTCCATTCTGAGCGGACCAGGCGGAGGGTTATGGAACTCTTTCCTGGATAGTGTCAGCGTGGTGTGCGATTGGGGGCGCTGAGGTTGTGGGCGTACCGCATCCTCCGTCGCCGCAGATGGTTATGGTGATGCGATCTTGCTCTTCCATGGCGGCTGTCCTCTCTGCTCTCTGGCGATTGCGCATGTAAAGAGCGTGGGCTGTATCGCGATCCGGTATCCGTCTCTGCGCGTGCTCGCAATGCCTCGTTCTTACGCCTTCGTGCGGCTGGTACTGTACGTCGTCTCAAGGTTCAGCTTGCTCAGCCCGGTGTCGCAGCCCGGTGTCGCAAGCTCGGTGTCGCAGCGCGGCGGATGTCTCGTAAACAAACAAAAGAAAGGAGACGTGCTAGTCAACAAAGCAATCAAAAAGAAAACGAGGGTGTCCCAGGGTATCAGCCAGCGGGTAAGGATTGCGAAAGGAGTGAGTCCACGGCGTGAGGTTCCTGGCGGCGATCAATTCGTATGGGCGACGAGGCCCAGCTGCACCCTTGCAACCTTGGACGCCGGCATGATCTCCGCGAAGGTTTGCGCTTGTGCGCCCAACCGTTTACCAAACCTTTCCAGACTGAGCGCCGAATCATTTGTGATGATGAGCTGCAAGGTGAAGAAACAAAGCGACTGCATGTGAAGCTTAGGGTGTTTCCTTGTTCGCGGAGTGCTGCTGCA
Organism: Macroventuria anomochaeta; assembly: GCF_010093625.1. NCBI lineage: Eukaryota > Fungi > Ascomycota > Dothideomycetes > Pleosporales > Didymellaceae > Macroventuria > Macroventuria anomochaeta. Next base: position 104,196 of record NW_022985369.1, read on the forward strand.
AGCGTCGGGTGCCTGCAGTCTTCGGTACCGACTCGTGTCTGCAAGGATGCCGTGCCTTGTACCTGCAGCCTTGCCGAGGGGTACCTGCCTTTCAACTCTGCTGGTTCGCGCCGAAGAGGTTGTGGGAATTGGTCTGAAGAGTGCTAGCAACACAAAGGGATCTCCTGATGAAGGCGGTGAAGACTGATCACAGTTCGATAGCCGACAGACCACGAGGTGATCATGATCTGAGCACGCTCCACTGGGTCCAGGGTATCGGAAAGGAGTGCATGTCCATGTGGATTCGCAAGTGGATAGGTTTGTTGGTTAGCAATTCATTCATTCGCTCTGATACGTTCAGACCCCTCCAGCTAAGATATATATGTACACGTTTTCGCTGCTCTGGAAGACATATGGCATCTACATAGCTGTCCCCCCAACATTCCAACCAAGAGTAAAGAGTTCCTCTCGAGATCCGCTACAAGCAAGAAAGCTGCGATCTATTTCGTAGATAGAGTGAAGGCTCGCTAAAGTGTCGATAGCACGAAAGCCGCATGAGTTGAAGAAAGGATGGCGAAAGAGAAGTGCGTGGGGTATCGTCAAGACTAGAAAACAACCGGGCCTGGAGAAATAAAACAGAAGTGAAGAAAGCCAGTTGACGCTACTCCTCGTCAATCTTGGGTGGAGGGATGAAGCCTTGGGAAGCCGTGACTTGAGCACGCGCGTGCTTGGCGGCGTGGTGGTCTTTGATGCCAGCGTGTTCGGGCGTACGTTTGGCGGTTGGCGCAAGGGTCGATTGGATGGAGGACAGCTGACCAGTCTCGGAAGGAACAACGTGGGGGAGGATGGATTGGTGGCTCTGCATGTGTCGGGGCGAGGCATTACTTTTCTTGCTCTTGTCGCTCGCCGCAGATGATGTACGCGGTGACACGCGGCCTTGCTGTGCAGGGGTTAGTCATGCCGTCGCCAGACTCAGTAAGCTGGCTAACATACCTGCTTGGCCCATCGCAAACCACACGAGTTACACAGGTCTCTGTTGCCAGACGGTCCTCTCCGCCACTCAGGCGTTGTTCGCGTGTGGCAGTTGGCGCAGTCTTTCTGCATCTGCCCAGCGCCCTTTCTGCGCTTCCTCTTCTTCTTGGCAGCCAGTAGACTTTGCACCTCTTCTGCCAGGTACCGGTTGCGCTTCTCCATTTGTCGGAGTTCGTACTGCCAGCTTGTGCTTCGAGTCGTCTTCAGCTCATCGAACACGTTGTCGTCTGACGCCAAGCTCTGATCCTGGTGACCAACCGACAACCCGTTGTGACCGGCAAATGTAGTACTATGTGTCTCCGTTGTGTTGAAGTTTGGGTTGGGTGATGCGACCATAGACCCGGTGGTGACAGATGTAGATGCAGGCATGGAGCCAGGCAGTGGTGAGGCGCTGTTGAACCGCGGTTGCAGCGAGCTTTGCGAATTGTGCTCTTTCGTCTGGTAGATCGACGGTCGCTGACCGTTGCTGTTCCTTGAGTACTTCAGAAGTCGAGTCTGTCCAACGACAAACGTCGGTTTGTGGCCTTCGGTGGCATCCCCAGGGTACAGTGTGGTGAACGCTTGTAATACCTGTCCCCTTTTGTTGATCATCTCATGCTTCACTTCTCCCTTTCTCCCACCTCGTACGAGCTCAAGAATGCGGCCGAAGTTCATCTTGGAGTCCTGGCGCATGAGTGCCTGCATGCTTGTTCCTACAAGCTCCTCGGGCTGTCGGTCAAGTAGCTGGCGTACGTTCGATGAGACGAATAGGAACATGCCTGATGTTGACATCTTCGTCCAGAGCTCATTGTCACCAATACCTCCCGATTCGCGGACGATGGACTTGCTCAGCGTGTAGACTGGGCGTTCGCGACCAACCAGGATGATACACTTGCGGCCCTTGCCCTGTTCAGTATGGAGCGAGCCGTGACCCTCGAACCACATGTAGCCGCTCTTCTTCCTTCGAATACGGAATACCACATTGACCGACCCACCGTTGGTAGTCTCCTTAAGTTCCCTCGTGACCGGCACAATATCGCTAGGGTGGCATACAGAAGAAAGAGCGGTTCCAACAAGCTCGCTAGGATCGTACTCCAGTATCCTGTTGCTGGAAGGTGACAAGTACATGAACAAGCCTTTGAGGGACAGTACGTGCACAACATCGTCCGTGTTTTCGAGGAGCACCTTGTCCCATATGCGTCGAGTGATCTCGGAATCGCCTGAACCGCTGTAGGAGGCAAGCACGTTCGAAACCTCGTCCTTGGAGATGGTTTGACCTTGTTCAGGCTGTGGTTTGGAAGCATCGTTGAAAACGTAGCTTGGCATGGACATGCCGCGTTGGTAGTTGACCCTGTATGATCCATCTCGTCCGCTGTTAGTTCGATGTTAGACAAAAGAAAGCGAAGAATCTTACCTGCGTTCTTGTTCGTCATTGCACCAGGCTGCTCGACGAGATCGACCTGGAATCCAACGAAGAACTTCACCTTTCCACCGGGTTCCCATGAAATTGGGATCATAGTGAGAAGATTCATGAACGGTTGCCCTCCTCTTCTGTAATTGATCAAACTGATCTGTGCCTCTGTCGCTGCGCTGATAGTGTTTTTCAGGTAGAGAATCGAATCATCGTCAACGTAGGTCCGCTTGATGCCGGGCTCGACCTTGCCGTCAGGCGACTGAAGGAAACGACAATTCCTGCCGAGAATCATGTGCCTGGTGTAACCGGTAAGACGCTCGAAGTTTTCCGAGCAGTAGACGATTGGAATATCATCCATGTCAGCGTCACACACGACGAAAGCGCACGACAAGTCCACGGAGCCAATGTCAATCTGTGGATTCGGTCTTGTGGCTACCCGCATGAGGACGCTAAGCATGTCGAAGCCAGATGAAGAGTATGCGTTCTTGAACTGGGTCTTCATGTGGGGGTTGGAGTGCATGGTCGAAGGGAAGCCGCCCGCTGGTTCTCCCCAGGGTAACTTCAGGTTCTTGATGTGCTCGAGTTTTTCGTGGGAGAGATCTTCTGTTGGATCCTGTGCTATTGGCCGCTGGTTCTCGAGGGATTTGAGACTCAGCTGCGTCGCTGCGTTTGAGTTGTTGGTGTCCGGTCGATGTTGGCTAGCACTGCTAGACCGACTCTGTTCCTGGCCCTGACTATTTTGGCGGCTGGGAAGAGATGGGGCTGATCGACCATCTGGCGTATTGCTCATGGAGCGACTCTTGAAATGGATGTGATTCTGATTTTGGTTCTGATTCTGATTTTGGTTCTGATTCTGGTTCTGATTTTGGTTCTGATTCTGGTTCTGATTCTGGTTCTGGTTCTGGTTCTGGTTCTGGTTCTGATTCTGGTTCTGGTTCTGATTCTGATTCTGATTCTGAGGTTGCATGCCACCGAACTGGTGCTGGCCGACTAGGTTGGACCCTCTCTGGGGTGCAGGTAAGGGTCCAACGAACTCGGTGCCCTGGTTGATAGGCGTTGTGTTCGTGTTGATGGGTGACCCCATCATCTGGGGGTTGAACTGGTTGTTTCCAAACATGTTCATGTCTGTCTGCATCATGCTGTTGAGCGAGTCGTCCATGTCCAGCGACATGTTCATGGCGTTGGGGTACGCGCTCATGCCCATGTCGAGGTCTGCAGTCGCGTGTATGGGCGAGGCATAGTTGGAGCCGGGCGTGGCCATGGTTGAGAAGGGCGCGGCCATGGTTGAGAAGGGCGAGGCGGCGTTTGAGAACTGCGTCTTGATGGCAAGATCTGCGCCCGGCATCCCATCGGGGTGCAAATCGCCGGTGGGTCTGGGTAAGCTGTTGTTGCGCATCATGTTCTCCATGCCCGCCGTCGCAGACATGTCGAAGGCGAAGTCGTCCATGGAGCCGCCCTTGAGGTCGCCGAAGCTCATCATGGACATGCTGCGCGTCGGGCTGGTCATCTGCATGGACTGCTGGTGCGGTTGTTGGGGCTGGCGTGCGTATACAGGCATGCTCCGTCGGCGGTTCGCTTTGTCATTCTGCGAGACAATGTCATCGAGCGACTGCCCCTCGGGGCCTCCAGCGCCGTATGCACTCATGTCGCCGCCGTTCAGGTCCAGCATGCCGTCGCCATTGCTGGTCCCATCCGGATAGGGCTGGGACGAGTAGGGGTAGCCGTTCATGGCGGGCAGGCACCCGGGCGCTCAATCGGTGCGGTGGGTAGCAGCAGACAGCTAGTCGTGGTCATCGATAGGCTCGTGTCAGGTGTCGCAGCCGTCGAGGCGGTCTAGGGACGGGTGCGGGCGGCGGCAGCGGGGGGTTGTAACAGTGAAGAGCACTGCAAGCGACATCCAAGGCGAGGAAGCAGCGCGCGGCGCCACCCTGCAGAACAGCCGGGGGGGGGGGGGGGGATGAGTATATGGTTGTGGGTGATCGTGTTAGGGCTCAGCTAGAGAGGTCTCGCGTGGGTGCAAAGCGGACGCCTCTGCGTTAGGCCACGGCGAAAAGAAAGAAACGCGGCACGCAGAACAGACGCCCGTGGGGCAGCACAGCAACAACAGAAACACGCAGCTTCGGGATGGGCGCAGGGTGGGGAAATGCTAGCTAGGCCCAGAATGCTCGTGTGCATGCGGAAAGTGAAATGCCATGCTGCTCGGGGCGGGCGGGAGTGCTGCGTTGCTCCATTTTCAGCCTCCCACATCAGCTCATTTTGCTGGGTGGGCGCGCTGGGACTCCTGTGACGCGCTCAAGCGCCCTGTTCTGACGGCTGACATTTGCGCTGCCCCGGCGCGCGGCACTCTTGAGCCGTGCTCTCCGCGGACCGAAAAGGCATGAAAACGCCAAGACATGGCCCCGAACTTTTGTGGAAGGCACGTTGGTGCAGCATCAACATGTCGAGCAGCAGCACCATGATCATACGGCATCTCGTCGCGCGGAGGGGTATGTTGGAGTAGCCTGTAGTCTCTAGTCCACGTCTAACCAACCGAGCAGCCCCCGCGCTCGCACGCAGGTCGCTCCAGCGAAGATGCTACTCCACCCACACACCCGACACTGCAGACGCACCACCAAAGACTTTCGAAGAGAAGTGGGAGCGTGAATTCCGTTCGGGCGTGGGCTTCGACAGTCCCAGTCCCCCAGAACCCTCGCCGTCCCCATCCTCGGTCGGCAAGGTGGCAGAGCAATACTTTGCGCACAAGCAGCAGTCGAAGCAGATGAGCAGACTGGGCGCCGACATCAGCCCTCACTACCAACCGCACACCCTCCTCACCAACCCCCCCGCCCCCGCTGACGTCACCCTCGAGCTCCTCCTCGCCTCTGAAGCCCACCAGGGACACGTGACATCGCTCTGGAATCCCGCCAACGCGCGCTACATCCACGGCATTCGTCAAGGCATACACATCATCTCGCTCGAGGTCACAGCCGCGCATCTGCGACGAGCAGCCAAGGTGGTCCAGGAGGTGTCGAGAAGAGGTGGCATTGTTCTGTTCGTCGGTACGCGTGATGGGCAAGACCGCGCTGTGTCTCGCGCGGCCGAGCTAGCCAAGGGGTACCACCTGTTCGAGCGCTGGATCCCCGGAAGCATCACGAACGGCAAGCAGATCCTGGGCCGCTGCAAGACCAAGGTCGTCAACGAGCACGATGCCGACGTCGCCGGTTTCGAGGAGCAGCTGTACGACCGCCCTGTGCTGCGTCCAGATCTTGTTGTCTGTCTGAACCCGCTGGAGAACTACGTCCTGCTGCACGAGTGCGCGCTCAACAACATCCCTACGATTGGTGTCATTGACACAAATGCTGATCCTACATGGGTCACCTACCCCATCCCGGCGAACGATGACAGGTGAGACATGATCCAAATCTATACCCGAATACAAACTAACGAACGCCAGTCTTCGCTGCATCCAAGTCATCGCCGGTGTTCTCGGCCGCGCCGGCGAAGCAGGCCAGAAACAGCGTCTCGCCGCCGCCGCTCAAGGCGAGATCACCTACCGCCCAGCGCGCGGTCTCGTCGTACCAGAGTCAGAGGCAGAGGAGGCAGAGGTTGCGCAGGTCAAGAAGGGCGCAAGGGGCGCAGACGCTACGGAGGCTGTGAGCACGCCTGGGGTGCTCAGCGAGCCTGAGATGGATGCTGATGCCGAGTTCGCCAGGCATTTGGATGAGGTGAACAACCACGAGGATCGCAGGCAGAAGGGCGGGAGCAGCATCAAGTTCTCTGACTAGAGCGTTGCAGTTGTACGATTATCAGGGCTTGCACTTGGGAAGGGTGCTGTATTAGATGTACATCTATGTCAATGTACAATAGCCAGCAAAATATCATGTTTTGCTTCTTTGACCTTGCACGCATCGAGCAGTACCAGAAAGGACTTTCCACTTCCATGGGCTGGTATCTTCAAGAGCCATACTTCGCTCGCAAGCGCGTCGAGAGGACTGTGTACGGACGCATGCAACGCGTCTCATATCGCATCTCGATGCACGATTTGATTGATTGGCTTAGCGTCCTATCTGAGTCTAAGACTATGGAAGACGATCGGTGCACGATTTCAAGCCCAACGTCGCCCGACCTCACGGCACCATCCGCAATGCCACCTGCCAAAGCAGCCCACTCACTATCGAGACGACCGCTGCTTTCCCTCGTGTTTGATACGGACACGGCCATGTGCCTTACTACGGACTGGACTGGCTGTGAGAATGGCTCTTTTGCTAGTGGATTGTGGAGTCTCGAGTGTAGACGGGTAAAACGTGCACGCTTGAAAGACTGCAAGACGATATACGGGCCGATTGTTTCATGCGGTGAGTGTGGCAGAGTGCGGGTCTCTCTCCGTTGCTGCATGTCAGCAGAATCCTGCTCGTTCGATGTTCTTCGGCTTCTTCCAGTGTTCAGGACCGCTGTGCTGCAACGCTTGTGTAGGAGTCACGCGCACGTGATGCTGTTGGGGTATATGACTCGGTGCTCATCAGACGTTTTGACTCCCACCCTGCAGAGCTCGAGCGCAGCAGCCACAGACCTGATCTGACCGTGAAGCCTGGAGATCTTCCATCGTAATGAGAGAGCAGTCTGTTAGAGGCTAAATCACCTGTAGCCTCGTGTATCGTTATCAGCTACTAAACGATGCACAAAGCCCCCTCTTGACTGCCTCCCAAAGTCCAGAGCAATAGGATGTTTGCGTCCGGATTTCATGCGACATGAGAGGGCAGGGTGTATGCAGATAGAGCTCAACATGGGCAGTGCTCTCACTTCCCATGAGTGGTGCAGCTTGATCGGCTCAAACTTGCCGTACGGCAGGATCATGCAAAAGTTGCAAATTGCATGCAGGATCTTCATGGCGTTGTACAGTGGAGCCAGTGGATATGCGTGAAGGGTAGTGCTTATTAAGTGCTATGTACTCGTATGATAACAATAACGGCCATGCTAACCGGCCAACAATGCGATCAAGGATCCTCATGGGAATCCGCAGCAACGTACGAGAATTGCATGTGGCAGCCGCAAACTTCCGCCGAGCCAATCAATGTGAGCTGGAGACGGACGACCGCCCGAACCAGAATCGTCTATTGCTCCTCTGCTCGCTTCGTTGGCGACGTGCTGGCGGTGGTGGAGAAATACTTCGGAGAACGTCGTGCAACTCGGTGCCGCCTTTGCTCATCCAAGCGCAGAGGACCACCGCCGGGTCCTCGACATCCATCATTCCATCTTCTTTCCTGAAGCGGTCCAACTCCGGCAAGAGGCGCCGCGCGGTGGCTTTAAACGCCTAGTCCAAGTCATCGACGCTTGTGGACACGCCTCCTGGCGCCGTTGTCGCTGTCACTGCTGGTGCCGCAGCAGCCGCAGCCTTCGGGTAGAAAGCAAGCTGACCGCCCTGGTTGATAACGCCCATACGATCGTACAGCGTTCTCGCGCGAACGTAGGGATCGAGTTTCCAGTAATTCTGCCTCAGATCCTCGGCGATGGTATCGCGCTCGCTCCTCCTCGCTTCGATGCTACCTGCCTGTGCACCAGCTTTGATCCACTCGAGTATTGTCGACTCGTAACGGCTTACGATCTGTGTGCGGTCGGCCTCGATCGACTGCCTAGTCGCCTCATCGTTCATCGCGTCGTTCTCGCCCGGCACCGGCTCGGGGTACTTGTATACCCAGTCCTCATCGCCTCCGAGTTCCTTGGGGATCTGGCTTCTCGGCACAAATTTCTCGAGCTCATCGACGTTCTTGACGAAGCTGACCTTGCCTGCAACAACAGGGTCCAGCCAACCGCGAACAATGGACCAGACGGCGTTGAAGACCCAGGGCGCTTTGTAGACGAGCACGGTGCCGAGGGATTCGGGGTAATTCGCTTCGAAACACTTGATCATAAATTTGACAGGGGTGTAGTCCATGTTGGCCATGGAGAAGTCGGTCATGTCGAAGACGATGGTCTGTTCGCATTAGCCCAAATATGACAGCTTCATGTGCACGCTCGAAGACTTACAGCAGTGTCGATCGGCGGCCTGAGGAGCAAGCGCGCTGTCTCGATGGTGTAGACAGTGAACTTCTCCAGACTTGCTTCTGTCTGCTCGCCGGCCTTGTGTAGGCGCGCGCGGACAATGCACATCGGTCGCCCTGCGTTATCCAAGCCGTGTAGATAACTCTTGCCCATGCGCAGCTGTACCAAGAAGTCCTCATCGTTCTTCTTTGCCTTAGCATCAGTGGTATTGGCAGCCTCTGTCAACGCGCCCAGCTCGCCGTGCTTGACGATCTTGTCGTCTACATGCATCTCGCCGAGTCTCCATTGCATTGTCGAGATCATCATGACCAGTGCCTTTTCGATGTCCCATTTACGTGCGCGCAAGAAGCGGAGGAGGAGGGCGTCAGGATGATCGTGCTTGACCATGCTCCAGAAAGCGGTGCGCAGATTCTCTGGCGGTATGTTTGCGATTGCAGCTTTGAATTCTGCTGTCTGACCAAACTTGTCGTCTTCAGTTGAGAGTGACAATCGTCCAATATCAGGCGTCGATGTTCCTGACGTTGTAGTCGACTCAAACTCAGCGGTCTTGTCGGCCTTGTCCTTCTTGTGCCTCGAGAAAACGTGCAATTTGCTTTTCTTCTTTTCTTTTTCTGCGGCCGGTGCTGCCGCGGCGGGTGTGACTGCAGGTGCAGCTGCCGGCGTCTCAACGCCGTTGCTTCCCTCCACTAGCGATCCGTGTACGCCAAAGACCTTCATTGTGAGCGCCCATAGTTCGCGCAGCTTCTCCTCTTCCTGCGGCGTAAGCGTGCCGGGGCGACCAGCGGGAGTGTTGGTGGCCATGACGAGGAACGAGTCTGTGATATCTGTGCGGTCGCAGCTCGAAGTAGTGCGTTCTTCGGTGTTGTGGACTGGAGCAGATCTGAAGATTGGAACCAGTAATGCGCCGCCAATTGCAAGACCAACTACTATAGAAGCAGTCCAAAGCCCTGAACCGCTTTGCTTGGAGTAAGCCGGAGGGGGTTTTTGTTCGCGAAAAGCGTGTCTCCGAGCGCGGGGGGCCGAGGCAGTGAAGTTTCGCAGGGCGAAAGGGGTAAGTCGTCCGCTAACAAATGTCGATACTGTATGCGTCGATGTTGGGGAGGATACGTATAACAGTGTCTTCAGCGTGTGAGCGCGGAGTGACATGAATATGGGGTGGCTGAGCAGGTCAGACGGCGTATGTACCGTATGCTGTAATTCTACGCTTAGTCCGGCTATGTCGGATCGCCTTAGAGACGGGTAGCGAGAAGTCCGGACGAAAGTTGAAGCTCTCAGCGCTTAGGCGGCGGGCTGGCACTTATAGGGCTTTGAGACGTATGCGGCTACCCGAAGCTCAGAGGAAGGAGTGACGAGCAGGAGCACAAGACGCGGAAGGCACGGCGTCATAATGCTGCGATGCAGATGCGCTAAAATGCCCCTCAAGCCACAACACCATGCAGGGTCGGGTAAACACCCCGCGGGCTGAAGTTGATCTCCAAAACACGACTCGGAGACATTCTACACACTCACGCGACAGCCTCCAAGGTAAACAATCGGCACGTGAAGGCGTTTTTTTTTTTTTTTTTTTTTTTTTTTGAGTTTGGATTCGCAGTCATTGTTCTCGCATGGTCTGAACGACGACACAAACACCACAACTCGAATCGAACATACACCACACCAACAAGCACAATGGCATCAACAACACCCACCCAAGAACTGACCTCCTCTCGCTCCCAACGCCTACGCTCGCGCTCCCCTCGCTCGCGCCCAACCACACCTCTTCGCCCCTCCTCACGCAGTTCCCTCCGAGACAGCGCGCAACGCTCACGCAACGCCTCCTCCTCCAACGCGCTCGAAGGCCTGCAAGACGGCTTCGCGGAGCTGAGCGACGCTATGGCAGACCTGGAGCAGAACTTCGTGCAGCTGCAGCTTATGCACGAGAGTCTTGCGCGGTTCAGCGAGAGCTTTGCCGGGTTTCTGTACGGCATGAATATGAATGCTTTTTGTGTTGATTTTCCTGAGGTGCGTACGCGCTCCACAATCTCGGCTTTGAAAGTCAAGTTCGGGGGAGTGAGGAAGAGGGTATGCAAAAGTGGAGGCTGACATGTTTGCAGGCACCGGTACCGGATTCTTTCAAACGCCCGCAAAACCACCCTTCTCTCAATCCCTCCGCCAACCTAACCAATCGTCGCGCGTCAGGCGTCGAAGACGTGGATGCTACGTTCCTCACGACCGATACGTCCTTTGTCGATAACCCTCCGAGCTCCAAGGCGGCGAGCAAGTTCAAGAACGCGGCCAGCCCAGCGCCGACCCCGAGGAAGACACCTGCGGCTGCCGGCAGGGGGAGAGGCATACCGACGGCAAGGGGAAGAGGAGGGATACCCATGCGTGGTGGTACGACGAGCGGGCCGAGAGGGAGTGGGATTGCGAGAGGGTCCACAAGAGGCAGGGGGAGGGGCGTGTAAAGTTTTGTCGAGGAAGAAGTTGGGAGCATGCATCGGGTGAGATTTGTAGATGAGAGCGTAAGCAATATACCACGGATTCATTACTGCTATCAATTTCTTCTAGGCATTCAAGGCTACCAAGGCTTTCCGTGAGAACTGAGGTATCCATTCCATCGTCATCATTAACATTACCAGCTCGCAATTGCAAAGGAAAGAGATGTAAATGCAGCAGACCAGGCTGTCGCCGACTCCAGGAGAGGGGTATACTGCAGTGGTATCATAGAAGGACGTAAGGTCGCAAGAGAAAGGAAAAACAACGATGATAATCATGACCATCATGATCACCAGCCAGCATGGTCGTGGCTGGCTGACATCATTCGGCCTGTCCGTAAGTGCAATACTTAGGCCAGCACACCAGCGCGACCCTTCGCGTACTGGCTTCTGCCCTCAACACGGAGGGCCCAGCCCTTGATCGCAATCACGACCGTGGTCCAAGCCAACAGGAGCGCCGTCAGGCCCATAGTCACGGTAAATGTGAACATGGCATCAAGTCCGTACGACTCCAGCGCTGCAACAGTGTCCTTGTTGCTGACCATGAAGGTGATGCCGCCAGCGACCAGACAGAAAGAGGTGATGATCTCCGTCGGTGGGCGAGACGGCAGGTACGAAGTCGGCGGCGCAATGTACATAACGATGTACGTGAGGCAGCGTGCCAGCGCGAAGCCCATGAACATGCTGCCCCACTGGCTGTGAACCATAGTTGACAGCATGGAAGCCTGGTGGTGCGAGCTCATCATCTTGCCAAGGAGCAGGATGATGAGTGCGGGCATAGGGTTCATGGAAAAGTTGTACTGGCGGGGCTGCTGCCATGAGTCATCCTGACCGTGCGAGGTTGTTACGACGGCGCTGTTGAGAAGTTCGCGCATTTTGGTCGATTCGATGATCATGCCCAGCTGGGAAGGTACGTCAGTATGCGCGCTAGTGGGTGAAGGATTGAGGGGGGCTTACCAGACCACCACCGAAGAACAACACTGATATCGAAACGTGCTCCAGGTCTTGCGCTGTCCATTCATCGCCCCAGGCTGCGAGGTGTTCGAGGAATACGTTGGTGCAACCATACAACCAGATGACGAACGACTCGGTGAACTCGGCGGACGGCAGACTGGCCTTGCGACGACCAACGACATCCCCCAAGGGCTTCATGTTCCACGCCCAACCCAGATCAGCGAATGCGCCCATCCAGCGACCGAGTGTGAGGAAGCCGTAAACGAAGAAGATGCCGCCCTTGATGTAGTGGGCTAAGACGTTGAACACTGCACCTCCATGTGCGATGCCGCCATACACAACCGTGCCTGTAAGAATAGCGACAAGTCCCTGGATGATTATTGTGCGTTCGAACGCCACATAGAGCAAACGGACTACCTTTGCTGTCCTGCCTGCTATGAAGCGAGCCACGTTACGGGAGAAGAACTTATCCCACCGCGACTTTGGCTTCTCAAGAGTCACGTCTTCCAGGTCATCGAGCTCGTCGTGCGTGTCTCTGCGCGTTGGCCCTAGGAACTGCTGATTCTCTGATTCCACGCTAGGTGATCGAGAGTGACCATACAGCGACGCTGAGTTGCGCTCAGTGCCTTGTCCGGAGTCATTAGAATACCTGTAGGGGCTTTCGAGATTTTCCTCCTTTACACGCTGGTACTGAGCCATATTCGCTGCATTCAAAGGCTGTGTAGTCTCATCGTCAAACAAATGCGCCTGGCTTCGATCCATGTACGTCTGGATGAGCGCCATGAAGACCCAGGCAGAAGCGATCCAGGTAATGGCCCAGCCGGTCTTGCTGTGCGCATTGTTTTCGTACAGCTCTGGGGTCTTGTGGTTGTACACGACACCAATCAGGAGCGCCAACGCGTTGACGACAAGAAACGTGAACTGAGAGAGAAGAACATATCGCGAGCGAGCGATGCTCAGCATGACAGCTGGGTTGCGTTAGTGTGGAGCTCTGAAGATCAATTGCGGATCCCGGGTAGCTTACCGACAGGCAGAATGACCACCCACGCTAGAATCTCGAGCGCAATGTGCCAGTACATCAGTGTCGCATACTCGGACAAACTCCAATAGCTCTGGTGTCCGTCATTCTGGGGTTGCGGTGCTAGCGCATCGTGCGCGCTCATATCCATGGTCTCGCCATGATGCTCGTCGCCGTGGGCAGCTACCAGAGGAAGAACCTGGAGCAGCAATGCGGCAATGGCTATTGTCAGGGTTCCGCGTGCCATACAGATAGGAATAGCAGAGGGCTAGGTTCGCTAGGTGAGGAGAAGCTGCGCAAAGGTCCAGGTAAGCTGCCAGAGCGAATGTGATGGTTTGCGCAGCTATATACTGTAAGCTTCAAACTTCGTACGAATGACTGAGGAAGACGCGGGATGATGCAGTATAGGAATCGGACGCAGACAAGGCCGCCAGGGCCGTTATCGTCTTATGGCTGCGCCGGAACTTGCGGAAACACGATATTAACGAAGCAATCGGCATCACGAGAGAACTTTGTCAGCGCGGCGTTGGCTTCGATCGCAGCTTCCTCGAATCGTTGTGACGTGCAGGCGCAGAGCCGCGGACTAAGTGGGTCTGATATCCGGCGCCTCCATCAGCCTCTGCTTTTTGCTTTGACACTTGACGGCTCCACCGGCGAACTTCGCACTGTTCAGGTTTGTACAAATCCCTGTTGCCTTGAGTGTTCATCACTTCCACCCTACCTACCGGTGAACACGAGTAGTGCGGTGCGGGGGAGGGGGCGTAGCCCTGCAGCGCAATGCCAGAGCTGTCTTACACCATGTCTGTGCAACTGACAACAGACGCGAGGGGCAGCCACACTTGCATTCGGCCTCGGTGAGCTCTTGTATCCGTCTCAGCGACAATATCGAGGGTCGTCCAACCTCAACTTTCAGTGACACCATGCACCATCTCAGGCAAGTCTGCCGTATCACACTTTTCCCTTCACACATCACACCCTTGGTCCAGACCGAGAACATACCCACTTCTTTTGCACAAGCACTGCAAAAACTCTACGCTTCCTCCGAACATGCACACCGTTCCGAGCTCCGCAGACTTCCTCCCACTGCGATTGGCGACTGCGGCGATCAATGTCACCTGCGCCATACTTCACTGCTGTTAAGCATTTGCTAGCGCCTTGGGCTTGTGTAAGCTCCCGAGCGGGAGTCGCTACGCGAAGACTGCCAGATGATCCATGCAGCCTGTAAGGCGTGTGGCTGCTATCCGGCCTCATCCGGCCTGACAGACCGTGAGTTGATACCGACACCAGGCAGAACATATGTATGAGCCCATCGCTCTTGCTCCGGAACGTCAGAGAGCGGATGTCGGAAGCGCTGAACAAAAAAACTCTCGAACGTTTCGTCTGGAGGTATTCAACATCGCGATCCAACCATGACCATTGGCAAGATGCATCGTACGAGGCAACAACGGTAACGAAATATTTCCGATCACCTTGCAGCTCCTGGCTTTTGACTCATCGGCTTCGCCCAAACAGAACAAAGTTGAAATGCGAGCTTTCGCCTAGCGCGTCAGACGTTGCAACCTTGATCTGACATCGGCCAACTAGTCGGCAGTCGGCAGCCTTATGTCTTTTCGATGTCTGCCTGCGATGATCTTGATCGTTTTCTCGCCATCTGGCGAGGCCTGCGCCAAGCTGACGCTCGCATTGATGACAAGCAACTGTGCAACATACTGAGTCGCAGCTTCAAGGCTTTCATAGCGCATACCAGCAACTTGGGAAGCTCGTCGGTTCGGAATTACGGAAAACCGACATTCCTTTGCAGCGTCTTGAACAAGGATGCACTCGTAAGTTGATATTGCCGGCGTCCGGAGATCACAGATCCCACGTTTTTCCGGCGGATGCTGCTCAGATGATCAGAAAGATCAGAAGCCAAGATGCATTCTGAGTGGCTGGAGGTGTTGAAGGAGGGAATGTCCGCTGTCCCACCAACTTCAGTCCAAGATCAGACACAATCAATCGGGTAGACTGTTAGAAGCAGTGAACCCCGTGCTCGTACAATATTTCGCTACCGCAGAGCAGCAACGTGGGGTTAACTACATTTCCGGCATCTGCTCGCGTCTGCATTGGGCAATTTACATAACACTGTTCAGTACACAGCAACTCAGGCTCATCTGCACTGACTTGACAACCAGGAGTCCAGCTTGACATACATTGCGATTATCGATGCACCTGTACATACCCTCAACTCCGTGCCGGCTACTTCATATACCAGTCTTGCTTCCTCATCGGATTGTCATTCGCTCTGCTCTCACCAACGTTGCTTTTGCTCTTGCTGGAGCCTTGTACCTCATCATCAGCATCCTGCGGAAACTGAATACCCATAGCCTTCAGCATGTTTCCTGCCGGGCCTGCGGCACCAGCTTGTCCCTTGAACGCAGCGAGCATGTTCTGCACAAGGTTATAGTCTTCATCCAGAATCTCCTCATCCTCTGACCTACTGCCTTCCTCGCGATCGATCTCCTCGACATCATCGTCAGCAGGGGAGGCGAACGAGACTGTGGCTTTGCCCTTTCCTTTGCTCTTACTCTTGTCCACGCTTTCGGCGCTCTTCAACGTCTTTTTTCCGGTTGTGTCTTTCGGTGGATTGAGGTTCAGCGCTCCGTGGCCGAAGAGCTCTGCCTCCATCGCCTCGGTCAGCTTCCTGATCTCTTCATCTTCTTCGTTTTCAGCATCCTGGGCACGTGCGAGCTCGCGTGCATCTTCGGTAAGCATGGCCTTCTCGTGTGCGGGAAGCGTCATGTATTTCTCGAAGTACTTTTCGTACTCGGCATACTCGGCGTCTGCATCTGCGTCGTCTTCTGACTCGGTCTCAGTATTGTCATCTTCGTCGTTGGCTCTTGCGGTTT
Organism: Macroventuria anomochaeta; assembly: GCF_010093625.1. Lineage (NCBI taxonomy): Eukaryota > Fungi > Ascomycota > Dothideomycetes > Pleosporales > Didymellaceae > Macroventuria > Macroventuria anomochaeta. The sequence goes on from NW_022985369.1 coordinate 119,949, forward strand.
GAGGCTGTGACTTTGGTCTGGGTTTGGGCGCAGTCTTCGCACCAGGAGTTGATGCAGATGAGTGAGCCTCTTCTTCATTGCCATCATCGTTGTCATCGCTATCCTCAGGATCATCCCATCCCCGTCCAGGATCAGGGTCATTATCCTCATCCATCGGATCTCTCTCGCCCGCGCTCGCCCCCTCATGCCCCGCCTCATCATCAGCAAGAAACGTGTTAAATCTCTCCACCATTTTCTTCAGGTTTTCCTGAGCGTTCTTGTCACCAAAGCCCTTCTCGCCTCCTTTGCCTTGCAATTCTTTCTCAAACTCAGAGAAGTCGATGTCCAGCCAACTCTCGTCGTCTTCGCGTTTCGGCCATGCCGCGATCTCAGCGTCAGTGGGCAATGTGTCGTCACCGTTCTCTAGATCTTCGAGGAGGAGATTGATTTCGCGGACGGCCTTTTTGTCGGCGAAGAGCGTGTGTGATGCGAGCATTTGCATGCCTGCGCTGAGCTTGATGGCTACCTCACTTTTTTCCTGCGGGTGGCCGGATTTTACTAGTAACTCAATGGCGGCCTCGTACGGGGGTGGTGGGTTCCAGTGCTGGCCGAGAAGCTGCGCGTATAAAACTTTCGTGAAGCGGACGCTGACGGATACGAAGTCATCGGGCGGGAAAATGAGTGCTGTTTTGGACTTCTCGGGCTGAAGTAGGCGCAAGGACATGGGATCGCGGAGATAGAAGGCCTCGACTGCTGAGGAGATGTAGGATGGATTCGTGTGCAGAATATGTGCCACTTTGCGTGGGAGAGGGAGGGTGGCGTGGTGTTGGTTTTCTGAGACGGCGGATGGGTAGTTGTTCAGGCGGTGGAAGGCTTCTTTTTCTACCCTTGGATAGTGTTGTGGTCGGCCTGGCGTGTCCTTGAGTATAGTGAGAGCGTCTGGTAATTTCAGAGGTGCCGGGGCCTCTTCTTTGCCTAAAGGTATAATGAGCAGACGATGCGTGTTGATCCAGACTCTGTGCTCTGCAACCTCTGGAGTGAGCCATTTCGGCAACGCATTTGCAGCTTCGATGAGCAGGAACTCGCCATCTGTGTCGTAAATACGTATCCATGCATCCTTGAACTCCTTACTTAGCTCGCGCAAGAAGTACACGATTAGCCACTCATCGGCGACACTGTCGCCGTAGTTTGTCTGCCCTTTCAGGAGCCAGCGATCGTCTTCGCGCACAAGCTCAAGTTTGATCTCGTCTCGCTGCCAGATGTACTCTTTCAGGAATTTCTTCTTCAAGTCCTGTAGTGCACGCTGGAAGGCTTGCAGACGCTCTCTTGTCTGGATATCTGACAGTCTAGTCTCGACAATGAAGATGATGTATTCTACAACATCCTCCGGAAGGCTCTTTGGGAAGCCGTCAAAACCTTCACCAAACCATTTCAGACCATCACCAGAGTCCATGTTGAGTGGTGAGTATCGCAGATTTGCGGTTACAAAAAGCTGTGATGGAGCGGCGAACTAGTGACGTGACTGGCTGAGAGGGAACGCCCCACCTTTTCGGCCCTTCCTCTTTCGGGCGGCGGTAGAACTAAGCCGTATACGGCCAAACAACAAACAACACACTCCACCTTGGGCACTACTCAATAACACATGCACTTCCTCTGCAGACTGAGGTGTGCGCACGCCGACGACTGACATTTCTCTCACTCATGCGCATACTCTAGCAGACAGCATCGATAATGGCGAACTACTTCCCGGAGACGCCGCGCACAGAGGTGGGCGACGCGACGCGCTTCACCCAGAATGACCTCTCGTTCAGCAGAGAAGAGTCGTTCCAGGCACCCACCGGTCGTGACGAGCTCTTCAAGAAGATGGGCGGCGCCCGCACACCCCGCAACCCGCTCGCCGCCCTGCGCAACCCCAATGCGAAGAACGAGTTCACGCCTATGCTGAAGAGCGCGACCGCCAACCGCACCCGCCAGGTCGTCGGCCTGCTCAACGGCAAGATGACCACACCCGCGGCCATGAAGCCCGGGTTTCGCATGAGCGACTCTCCACTGCCTGAAGCGAGCGCTCTCGACGTGCAGTCCAGCTCCTTCGACCACTCCATCGACGGCCGCACCCAGCTGCCCGACCCCAGTTCCAGCGCGATGGGCACGCCCATGGCCCTGCCACGGCGCGCCGAGGGCGAACTCGACATGGGTAACGGGAATGGCAATGTCCTCACACTGCGTGAGCAGGAAGCGCGTCTTGAGCAGATCGATAAGGAGAACTTCGGTCTGAAGCTGAAGATCCACTTCTTGGAGGAGAATCTTAAAAAGATGGGCCCCGAGTTCAACGTCAGGACTATGGAGGAGAATGTCAGCCTCAAGTCGGAGAAGGTCACCATGTCGCGCGACATCAAGCAGTATTCCAAGGACCTCAAGGCTGCGGAGAAGGAACTCGAGAGCTACAAGCAGCAGCTGCGAGACTATGCTGAGAAAGTCAAGAAGCGACACGCCGATGCGGGCATGCGCGAGGAGATGGATGAGCTGCGCCGGCTGGCCGAAGAGCGCGCTGCAGAGATCGAGCGCTTGGAGGAGAAGCTAGAAGAGGCGCGCAGTGCAGAAGACGAGCTCGACAAGGTCAGCGTGGAGCTTGAGAATGCACAGGCTGAGGTCGCGCGACGGGACCAGCTACTCGACGAACACGAAGACCAGATCGAGGAGCTGGAGAACAAGCTGAAGAACGCGCAAGGCTCATCGTCTGCCGACATGGAGGAGAAGGATCGACAGCTCAGGGAACAGGCCGAACGGATCGCAGACCTTGAACAAAGCGAACGTGAGCTACGACAGCAAGCTGACCGCGTGGCTGAGCTGGAGCAGGAGAACCGTCGACTACAAGAGCAGGTTGAGGGGATTGCTAGGCTGGAGGAGCAGAACAGCAGACTGCAAAAGGAGGCGGATCGGGTGATTGAGCTTGAAGGACAGCTTCACTCTGTCTCACAGACAAGAGACAGAGAAGTCGCCGACAAGGAGCGACAACTGCAAACACAGAGTGAACAGATCGAGGAGCAGAACGAGAAAATCGAACATCTTGAAGACCAGCTACGATCGCTTGAACGCACGAAGGAGTCCGAGATTGAGAAGCTGCAGGACAGGCTCGATGCTGCTGCGAATGGCAATGACCAAGAGATCCGCGAGCTTGAGCAGCAGTTGGACAAGGCAGAGCGTGAGCTTGAGGCAGCGGAGACAGAGAAGCGCCATGAACTCTCTCTCTTCGAAGAACGCCTCCGAACACTCGAACGCGAAAAGGATGCCGACATCAAAGAACTGCAGCGACGCATGCACACAATACAGAGCGAGAAAGATGCTGAGCTTGACGCTCTGCACGAGCGCGTTCAGCTTGCTGAGTCCAAGGGTGACAACCAGGTCCAGCTCGCACGACAGTCCGCGCATGACGCGCAACAGAAGGTCGTCGATGTTACGCGCGAGAAGGGCGTCGAGATCGAGCTTCTTCAATCGAGGGTTGACGCCGCCGAAGCTAGGGCAGATGAGCTTGATGATTACCGTAGGCAGTTCCAGGACTCCATGCAGCAGATTACGCGTCTCCAGCGCGACGCTTCCGAGTACGAACAACAGCTACAACAGCTACGACAGACTATTACACAGAAGGACCGTGATCTTGGAGATCTCAACGCACTTCGCCGTGAGCGAGACGACGCTACGCAGGAGGTCCAGGGCCTCCGATCAACACTCACGAGTAAGAGCGCGCAAGCTGATGCTCTCAACAAAGCGATGCGAGAACGCGATACACTGTCACGCGAGCTCTCAGACCTTCGGCGCGAGCGAGACAACCTCACGTCCAAGATGGCGGACAAAGACGCGCAGGTCGACAGACTCAACCGAGGGAACAACGATCGTGATGCTCTGGTTGGCACGCTACGTCAAGAGCGTGATGACATCGAGCGCGAGATGCGCAACCTGCGATCGACCATGTCCGGCAAGGATACGCAAATCGAAGCACTGCAGAGGGTCACACGTGAGAGAGATGCTCTGTCTCGCGACCTAACGAACCTGCAATCGACGCTGCAGTCTCGCGAGCGTGATGTCACTGCATTCCAAAAGAAGATGGATGCGCAAGAGGCAGCACTCGATGAGCTTAAGCAGCTCAAGAACGATCTCAGCGACCGAAAACGAGAACTCGAAACCATACGCAAAACAGTCTCTGAGCGCGACGCCGAGCTCGACGCAATGCGCAACCACGCCGATGAGCCTGATACTCAGATCGATGTCATGCAAGATCTTGTTCGCAAGCGCGATGATGAACTCGAGGCTCTGCGGGAAGAGATCAATGCGCAGAGAAGTCAAGCCGAGTCTATCCAGCAGCTCGCAGAAGAACGACTTGAAGCTCTCGAAGAGCTGAGGGACAACGCGAACCGCCAGAGGCAGGAGTATGAGGATGAGCTCGAGGTGCTTCAAGAGGATGCCGACGAGGTTCTGGAGGAGAAGGCCTCACTCGAGGAGAAGATCACGGTTCTAGAGTCGATGATCCGTGAAAAGGAGAATCAGGCCGCTTCGGCTCAGTCTGAGTCTCGTGCTATGCAGCGTGAGGAGAAAGCAGCGCTGGAGAACAAGCTCCATGATCTAGAGTCTCGCCTCCGCGAGCAGGACTCACAGCACCGCAGGATTCAGAACGAGACCAAGGCTGCGCAGCGCGAAGAGAAGACGTCTATGGAACGTGCGCTTCGCGACTTGGAATCTCGTTTACGCGAGAAGGAGTCCCAGCTCCGGCTGCTGCAGGCTTCAGCGAAGGCCGTGCAGCAGAAGGCGCAACACGAGGCATACGATCTCGATGCGCAGTCACAGGCCCTCGAGAAGCGCCACATCAAGGAGATCAACGGCCTCGCGAAGCAAATCCAGTTCCTGCGTGCCCGCTGCTCACGAGCCGAGTCGTTCCGAGAGTCGCTCGGGTATCAGAAACGCTTCTTCCTCATGCAAATCCAGACCTACAATGAATGGTATGTTCCTCTCCACTTCACCTGCATCTTCATAATCTAACAACAATACAGCAATCAAGAGGATCTCAATCTCATCTCGCAAATGGGTATTACACCCGACATCACTGTCCACGAACGCCGTCCTAAGCTCAAGTCGGCGGCATTGGCTGTCATCGCGGCACTGAGGATGCAGAAGCTGAGCGAGGGGTGGGCGCAGAACCGCAAGATTCATGAGCAGCTGAAGCAGAAGCTGGAGAGCATGCGTAGGCAGAGTGGGAAGAGGCCTGGTGCTGGTCTAAGGTCGAGGTAGAAACTCGTGATTGATTGAATTGTCATGGAGTTTGATTGGGCACTTGGTTATTATTATGCATGGGACGGTGTTGAGTCAGACTGAGTTTTTATACGGTGTCCTCATTGGTATTGATGTTCTTTGGTTTACTCACAAGGGGATCACGCCTGGTATGGCTTTTTGTTGATGTTCTTATTCGTTTCCTCTACAATACCAGCTTTGCAACTATGGTTCGTAAGAGCATGTTTTCATACAGGTCTTTCCCACGCACACAAAACCTCTGACAACCTCCTCACTCAAATCAACTCGCATTCACATCATTCTTCACATCCACACGTCTACCGACAATCATGTCAGAATATGCTCTGCCTCATTCTAAAACCGCTACCAATCCCAACATAGGGGCGATCGACCACGTCTTGTCCTTCCTCGACAATTACGACGATACTTCAACGAGGCCCTCAACTAAGCACGCGCATAATATTCCTGTTATGAATCCTCCCTCACCGAAACCCGACCTGGCTCCTGAAGGTTTGACGGATAAAGCACTTTCCCCTTTGTGACTGTCTGGCGGAGGATCAGTCGCAACTTCAGCATTCACGACTTGCCAGTAGTGCAGTGTGAGCATACTCCTCCCAATCCGGCCTGGTGCGCTCAGCCTTGCGCTCATTGGCCAGAGCTCACCAGCGTCTGGCGCGCCTTCCAAGCTTGTAGAGCTCAAACGAGCTCATCCGGGCGGAGAACCTGGAGCTTCGAGCAACATCACGTCACGAACAAACAAGCAGCACTTCACACTCACATCCCCCATTACACGTCCGCAAACCTCAGACCTCGACGATTGACATCGAGAGTACGATATACAATGGCATCCCGCGTCCTTCGCCCAGCGTTCCGGGCTGCGAACAATAGCGTGCGCGGATTCCAGACCAGCGCTGCTTTGAGACAAGAGAAGCCGCTTGTTGCACCGGTCAGGAGGCCTGTTGGCGCTTTTAGGGGAGGGTGAGTCTTCCATTCTCATGTCTTACTTCAAGAGCATGCATGAATGCGCATGTACGCACGTGTAAACACAATGCAACACGAACACGCCCGGCCTCTCCACGTCCTCTCTTCGACCTCTTCCTCCGCATTCACCCAAAAGCTCCTTCACGAGACTCCAGCACCGCCGGTCACTTCCAGTCGCAAGATATCATGACCTGCAAAGCTAACACCAATCCAACAGACTCTTCGGTTTCCTCCTCGGTACCGCGACCGCCGGCGCCGGCATGTACTACTACGTTATCGACGAGTACCGCGTGAGCAACCAGCTACTTACCGAGGATATCTATGCGCTGCAGAGTGCGGTGCAGAGGATAGAGGGCTATGTCAGGACGCTTGAGGAGAAGGTTGGGGAGAAGAGGCGCTGAACATGAATCCAAGTTGAGTAGGGCGACTGGGGTGCGAGCAACACAAATGAGCCAACATACGAACACAAGAAAAGGATCAAAGGGCGGCCAAAGTTTGAGCACTTAGATGCCGCAGCGAGAAGGAAACTGCTGATGGACTAAGCGAGGGAGCACCAGGAATACATGCTGCGAGGATTTCTTATATCAATCAATCTCTTTCTATGTCATCACCTGTGCTTTCCTGCGCAATAGCGAGAGCACACGCGTTGTGCAAAGCTGACGAGACTGCAGACTTTGGTGTTGCTCAGAAATACTTACTATGTAGGAATCCAGGCCATCGATCTCCAGGACAGCCTGGGGAAAGTGCAGCTCACACTGCCGCTGTTTCTCCACACCAAAGAAGGCATCAAGACTACTCTGGCCCTTATCAGTAGGACCAAGGTAGGCACAGGCAAACGGCATCTTGGACAGCACACAGAAGACCTGGCCTAGTCATGCCCTAGCACTGCACCATTGCAGACTCTTTCTGTTGCGGTGTATATAACCTTTAGGACCCGAGGGTCAGAAAGGTCGGCCTTTTCATATCGCTGCGGGGCCGCGACACTTTCCTTTGTTTGTTTTGTTTTGCAGTCTTTCATTTTCCAGCAACTCTGCTTAGGGCAAGAGCCCCCACCATCTCTTGTACTTTTATAGAACTCAACCTCCTGTAACCAAACCTTGCATTACCAAAGGAGCTTCTGCTTTTCTCGTCTTCCATAGTCTCAGACTCATATAGGACGTTAAACCAATCAATCAGGCCATCGATATTCGGCCTCAGACGCATGTGGACGTATACCTTACCAACAACTTCACAAGCCAATACCATATGATTGTTGGCTACCGCATCTCGAGGCTGGACGACATACGCCAGTCCGTCGTCGTGCCTTCCAAACTTGGCACGCGTTGTCTATAGCTGCCTCTTCCTCCAGCAGACCGCAATTGTCTCCTATTGCCCCCTTCCATCACTGAAGACTCTTCTTTCATTCACAGAGGACGTATTGGCCACTGCGCTCATTTCTCTACACAAGCAGTCGATACACATGCCTCCGCCCGCCAAACGCCGCAAGTTCTCGTCGCCTGTCATGGGTCCGCCAAAGTGCAGAATGGACATATTTGCGGTAATCTGATTGACCCCTTTACAGTCTCAACGGAGGAGTCATTCTGATTGCAGTAAGGTGACCGAGAACTGTACGTGAACTTCATACGGACAATAGTGGTGGATATGGCTACAACGACGCCTGGCTAGCAGCCCATATCGTCGGCCTGACCGAAGCACGTAGCCAACTCACAATCACCAACGGGGGCTGCGACAATGATCACCGAATCTTCAAAGTCTACGGCAGCATCTTAGACCGAGCATCAGGCGCATGCAGCACAAAACTGCGCGAGACATCCCATGCAGAGCCCTTGGAAGACAAACCTCAAACATTCGAGATGTATCTGCAACAGCTCTACACCTAGATCCCACCTGTATATCAGAGCACAGACGCTGAAAACACCAGTTGTCGATTCGCACTTCCAGAACATTGTGCTCAACGAACGGATGGCTCTGTAGTGGAAGCCCGCACCAAGCCACGCGTCTTCCCACAGAGCTGTCCGCATCATACGCGAAGGTACATGTACCGACTCGCCAGCACGCAAACTGATGGCCGACATGTGGGCGTGGAAATCTTGGGACACGACGCGACCCCGCACTCTTGCCCGAGATATATGCATTAGGTTTTCCGACGATCTGGTGCACTCGCTCCTGTGCTGGCGCTCGGCTCCAGCAATGGAGAACTGGAACGAACGGCCTTGGAGGCGGAGGCCGGACAGATACTATGTTGAAAACAGCTAATAGTAGCGAGTTCGAGCAACAAGACTACGATCTGGGCGAACACATAGGTCCATTCGAAGTCGAGGCGTGTATGCCTGCTTTGAGAATCTCGTTCGTATGTCATTCGGTCTGTGAAACATCTACAGTACGTCGTATATCCATATATCTTTTCCCTCCATCAACGCACTCTCATCATCACGCCTTGTACCTAGGCCTAAGCCTAACATCCAACTCCCCGACATTCGTTGTAAAGCAATCCCTGCTCTTCTTCTCCACCGCACTGCCATCCTCGCCCTCTGCAAACGTAATCTCAAACGCGCGGACAAGATTCGCCGTCACGCTCCTCAGCTCCATCATCGCCAGCTTCTGGCCCACGCAATTGTACACACCGGTGCTGAACGGCATGAACGCGCGCTTGTCGATGACGGCGTCAGGCTGCTCGTCGGTCCAGCGCTCGGGTAGAAAAGTCAGGGGCTTGGCAAAATAGCGAGGGTCTCGCTGTAGGCAGTGGATGGGCATCCAGATGATGATGTTGCCGGGAATGTAGGTACCATTGGGGAGTGTAATGCCCTCGGGTGGGGTTTCGCGCTGGACGCCGGAGGGGACCTGGGGGTGTTAGTCGAGTTGCTTCATGAAGTCAGTGATGTGGTGGAACTTACAGGAGGGTGTAGACGGAGAGCTTCGTTGATGACGCCATCTAGGTACGGGATGTTTTGTACATCCTCGACGTCGAGGTGGTCCTTGTCGTGTGCTGCGGCGTCGATCGCTCTGCGTAGTTTGGCCTGAACCTCTGGGTGCTTGCAAAACTCGTAGGCGATGAAAGACAGTGTTGCGGCTGTGGTGTCGCTGTGAATAGAAAGTCAGGTCGGTTCCTAACACGAAGAACTACGCAATTGTGCAACTGCTTACCTTCCAGCGACAACAAGAAGACGAGAATCAGCGTTCAGTTCTGGGGTGATGTCTGGGCTATCAGGATCGAGCAGCCAGCTGAAGATGTCGTTTTCCTTCGGGATGATCTATGCTGGCGTCAGCTGCATGCAAGTACGACAGATTCCTTTCTTACGTACAGCTTTCCTCTCTTTCAAGACCTTCGACGTCCAGTTGATATGTTCAATCAAAGGTTTGGCGCCGGCAGCCGTACGGGTGATCAAGTTCAGCGCCCAAGGTATGTGCCCGAAAACGGACAACGGCTCCATACTGGCGTGTAGAAGCTTGATCATGGGATCTTCTTCGCCCTTCTCCAGCATACCAAAGCTGCGGCTGAACCCAATATCGCCCATGACGTCGAAGCTATAGAAATTAACCCAGTTGGTGATTCGCACTGAAGGATTCTTCGCCTCTTCCTTCAACTTTGTCATGAGCGCAAGTGAATGTCTGTTCAGCCTTGGTTCATACTCGCGCAGCGCTTTAGCGTTAAAAGCGTGGTCCCACGCCTTACGCCGCTGCTTGTGGTCTTGCTTGTCGCACGTCGTCTGCGTAGATGCGCCGCCGATGTGGTTCGCGTTGTTATACCAAACGCTCTTCCTACACCTTGACATAGGTCCGTGGACTAGTGGGATTGCATCGGCACAATAGATGGCAAGCTCTCGGGGACCGGTTCGAATGACGTCGGTCTTGTACTTCTTTTGCAGTGCCTCACTGTACTTGTAGTATTGATAGTCAGGGAGCACACCAGCAAAGACTGCATGGAGTTTGGAGAAGCGTGCGACAAATGGGCCGGGGAACTTTTGCATGTTAGCAATGATCAATCCAATTGAGCCAAAGGTATTTACCTTTCGCAGCCGGTGAAACAGCACTCGGTGAGCCAAAATGCTCACTAACAACGTTCCGAAGTAGATAGCTGCTGCTGTTGCTGTGACCTTTACGACGGCGCCAATTGAGTTGGCCCGAGGGTCTTGCACATATTCAGCTGTAGCAATACCGCCAAAGCCAAGTAACCATATCCAGAGAAAGGTGTTGATGTTGTTGTCCCACTCATCTTGATGGAGGACCAGATGTGTGAAGAGGCCGACGAAAGCAAGCACAGGCGGACTGTGTGCGACATCGATGGGGTTGACGAGCTTCGCCATACCGTGCGTATGATTTGTACTCAGACCAGTCGAAGATGTAAATGAAGATTGCTGCGGGTTGGAATTGACCTAGAGGTATTAAAAGAGCGGGATCAGGGCGAGCCGGAGCCAAGCAATGGTGAAGGTGCACATCACGAACCCCTTGTAATCTTATATATCGTAGCCCGTGGGCCACATTTGAGCGCAAGTCCAGCGCAGCCCTAATTAGGCCTGACAGCTGAACTGAACCCTTGTCCACACGTACGTGCATGGAGCACAACTACGAAGTGCAGGGGAACGTCCTTCGCTTAATGGAGCATCTCTGATTGGTCCCAACTGAGGAGTCGTAGAACTCGAGTCTGCTATCGACATGTTCAGAGGTGCTCTGTCGGGACTTGACGCAACCCTAATGGAGTTAGTCGGATGGGGCTGTTGTGGCCCGGCACGGTTCGTGTACTCGGTGGTGGACTTTCCCACAATCCACAGGGATCCACGAGTTGCTCTCATGCAAGTCTACTGGTTTGCTTTTCCTGCACCGTTTGACAGGGTGCCCGTTGTTCTTGTGTAACCCAACAACTTCGCGATGGTAATGTTTACATGCCTGATGGAAGGGCCGCAATGCTGAGCCAACAACGTTGCATGCATATCGGGTTTGTTGGTCAAATCACGAGCGCGAGTTGGTTCCCAGACTAGGTTGGCGTGATGCGGGGCAGGATCTTGGCTAGTGAATGACGGACGATCACGGGAGCATCTCCGTCTCACTACCAATTCGAGGTGGCTGACTGTCTACTTGAGGACGCTATTCACTGTAAGCAGGTCTGAAATGAGTAGGCTGGGCTTCGAATCGTACGATGATACGAAGTAGCAGCGAGTCGCCGTTCGCGAGTAATGTCGACGCTGATGGAGAGTGAGCATTTACTAACCTTGCTGGCGTCAGGTACCTCTTGGTGACTTGATTGAGTCTCACGAATTTCATGGTTGGTTGAAGCGAGATACGAGATTTGTGTTGGAATCGGACGACACGCAAGTCGTATACTTCTTCTGGTGAACAGTGTGCGCGTGGACTCCAGGTTACGCTAAGGATACCCTCGGGTCTCATCCTTGTTGATTAGTTTGTTGCCCAAGTAGCCGAATTCCTGCTTTCATGCGCCCCAAGTTGTCGATATCCTCGGATATTTTGGGCTTGTTTGCCGCACTTGACGTTCAAGTCTGCCCGACGGCACAGGAGACCATGAGTATCGCACAGCATCTGCAGTTACAGCGTATGGTATGACTTAGCAATCGAGGTGCACCGCACAAGTTGACGACTTTCGACGCCCCGTTCGCGGAGAGGATGTGCTGTCGAGCTCACAATACGCCGTATATGCGCTCTTGAGACTGGTGAAGGAAGTCTGGTGCTCTTTCCATGTAGCCATCGCACACTTGTAGAATGCTCTTGCTGCTTCGGGAGCTTCTCTGGCGATGTGCTCAAGACCGGCTGGTGGATCTTCGCATGAGCAGTCTCCCCACTCGAAACGCTCTGCCTGCGGATCGAAGACAAGCGTAGTCATAACGTGATCACAATGGCTCTTGAGTATGTCCGGTATCCGGGACCTTCCACGACAGCGCAATTGATCGGTATTGTACCGCGAACAAGTGCATGCTCGTAAATAAGGTCTCAGATCTCACGCGGTAGCTAGAGAAACCGTGAGGAACGCATATGCTGGGCTCCAGTGCAAGAGCTCATTTTCGCCTTGAGGATGCGGTGCTTGAACGTGTGTCTGAACTCTTGGGTTTGAGCAGTCAAATACGCGTGGTGATAGAAGGACACTAATAAGGAGGCTCAGAATGATGACGACGATGTTTGGAGATGCAGGTGCTAAAAATCGGCGCTAGTAAGGGGAGCACCTTCCAGTTGGCTGGTTTGATCATTGCACTTCATCTACGATTAACTCTGGACGCAGTTTTCATTGTTTTATTTCTACTGTACTGTTATGGGGTATCATATCGTTCAAGTCGTAAGCCATCTCATCCTTACTTCGATCATTGTGCCAGCCTCGGTTTAGCACACACACCACACGCTCCAGCATCGCCTGCGTTGATGTAGATGCTCTGCTTGCAGGGTTCCCTGGTGCATCTCCAATGATCAGACACAAGGTATGGACTGAGGACGTTGGAGCAAACAGCGCAGGTCAATGATCTGGGCTCATTTGAAAGCGAGCAGACATTGCACGACACCCGCACCGCTGCCGGTCTGGTTGTGGGCTTTGCTGTAGCAGGACTTGCTGATGCCTCAGGACGTCGCTTCCAGATTTCATCGAGATGGATGACCTGTGCCGATGAAGAGCTGGTGGTCTTTGGCAGTGGCTTGCTGGGTTTAGAGCTTTGCCTCGCTGTATCAGAGCGTAAGAGAGGTGTGGAAGCAGACTTATCAAGAAAAGGCTTCGATTGCAGTGCAATGCCCTGTATCTCATCCATCTCCCGCCGTGCATTACCATCTTTGTCGTCTTCGTCTTCGCAGATCTTGATCAAGGCGCGGCCCTTATCGTCTACCAGCTTCGACCCGTCTACATCGAGCGCCGCATCAGCCTGATCGACATTTTCGTATTCGTCCTCAGTCTCGCTGTCCGATGTCTCCTCTTTCTTGATAGTAACTTCTTCTTGCTCCTTCTTCACAGGCTCGAACCGCGCCAATGCAGCCGCGGCTCTGAGTTCTCGACCTCGCGCGCTGCCCGCTACTCTCGGCTTGCCTTTCTTTGGTACACCACCTTGAAGCTTGACTTTGGTATCATCGTCCGCGCCCAGTGACTGACCACCAGCACCGAACTTCTTCAATATACGTCGTTGCTTCCTCTCCGCGTAGGAGAGTGTCTCTTTCTCCTTCCCACCTCTCCTCCTCTTCTTCGACCTGCGCCCATATGTGCCATCGCACAGATGTTCGGGCACATCGCCAACATCAACCTGGCTTGTTTGTATGTTCATTGTCTCCAAACCTCTGCCTCGACCCCACATGCCCTCTCCAGTGTAGCCCTTCGCCCACAGAGCCCGCAAGTCGACTGCATAAGCATCTCTGACCTTCCAGAACGCCTTGGAGTGATTCATTTGCTTGCAATGAGCCAGTTCGTGCACCATAACCATTTCCACCATGCGCTGAGGCAGCCACCGACCATTCCTATCGCGCAGCACAAGCTGTATGACCTCACCAGCATTGAAGTTACGGCCAACGAACTCGGTATTGTAAGGGAACTCTTCGAGTGCTTGGACGAGGATCATGTTGGCTTTCATGAACGGGTAGCATACTGCCGCAACTCGGTTGAGGATCTGTTCGGCGGTCGTAGAAGATGGGCCATGAATTGTGCGTATGAAGTTGATTAGGGTATTCGGTCGCTGGGTGCGCTCGTTGATGCGCTCGAAGCCTAGAGGCATGGTGGCAGTGCGCGCATACAACCCAAAATAATAGCAGGACGAGGATAAGCACCTCGCGAATACAAGAAGGAGGGGACCGCGTCCTCGGATTCGCGGTGAATGTTTGAGTAGTGCAACCAAGCACCTCATTCGACGATGTGGCAAGCGCGGTGTTAGTACTAGCGCCGGAACTAAAAACGCGCTCGCGACGCGAGATCACGGAGTCATTCTATGCATTTCTCTACTTCTTCGCAGCTATTATCCTGGTTTGCAACTACCATCCCGGCCATCGCAGTGTACTGCAATCGCGCAGCATTTTGGTGGACAACATGTGCAAGAGTCGCCTGGCTCGTAGACCTCTTTCTTCGCCCACGTCACTGATCAAGGAAACTTCGAGCAGAGGGACTGTATGGCTATCCTGTTGACAAAACATCATACGACCCCATGTGAGATTGTCAAGAGTACAGGCACCCAGAAGCACGTGTCACATGACATAAAGACGCCGAGAATCTATCTGTCTTACCAGGGCGAGTCAGAACGCAGGTCGCAGGTCGCAGGTCGCAGGTCGCAGGCACAATTCTTGAATTCATACATCACCAGCGATCGCCCATATCAGCATCTACCAGCGACTCACAAGTTATTGTCGCGTTGAATATGGGTTCTATTTGTGTCTTGTTGGCATCCAACACACTGAGAGGGATAGTCATCCATAAGGTTACGAACTCCACGATGCACGTCAGACTCTTAACATGCAGATCCACGCGACTATTGGTTGCTTGCTTTAGGTGTAGAAGAGCCAAGCTTGCGCAAACTCACTCAGTCTGCTCTACGCACTCCAACAAGGTTCAACATTCGATACTCGGTGATGCTCCGGTGACTTGAGCGATGAGTAACTCCGTACGGAACGTCCTCTTAGCTCGCCGGACATCTTCAAAGTCTCTTCAGTACCAACTTGGCCCTCGATAAGTATGCTTGGCCATGTCTTGTTGAAGCATCGTACCAAAGGAAAACATCGTGGGTGAGACTGAAGGTTAGATCAACTTATTGGCGGGCTCCCCGCACCCGAAGCCTTCAGCCTTAGCGCTGATCACCACCCACATGCCAACCCGCCGTCCTCTTCCAGGCACGCGACTCTCGTTGGATATCCACGGACCACGTTCAGGCCACGGCAGAATCTTCCTATGCTGGAGAAGCAAAAAGTTTCGCATGTCGAAAAGATCTTCAGGTTCGACTTCTTCCGGTACCACAGTCGCATTCAGGGTCCAGATCTGCAGTGCCAACACCGTGGACGATGCTGTTTTAAGCGATTAAGCGAGATCCGATAACCTGGGCAAGCCACTTGATAGAAATACGAGAGGCGAATGCGCAGGGCTGGCCTTTCTCGCTGCCAGCACTGGTGGCATACGGCTGGCTGATATTTATTGCAGATAGCAAGCATCAGCGTCAGCACTTGTGCTCCAACTTTACCACTGGTGGTATCGCTATCGTTCATCCAAGGCTCATGGAGCCGATGAAGCAACAGTCCTGATGTCTCGAGAGACGTTTAAAGTACAACCTAAGTCAGCTAGCCGACAGAGATTCCATCGGACAGCACCGCTAGCCTCGCTCTGATCTCCTAGCCTTGTTGTCTGGAGTAAGGCTGACCAGGTCGGTACCGGTTGAACCATGGCTTTTCTAGGCCAGTCCATCCGCCACGGCAGCGGATTCCCGACTCGTGTGTACATGATCGACCTTATCCTGACTATCGACTTGCGTCTGGTTGGCTAGTGGACGCCGTTCAGCAGACTTGGCAGGTGTCGTGCACTCGAAGTGGTAAAGCAAAGGGCTACTATTTCGGGGCAAGCGAGCTGGAAAGCTTAGCCTCGCTAACCCAGGTACCTTACCGACCGAGACCATGCAAGAGTCAGAGTATCGTGTGGCGACGAGAAGCCCTGCGGACAATATGTATTCTAGGAAAGACTGACTTCAACGATGGAGAAGCATATAAGGAACGCTCCGTACCCAGTTTGAAATCATCAATTTCACGGGTTCGTGGCCTACCACCTACAGCAGTGAAGCTTGCAAGCATCTGAACCCTCGACCAGCCGTTCAAGATGTTTCACAAGCTCATACTGGCATTGCCTCTTCTCTCGCTCACATTCCTTGCCCTTGCCAGTCCACTGGAACAACGCGAAGCTGCACCAGGACTTATCGATGACTTACTGAAGGGGATCCTGTCCCAAGTACAACAACTCATCAAAGACGTACTCGCTGGTGTGAAGTCCGGTATCGACAACGACAAGTCCAACAAGCCAGTCATCTGCATATCAGCCATTGACTCTTGCTGTGCCTGTAAGTTTGCATTCCTTCAAACAGACAAACGTAACTGACACATCCACAGGGTACGATGTATCAAAAGAGCTCACAAGTCTGTTCTTAGAATCAGACGGCCAATGCAACGACAACGCCCGTGCGGCAGTACGCCTTGGTTTCCACGACGCCGGATCCTGGGACAAGAACTCACCCAATGGCGGCGCTGATGGTTCTCTTCTGATGGACTTTGGCGAGGAAACACGACCAGAGAACAACGGTCTGCAAGGTATTCGTCAGGTTCTTAAGGGTGTACAAACCAAATATAAAGTTGGATACGCCGACCTTGTTCAATACGCACACAACCACGCCACTATTTCATGCCCCAAGGGACCTCGCATAAGAACCTTCGTTGGCCGTAAAGATGCGACAAAAGCTGCACCCACTGGTTTGTTGCCAGATGTCCACGACAGTGCAGACAACCTTATCGCGCTCTTCCAAGCCAAAGGATTCTCTGCCCACGACCTTGCCGCTCTCGTCGGCGCGCACGCAACAGCAAAGCAACGCTTTGTCGACACTGCCCAAGCCAACAAGCCCCTCGATACTACTCCGGGAGTTTGGGATGTAGAATTCTACAATGATACGCTGCAGCAAGAGACCAAACCCAACGACAAGATCTTCGTTCTTCCTTCCGACAAGGTGTTGAGCGTACACCCTAAGATCAACGATGAGTGGAAGTCCTTTGTTGGTGACCAGCCACACTGGAACGAAGACTATGCGAAGGCATATATCAGGATGAGCTTGACAGGTGTGACAAACTTGAAGGATCTGAGGGACTGCACGAGGACGCTGCCAGCGAGTAGGCCGAACTTTATGATCCCCAAAAAGCAGTAAGTGCAGATGGTTTGACTTGATTTGCGCTTTAATACCCTTACTATAGTAATTAATTAATGAGACCATGAAATCAACAGCCACAAGGAGGGCACAAATGCACATGGGAGTGCTGATGACTTGAATCTCAATGCGCGCCTTCAGAAAGCCATTGTTGTTATTGTCGCTACAAACTATGCGGCAGTAGGCACTTGCTTAGCACCTTCCATACTCTCCTTACTCTCCTGCAGCTTCCGCAGTCTCTCCTCCTCTTCCCTCCTCATTCTCTCCTGAATCTTAACCCGCTCGGGCACAATCCTTTGCCTCTCAGCTGCAATCTTCCACCCTTCCAGCCTATCCCTCCCCAATGCCCGCAGCGTCTTGCGCTCAACCGCGCTATAATTCCCATCCTCACTGTCAAACACAAATGGATCCTTCACGCTCACCGGCGGATTCGTGATCACGCGCACCTTCCTCAACATATTATTGCTCGCCGAATGCAACATCAACGGATGCAACAAAAATACGTCGCCCACCACACCGGTAACTTCCACAAACGCCTCATCCGGCATCGTCTTTGCAAGATCAATATACCACTTCAGTCCCAGCTCTTGCTTGAACTCTGGATTCTCCCTCCGCGGCGTCATGCGCGGACTCACGCCCTCCGGATTCTCATACAAATGCTTGGCAACATGCGGAATAGCAGCAGGACAAATCATTGTGCCGCCGCCCCCAGGAACGATATCTGTCCACAAGGGTATGACGAGCAGGGCTTGCTCGGGCGAGTCGAGATAGTGCACGAAAAAATCGCCGTCGACGTGCCAGTTGTCGAGTTCTTGGGGTTTGACGAGCTTGTTGTGCTTCTCTGGGGTCCCGAGGTTCACGATGAATGAGTCTTTCCACAGTGACACTTTCGATTCGACGTCGATTTTGTGCGAACCGCCCAGCAGGCTGCAGATCCCGCCCCAAGCGCGTGGGGCGAAGTGTGCGACTTGGAACTCTTTCCAGTGCGGCATGTTCGTACGTTCAGTGTGCCTGGGGCTGTGAGCAAGATGGTGATTGATAACATTCCAAGAGACCTACCATGTCGACATGTCATTCGGATCCATTCCGAGCCTTGTCCATAGTGTAGACTGCAGCCCGGCTGCTTGCCCTCGAGTGAAACAGTTGCTCAACTTGAGCCAGCCATTGTCGAGAAAGAAGTCGATTTGCTCTTGGGAGAGCTGGTATTGTTGTTCTGCGTCCGTCATGTTGAAGTCTGATTTGTCTGTACGGTAGGTGACTCAAATATCACAATGTCAATAGCGAACGTTGGATATGAATGTAAGTGCATTTAAGCCTTTTGTTGATGCACTACGCGAAGCCAACATCAATATGCCGCAGAGCTACGGCTCTTCGTCCCTTTTAGCCGGTGGACGGATTAAGACACTCACCTGGAGGACGCCGCTCGCTTCGGGGAACCCGATTGAGGCATACCGCGCGGGATAATGTGACGAAGATGCTGTGTCCGCGGAGTGTGAGGGCGAAGGTTAGAAGCTATTAGTGCATCGATATTTGCAAGCATGCAGATGCGCAACCGGGTAATTGGGTGTAGGATCATCGGAAATAAGATATACTTTTACAACGTACATTGTCGTCGTTACTATATACATTCAGACTTTTGTCTTCGTCGTAGTCATTACCTCATATCGTGAATACATATATACATGCTTTCGCTGACCTCGGTCCCAATTAATAAAAAGTGAACAACTAGTCTCCGGTCCACCAGACGTAGTCGTTAGTCTCCTCGGTCGTGTCGAAGACAAGCTCAGAGCTAGAGTTGATTGGGCGGTCAGGGAAGGAGTTCTGAGTGATCTCCCAGGTCTTGATGTTGGAGACCTGGACGGTTGAGTTGTCACCAACGTAGATACCGAAGTTGGTGCTGTCGAGGCGCGCAGGGTAGATGCGAGTTGTAAGCCAGAAGCGGTCCTGTTTTATGTCAGTAAACGAGAATGGTCAAGGTGATGAAGTTTCGACTTACGTTGACGTAGACCTCAACGAGCGAACCGTCGATGAAGACGTCCATGTGCAGCGACTCGGTGGTACCGTTGGAGAAGGTGTAGGGGTAGAAGTGGCCAATCATGGTGTAGTTGGCGTACTCATCGATGGTCGACGAGTGGGAGCGGTCCACATTGATGGTGTAGTTCGAGGGGTCGTAGTAAACGTGAGTGTACTCCTCTCCGCCAGAGCTGGCTGCGATGGTGACACCAGCAGGTCCAGTGCAGTTGCTGAGAGTAACAGCGAGCTCCATGTGAGCGCTTCCGGCACCAACAAGCATGCTGCTGGTCCAGTTGGAAATCGCGTTGACGGTGCGCTCCTCGCCGCGAAGAGCCTCGACAACGTCAGGCAGAGCGCGGGCGCCGAGAGTGTAGCCAGTGAAAGTACCGTTGCCATGCTCAACAACACGGGTGGTACCCTTGGTTGTCAAGCCGCCATCGGCGTTGACGAGATCGTGAGTCTTGATGACGTACATCTCGCGAGGAAGAGCCATAGCACCCTGGTAACCGTTCTGAAGGAGACCGAAGCCGTTGTTCTCTTCAGCAGCCCAGCCCCACTGGACTCGGCGGTTATTCTTGGTGTCGTGAAAGCTGGTAACAGCATAGAGAAGACCAGAGTCAATAACGCCACCAGAGACAGGAGTGAATTCAGCCGATCCGTTTTCACGTCTGGTGACCTGACCCTCGTTCCACAGGCCCCACTGAGCGCGAGGGTGCCACGTAAGGTTGCCACCTTCGGTACCTATAAGGACGTAGTAGTGAACATCGTCATCCTCGTCAGTGAGGGAGAAGAAGTTGGAGACCTCGAAATTGAAGCCGTAGGTACCAGTCTCGAGCAGCGAGCCCAGTGTTTCGTTCCTGTCAGGCTCCCAGAGAGCACCGAGGAAGGTCCAGTCGGTCAGGTTGGACTGAGGAGCAGAGTAGAGGGGGATACGGCCACCGCCGCCCTCACCCTTGATACCAGAACCGAGCACCATGTACCAGTGAGGCTCGTCCTGCCCAAGAATAGCATCCATCTCAGGCCAGGGCTCAACAAAGGGGTCACGCCAGCCGGTAACATTCCAGCCCTCAGGATGCTCTGAGATGATTGGATTGCCCTCGTACTGCTCCCAAGTCTTACCACCATCGTTGGAAATGACGATGGCCTGCTTTTCCGTACCGTTGATGTAGGGAAGAGCCCAGCTGGTGGGAAGGTACTGAACTGCAGTGTAGAAGGCAATGAGAGTACCATCCTGTCCACCTGTAAGGTTGTATGGCTGAGCGGAACCGCTGAAGATACCGAGACCATAGTAGGATGAGTTCCTGGAGTCAGGGTTGGGTCCTGTACCAACAGACTGTGCCTGATCGTCCTCCCAGCCTCCAACGTCAGTCCATGTCACGAGGTCCTTAGATATGGCATGTCTGCGTGCATTAACGTGATATACTCAAGTTTCGCGGACTTCACATACCCCCATGAAATGTTGCCCCAGTTGACGTGGTTAGGGTGGAACTGATAGTGAAGATGGTAGGTGTCTGTGGTAGGATCGTACATCATACCACATGGGTCCTGAAATGTGTAAGCTTGACAGTGAGCTTCTGAGCTTTTGGAACACTCACGTTCATCCAGCCAGCCGGCGAGATGAAGTGGTAGGTGGGTCGCCATCTGTTGAACAGGGTGTTGTTGCCCATGCTCGAGACCATGTCCGCAGTGAGCACATTGGCTCCAAGTGATGGCACTGTGGTATCGTAACTAGAACTTGAGTTCTGCGCGAGGGCAGACCCGAGCACGTAGCTCAATACAACAATTGACCAATGCATTGTCATTGAGGTGCTTATGAAAGACAGGCTTGAAGCTGATTGTCTACAAGACGGGAGTTCCAAGAGCTTTATGTAGTCCTTGGGTCAGCAGGATCTTCCTGATCAGAGGTAGGCATGCATCATGCCCTAGAAGCAGAGCTTGGACACCGACCACTTGGATCTTGGCTTTGCTCATTGTGTATGCATGGTTGGGCGGGGATGCAGTAGCTTGTCATAGATCGTATAGATCCCCATAAACCCCTCATGACACCCCACAACGTATGCAAGCGTTGTGGTACATCATCGTTCTCGAACGCGTGCAGGAAGGCTCAAATCCAGCCTCTTGTGCTTACGATCGAGGCTGTTCACGGATGGCGCGCGATCTAGCAGGCTTTCTGGCAGCGGAGAACTCTCCGCGAAACTTGAAGGGTGCACTCAGCGTGCAACGGCATCAACGAAGATTTTTCAAGAGATTGCCCGAGCGGAGGCCATCGTGATGGAGCTTGTTCCAAAAATTACCGTAAAAGGCCCAGTGCTGAATCGTGAGGCTCAAATGCGTGGCCGAGTAATCTCCCGAGCGTGCACACGCCAGCGCAGGCATACGCTGCCACAAACCAACAGCTGCCGGCAAATGCAGGGTTGACAAAGACAGCTGCACCTGGACCTGCGCAGAACGGTGTGCGACCCTGGATCTGATCTCAAACTCAAGTATCCGAGAAGATTCGCCCAGTGAGGCTCTGGCGGGGAGGGCCCTCCAATTTGGAGATGTTTGGCGGTGGCTGGAGCTTGAAGTCTGGGGAAAAGCGAGGTGCGGAGGGTCCGAAGCGGCTGATGTCATCTGTTGCTCACGTGCTGATTAGATTACAGAGCTCCGAAACGTGGCAGCTTGCTCCAACACCAATGAGGTCCATTGCTAACAGCAACGAGCTCTTTCACCTCTTCGAACAGCGATGATACTTATCTTCTAAGCTTCTTGACGCTTTGTCAACACACCATGGGCCGCCTCAAGCTCTACGTAGCGGTATGTCATTCATAACCCCCTTCCTCTTCATGATACTGAAAGATGCAGGGCTCGGCCGTTATGGCCAACATCGTGCTCGCACGCGCATACTATGAGCGCCCTAATTTCTACTCAGCCGCCGTCTATATCTCACAGAGCACTGGCTCTCTCATGTTTCTGGTCAACTTGATGCTCATTGTAGCAGCAAGCTTCGGATATGGACTTCAACGTCTCTTCTACGGCCCGCTTCGCCCTATCGAAACCGAACAGCTGTACGACAAGGCTTGGTTCGCTGTCAGCGAGACACTGCTGGCGATGACCATCTTCAGGGACGATATTGGCTTATGGTTCTTCACCATGTTCCTTTGTCTCCTCGCCGGCAAAGTATGGCAGTGGATTGGAGAGGGGAGGGTAGAGTTCCTCGAGCAGCAACCGCCAGCAAACCCACGGCTTTTCCATGCCCGTCTGGCCAGCTCCCTGATCCTTTCGGTCTTCTTCGATGTCTTCATGACACGGTACTGCGTTACCTCGATTCTTTCCGCAGCTCGCCCAGGTGTTATGGTCATGTTCGGCTTCGAGTACGTTCTGCTCGCGATCGCCTCGATATCGACTCTCATGCGCTACGGTCTATCACTCGTCGAGCTTGCCATCACACAGCGTCAAGAGAAAGCGAGAGACGAAGCTCGTAGAATTGCAAGGGAACAGGCTCGCCAGCAGGAAGCTGCCGAGGAGACAGAAGCTCCTGCTGAGGTCGAGGAGGACGATGACGAAACAGATGTCCCTGGCTGGGAAGAGAAGGGCCGCTGGGTATTTTACCTGGATCTTGCCACCGACTTTGTGAAGGCCTCAGTCTACCTGGGATTCTTCACGGTCCTCATGACTTTCTACGGTATCCCAATTCACATCATGCGGGATCTTTTCATGTCCGTTCGCTCGCTCATCAAGCGAATCAACGACTTCATTCAGTACCGAAATGCGACTCGCGATATGAACACTCGCTACCCGGACGCTACTGGAGACAACCTCAGCCGAGAGAACATCTGCATTGTCTGCCGTGAAGAGATGCGACCCTGGACTTCACCTGGTGCTCAAGGGGCGCAGCCAGGGCGAAGGGTGGATGAACGAAAAAGACCAAAGAAGCTGCCGTGTGGGCATATCTTGCATTTCAGCTGTCTGAGAAGTTGGCTAGAACGGCAACAGGTGTGCCCAACTTGCCGACGACCTGTACTTGGAGAAGCCACACCTCAGCCTGCGCAAACCAACAACGCAGCAAACCCAGTAGCGCAGAACCAGCAGAACCAAGCAAATGCGCCCTTTCAAGGCGGTCTGCGAGGTTTCTTGCCAGGCAATGCGCAACAACCTCCAGCTAATCAGGCTCAGCCTGGTGCACCTGCTCCTCAAGGCGCACAACAGAACAGACCCGCCGGCAACATGCGTGTTTTCAACTTTGGGCCCTTTCGAATTGCACTGGGGAATCTTCGCCTACCTGCGGAACAAGCAGGCAATGCCAACAATGTGAGGAACGCCATCGATCAGCTCCGCCAGCAAGCTGTTGCAGGGCAAGCACCTCAAGTGCCTACTCAACTACAGCAGGGACAAGCCCAGACTCAGCCTTTGCTCTCCAACGCTGTGCCGAGTGTGTCTACAGATCAGATGGCGGCAGCTCTTGCACAACATCCTGATGACATTCGCTATGACATACTGCGCATTCAGCAACACATCGTGCAGCAGCTTCGTCAACTGAATGTACAAAACGAGCAGCTAGAGGTAACTTCTAGGCTCCTTGTTGAGCTGAACCGTCTGAACGCTTTGTCTGTGACTGGCCAACAACCAAACGCTGTTTCGTCGATGGACCTGCAGAGCTTGAGCTCGTTCACACCGCAAGCATACATTGCTAGAGGTCAGGTTCTGAGGCAGGGCGATGCCGGAGTTCCTGAGGGTTTGACGCTTCCAGAGGGGTGGACGTTGAGGCCCATGACACTGGCAGCGCAGTCTGGTCAAGAGAGCGCACCGGCTCCATCGTCGCTGCCTTCACAGTCGGCACCAGAAGCTGCGGCGCCAGAAGTCCAGTCAGCACCTACGGTACCAGAAGCTCAGCCATCAATACCTCAACCACAAACAGGCCCAACGTTGGTGCAGCCTACGCCCTCTACAACACCAACAGCTTCAGACCCAGCATCGAGCTCATCACCCAAAACCGCTGGGCCCAGCTCGCTCGAATCGAGCTGGAGCTTTGGCAATCTTCCCGAGCGGAACGAGGCGGAAGGGTCGAGCTCCGCGGTCGCAGGAAGCAGCTCAGAAGGTGAGAAAGTGACGATGCGGGCAGTCTCCGTGGAAGATGCCGAAGATAACGAGCAGTAGAGGTACATGAACATTACATTGCATAGCGTGGCGTTTGGGTTTGTAACAACGAGTGAGCGGTGCACCTCGGTACTAGTACATAGATATCCACGTACTTGGAATCGAAGCAATCTGCTCGTCCTCCGTGATTGGACCCCCATGTGCCGCAAAGTGAAGCGTGCCTGCCCAACCACCTCAACATTCGCTGTTCGTAGACTTTTGATGCGCGTTCCTGTAACTTTGTCTTCTTGTCCACTCAAGTACTTCCAGCCTCGCAGGACCCCACTCTATTGCAATCCACTCGACAAGTCTCATGAGTCTCACCGCATGCGCTTCGTGTGGGGAGCTTATCCAGCATGCGGTGGTCCCGCCTAGCCCGTTAACGTGCAGGGTAGTGGGACCACGTCAGCCACTAAGATCCATAAACACGTCCAAGACATGACCTCGAGGCGGCTACATGCGTCCAAGAGTAGTGTCCGCGCAGCACAAGCTTGAAACGGTGCGAGCGTGAAAGGTAACACCCAGTCAAAGATGCAGGAACAGCAGCGCGACCTCGCCTCGCTGGAGCTATCTGGGCCGGGATGAAGCTCACGGATGAGTGACCAGGCCCGCCTGGGCTTTGGCGCGGTTTAGAGATGACTCTTTTACCTTCGCTAATACCTCGACAGCAAAGCAACTACACACTTCAATATTCTCTTTGAATTCTCTCCTGTAGTTCTACTCAATTCTGCCAATGCATTCAAGAACGAATTGAAGACATGGCGGTGCGAACGCAAGAGAAGCCTCACAAGGCTGAAGATGAAGGCGATGTCTCAAACTGCGTACACAACCTTATAGAAGCATTCACAAATGGCCTCAACATCTTCAAGCGCTTGCGCGAAAGAAGGCAAAAACATAAAGCGCGCAAACAAAGTCAACCCCCAGAACCGATGCAGAGCGCAGAGCTGCAACTGTCCAATTCACTGCGCAGAGGTCCACAAGATCTAGCGGAGAGGTACGAAGAATGCTATCGACAGAAGGGTATGCGGCACAGATTCGCAGAGGGTGACTGTAAGTTTACGTCTAGTCTCATACATCGTTTACCATACTGATCATCCTCAGCAATCGCTCACGCATCTCTTGCCGAAATCTTGATGAGGCTCAACACAGGCCTCGTCGGCATCATCACCACATTCCTGCACCATGAAAATAAAGGCACCCATAGCCACATGAACCTGAATTACAAGTCCTTGACAGATTTATCCGAAGCATCAAGACGAGATGCGCTGACAAGTATGAGCCAATTATACCAACGCCTGAGCCACTTGCAACTACAGATCCACCCTGCGCTTAAGTCGAAGACACCACAATACTGTGAATCGTCAGGCAACAGCTCCGACTCCAGCAAAGATACCAAGAAGTCCACCGCTTCTCGTCGCCGCCCTAGCGGTTCCCACGTGACGCGTATGCCAATTAAGAGCTCTAGCCAGCCTCAGCTCTGCATGGTGCGGTCTAAGTCAAGAAATACTTCAAGAAAAGACAATGCTTCAAGCAGCAACTCTAGCACATCGAAACCTGACTTAAAGTCAAGCTCACCCCACGCATCGCCGTATGCCTCGCCCCTACAATCGCCAGTTCCTGAGTACGCTGTCCTGGACCCAATGATTCAGTGTAGATCAGACTTCAAAAGCGCCGCACACGCTCGAGGCGCATATGCAGACGCGCCACTACCACGACCAAATACTGACCGCAAACGCGTCGAATCCCTCGATGCTATCCGCCCAGTCGCATGGTCACCCTACGCTCAGCCGTACGACTATTTCTCCTTCATGCCCGAGCATATCCACCAACCAATCCCAGAGCTGCCCCAATTTACCTCAACCCCGAGGAAGAGCTCAGCATCACCGGCCACCAAAAAGCCGCCGCCCGTTCCAGCCAAACCGTCATCTCTCAGCAACGCCACCAAGCCAGCAGCACCATCCGTGTCAGCGCCAATGAAGAGGAGACTAGATAAAGTGACGCCGAGCTCGTATACATTTGCGAGCGATAGCACGAAGCTGGGCGAGATTCCCGAGAGCAGGTGGGCGAAGCCGTGGGATTACGAACATGCAGAGATGCTGAATAATATGGCGGCTGCGGCTGCGAAGGTGAGAGTTCCGACGCCGGCCGCCGAAGAGAAAGGAAAGGGGAAAGAGAAGGAGAGGAAGGGGCTGAGGTTTTGGAAACGGGGGGAGACTGTTTAGGAGAGCATATAGGGGCGGCATGTGTGAGTTTTGAAGGCGTTGGCGTTGTCCTCTTGGTCATTGTTTGGACTTTGTTCTGTATTTGTTCTCTGGCACTGACGGTTTACGATTCTGATGACTGACGATTTAACGGCCTGTGGCATGAGCGATATATACCCGCATTGTTGTAGTAAGCATTCTAGCATAGGTACTTGTATTTCGATAGCAATGGACTTTTGTTTTACTTCAGCATGAGTTAGAGATTTCGTAGCCTGTGTCTACGCAATGCTAACAACAATCTTCCAGCGCACGCTCCCCTCCACCATGTATCTGTTAACCTTATCCCATGCTTTTTGTGCCCCTCTTCGTCCAGTGTACCCTTAATCACATGCTGTAGAACCACTTGCACCCCTTTCTCGTCTGCGAGCTTGGCAACCTGCTCCAACAACTCGGTCTTCTGACACAAGAACACATTCGCGTATCTTGGCCCAAAGAAGTATCCGTAAACATGCCTCCGTATCTGTGACGGATACGTGAAGTACGTCAACGGCCCACCCATCGCAGTCCGACCCATCTTGTCCTCCACAATCGTGATGTATGCTCCTTCCCTGTGTAACAGATCGTACCAGTGTTGGAACATCTCCGTTCTACACATACAATCAGCATGCAGATCGTGCTTGCTCCTTTACCGAGCGCAACGGCAGTACCGGAGTAGTCTCGACCAATACCTTTTTCTTTCTTGCTGACGATGTAGCCGACCAAGGGGTTGCCCAGAGTTGGATGTCAGCTGGGTTGATGGCTGCAGCGTGGATTTGTCAAGAGGCCGTTGGGTCCGGGGATGGGGATAGTATGGTGAGTTAGATGGGTTGGAGAGGAGGGGGTGGTGTATGTTAGGGAATTATTGGAGGCTGGGAGTTGGGGCATTGTTTTGGGTGGCGTTGACTGAGGTGGGCCTCGCAGAACACTGAAGACCTCCAAGGCATTATTTGACTGAAGTTTAAACCAGAAACGAGAAGTTGCAGTGACGTCTAAGGACGTTGTAGATTATCGAAGAGGCTGGGTGTGGGGTTGTTGACGACCATCCGAGGTATGTTTGCGGCCGCCTGTATGCAGTCGTGAATGTGCGAATCTAGTTTGACCTGCCAACACATATTCTGGAATGAAGCCTGAAGACTAAGAAAAGCTTGAAAGAACCCCCTCCATCGTACTGAATAGTATTCCCAATGGATTACCCATCGGGCCTCACGTTGGATCCCATATCAGCCAGGAGCAGCGTACGTGCTGTGCATGCAATAACAGCCATCTGTACAGCTCCAAAACTCATCCGTGGGTAAGAGTTCAAGACTCGGTTTACCGGACGCCTACTAATGATACATCTTCCCAGTCTTCTTCAGGTACCACCGCCAATCATCCACCCCATTCGGCCTGACCACCAGCACTCTCTTCAACACGTCCTTAACGAACGCCTCCGGCATATCGTCCATCATCTCCAGCTTGCCAACATCATCAATGACGATGAACGCATGCATATCGGCAAGCAGCTGTCGCATAGGCGAGCCCGGATTCGTGCCGTTGTACACGACATCCATCACCGAGCAGAAGGTAAGCTTGCGTGTCCAAACGTGTATCGTGACGAAGTATTCCATAATATCATTCCTATACGTGTCATCCAGGAGCTTGTCGCGGAGGACATATTGCTCGGCAAGTGCAGAAGTACAGCGCCAACCTTGGTTTTGTCGCTGTCGATGGTTCCGGTTGGGAAGTTGCCGTTGTAGGGCCAATGGATGTAAGTCGAAATGATGTCCTTGAAACTCGACTTGGGATCCCATGAGAGCTTGTGAGAATCTCCGCGCTTTTGGAGGTATGTCGGATCGCACGTGTTCAGGAAGTACCGGGAGCTCCGGCTTAGGACGAGCTAGTGGACGTTGTTGAATGTGCCTTTCTCTTTGTCAGTTTGGACTTTGAGGATGGGACCATGGTCGCTGTTGATTTTATAAGCTCGTTTTTCAATGACCAAGGAAGGGCGAATATCTTGACAGTCAGTCGTCGAATGTTATTGACATGGGAGAAAGCCTCATGGTTGAACGGTGGGAGAGGTGGTAATCCGTGAGATTTGGTAGCCTTCTTGGGGGTGGAAGGGCCTGGTACAGCCGTCGTCTTCGACATCACATCCTGCTCTGCCTCAGACAGGAGTGATGGATCTGGCACGTCGGTGGAAGCTACTGCCGCATTCTCATGACCAATCTTTGCAGTGGTTGCCTCCGTAGCGATGCTCTTCTTAGGAGGCTCTGGGGCAAACGACCATGTAGATACCAAATGAATCAGGCAGCGATTTTCGTTCTGATTGCCCATGACGATGCCAGCCGTGGCCGATTCTGGCGTGACCGAATCTTTCGACTTCGGTGCAACGTTGCCGCTCTGCGTAGCCTTTCTGAGGCTTTTTGCTGATGAGCTTAGCCTTGGATGGATCGGGAACGGGTACCCCCGCAACATCGACAGCGTATTCGGTGACGTCTTCGTTGGTACGGTCCTTGATGGTCTTCGCTTTGGACGAGTCTGGCATGACCACATCTGCGGAGTTCGGTTCGGCATCATTATCTTGAACGGTCTTGTACGTATCTTTCGGGCTAGTGATCTTGATCTTGGGTGGTGGTGGAACATCTGTCCTCGTGGTCTTTGAGGGTTCTTCGCTTGCCGCCGGTGTAGAGTCGTCCGACATCGTATCGCCCTTCGACGATTCTGCAGCGAATGTATCCGTGGACTCTGCTGCAGTCTCTTCTTTGGCGGCACCAACAGTGTGCGGCAAGACAGATGCACCAGGAACGTCGTAGACAGCCTTGGTCACATCTGCCGCATCCGGTTCATCAACATGCCTTCCCGCTTCGAGGTCGACTGGTTCGGACTTTGACGCCGTCTGTGTTTTCTTGTTCTTCTTTTCCTTAAGGTCGTTCATATTGCTCCATTCGGACGTGGTTGTGTGTTGGTTGGCAAACTCGATTGCCTGATCAGATGAGTTGAGTCAGAAACCGCTATGGTTGAACAAGCGGATAGGCGGCGGTACGGAGGTAACCGTCTGGCGGACGTCGCTATTGTAGCGTCCAGGGAGGCTGGGTGCAGGCAGAGTGAGTGCCTGATTGCGAGAAGTCGATTTCACTGTCACGCAGTGCACAAGGATTATCTGTATCGAACGAAACAAGGGGTAAAAGATACATCCATGACTTGGTCAAGCCTAGGAGCGATTTCCTGCGATACAATGCAGCAATACGCCCGCAGCTGACTCCAGCAATAAAGTGCCACCATGTGCATCAAAATTCTTCATCATCAGTTTCGTTATTGTCTAATAGAACGCCACTTTCTTGCAACTGCTCAACGTACTTCGGATAAATTGGACTTTCGCCAACGTGACCTATGCTTGACAGAGGTCGGCTGAGCGGCTTGATGCGACCTTCTGGATGGGCTGCTTGCAACTGCCGACAGAGGTTCAAACATCCTGATCCTTGTGAGGGTTGCTGCTGGTGTGGCTTGGATTCTTCGGCTGGTCTGTCGTCTTGCTCAACGATCTCAATGTCGCCGCCATCCCATAGCACGGGCTCGGCGCATGCGAAGATAAGTGTCTGCAGGCGAGGTCATATTGTCCGGAATGATCTAGCAATCGTAGCATCATCGTATCGAAACCCGTTAAGCTCTAGCGTACGCAGCCGAGGAGGATGAAGGTCTGGGAGAAACCAATCAAGAATGCACTCATGTCGATCTGACATGGAGAAATCTGTGAAATGGATGTATTCACCGCAGTTGTACTGGTCACCGATATCCAGGTATTCAAGGTTGGGCATCGAGTTGACGGCTTTCTGCCAGTATCGAACGCCCGCAACGCTACCAGTTGTGTCGCCATGCCAATCACGGCTGCTGTAGGTACCTGTAACACGTACAAGATGCGCTAGATTAGCAATCTTCAGGCCTTATTTTTGAACCGGGTCGCAGCCACACGTAGGAACTAGAAAAGACACAATCAGCTTTCGAGGTTCAGCCGGCAAAGTTTCCAGTTCAGGAGCCGTGTTGCCGACGTCCTTCATCGAGACATGCTTCTTAGTCGATGACCCTGCATAAGCCAAGGGTTGATACGTCGACAATGCGTTGTAATGGTCGGGAAGCGGGATGGCTGTGCCACCGAAAGTAGCAGTTAGACGGAGAAAGCGCATTGATGATAAGGCTGAAACAACACCTCGGCTCAGTGGCCCGCTGCTAGCCTCAAGCTACCCCAGACATTTCGTCTGAATCGAACAGAGCTCTTGTTTCGTCCAACTCAATTGAACCTTGAACGAGCAATTCCACACACCCGCAACATGCCATACTTATTACGACCGGGCTCGAGGCTCTTCGTCCGCCCAATCCAACGCTGCGCATACTCCAGCGCGCCATCGCCCGTAATCAACGTTGTGAACTATCCGGCACCGCATTCTGGAAACATTCGAATCCTTTCCTTGAACCGACCTGCCGCGCGCAATGCAATCTCAAGACAATTGCTCTCCGAGCTCAACCAGCAGATCACTAGCATACACAACGAAGGACAGACAGGACCAACCAGAGCTCTGATCTTGGCTAGCGAGGTCGACACAAGTTTCTGCGCAGGCGCAGACTTGAAAGAAAGAGTTACATTCACCCAAGAAGAGTAGGTTCCCAACTACCCCTGTCCACACAGGAACCCAGACTAACCAGACCCCCAGCACCGCCAACTTCCTCACCTCTCTCCGGAGCACCCTAACCTCGATCCAAACGCTCCCGATCCCCACAATCTCCGCCCTCGCAGCCCCCGCATTCGGCGGCGGCCTCGAGCTCGCCCTAACAACACACATGCGCGTCTTCGGCAGTACGACAACCGTCGCACTCCCCGAGACACGACTCGCCATCATTCCCGGCGCAGGCGGTACCTACCGCCTCCCCGCGCTCATCGGGCTCGCACGCGCGCGGGACATGATCCTCACAGGCCGCCGGGTCGGCGCGCCAGAAGCGTATTTCCTGGGTCTTTGTGATAGATTGGTGGAGATTACGCCTGAGGAGCAGGCGAAGGAGGGCGAGGCGAGGAAGAAGGTGCTGAACGAGGCGGTGCAGCTTGCTATCACAATATGCGAGGGTGGACCTATCGCGATCCGGGCTGCATTGGCCGCGGTCGAGGGGTGTGTGTTGGGGGAGAAGGCGGAGAATGCGGCGTATGAATTGGTTGTTAAGACGAAGGATAGAGATGAGGCGTTGGCGGCGTTTAGGGAGAAGAGGAAGGCCGTCTTCAAGGGGGAGTGAGTCCGCAAGTTTCGAGAAGGAAGAGAGCACGTTTTGTAGCGAACGTCGTGTTTGTGAGCGGAGCAGACAGACCAGTAGACCATCAAGTCCGCTTCCATACTTCACTACATGATCACGTAACAGCTCTCTACATCTTACTCCTAATCTCCTCCAACAACTTCTTCAATTCGCCCGGATCCGCCTTCTGCGTCGGCCATTCGATCCCCAACCCTTCCTGCCTATTCGGCTTGGGGATCAAATGGAAATGCACATGGTCGACCTCCTGATGCGCAATCCTTCCATTGTTCTGCAAGATATTGTAGTCTTCGACGCCCTGCGCAATGGCAATCTTCTTCGTCACGGACAGCACCTCGGAGAGCTGGTCGTCGGGAATGTCATGCAGCTTGGCGCCGTGGTGTTTGGGGATGATGAGCTACACACACACCCAATTAGTATGACTTTGGTAAGTTGAGATTGGGAGGGGGCATACAGAGTGTCCTTTGCTCAGGGGCCCGATGTCAAGGAAGGCGAGTGTCTTCTCGGACTCGAAGATCTTCAGGGATGGGATTTCTCCTACGACTTGTCAGGTACACACAATGGGACGGAGATGGTTGGTCTGTACCCTTGATAATCTTGCAGAATATGCAGGCGGCCATTGTGGTGCTTACTGTCGTGGTGGGTGTGACGTGATGGTGGAGGGAGAACGGAGCTGTCGATGTTGACCCGAGCTTCAGCGGGCTTGGTGGGGCATGGCGGGGTAGCTCGGACGAGATATTGGACTTGAATTGGCGATGTGCAATAATAGTAGCGTGGATCTTTTACATGTTGATAGGCCTAGATATTTGTTTTTATGTCTTGACATCTATGGTTCTAAAATCCCATACTGTCATGAAGACTTCGCCCATTTCCATGCATCGCACTCAAAGTTCGCATACGTCCTAAATTCGTTGCTCAGGCCTTTGGCGTGCTTGATGTCGTAGTCTGTAGTCTTGACCCCAACCTTTCCGTACAGTTTCCCAGTGATGATGCTTTCCATTCGCTCTCCCGTACAGGCAATGATTCGCACAGCATCAAATGTCCACCCTTTGGCTAGCCATCGGACTGTCAAAGTAGCTGTAAATCGTCAGTCAAGTTTATCCTCGTACTGTGCAAGTATATACTGACCTTTGGTCTGACAATCATCACTCAGGAAAGGTGGATCGACAATAATGCGATCAAAAGAGCCTTTGAGTTCAGCAGGTAACTGTATCGCTTTCTCGAAGTCGTAGTGTACGAACTCCTTGAAAACGCCAAATCGCTCGTCAATCTCGAGCAACTTGACCTGTGGTCTGCACTTATACTCTCCAGACGCCTATACCTCATTAGCCTCATCAAACCAGTCAACACCCCCACTCCACAGCTTACCAGCAAATTCTTCAGCTGGATAAACGCACTCGGCGCAGACACAACCGCAATCCTCGTCTCATCCGTCGCGCCATCCAGCAGCTGCCTCGCAAGCACCGTGGCAGTCTCATCGCTGTACCAGAACTGGCTCACATTCCAGTCTTCGGTGAATGCATCCATGGATAGTTTCCCGTCGAAGTCATCTTCAGCCTGCGATTTGAGAGCTTCGAACTGCTTTTGTCGTGCATCGCGCTCGCCGTAAAATTCTTTCAGCGCGGAGAGAGCGTCGCCTGACAGCTGTCTTCGCTGCTTAGCAAAGAGTCACATTTGAAGAGTAGGGACGTACGGCATTTCATCGTCGGAGTCGTCGATTGGCATCTTGACTTTGTAAGGCGATTTTATGTGGTGTCTCGAAAGGGATAGTCTACACTTCCGTCATTTCTTCTGGAAGCACGCTAAGATAAGCGCGTGCCGAGGTAGTGATTGCGAGGAGCTGCGACAGGTTGAGGTGAACATGTCCCCGCGCTTGCGATGTATTGTGAAGTTCACGAACCGCAGACTGTATTCGAAGATGTCTGAGCCTTTGGTGCCTCTTCCTGATGTGGAACAGCTCAGTGAGCGGGTCGTCAGGGTTCTCGGTGGGAATCCTTCGAAGGTGAGCGAACAGCGTGCTTGAAGTAGTAGGTCGGAGCTCTGACAGCCTTCAGTTCACCCTACAAGGTCCGCTGCAATCCTTCGTTCAGCCTGTGGTTTACTGAACAGCGCACGCAGGCACAAACACATACATCATCGGCACTGGCACAAAACGGTTGTTGATAGACACTGGCGAAGGCAAGGAGGCATGGATACAATCACTCAAGTCCACATTGTCTCAGCACAACATCACAATCGACAAAGCCCTCCTATCACACTGGCACCCCGACCACGTCCAGGGAGTCCCCGACCTCCTCGCCCACTCTCCATCCACCAAAGTCTACAAGAACAACTCAGACGGCAACGATGAATGGCTCTCCATATCCGACGGGCAGACCTTCTCCACCGAAGGCGCCACGCTGCGCGCCTTCCACTGCCCCGGCCACACCACAGATCACATGGCCTTCATCCTCGAAGAAGAGGACGCCATGTTCACAGCCGACAACGTGCTGGGTCAGGGCACAGCAGTCTTCGAAGACCTCGCAGCGTACATGAAAAGTCTGGACAGCATGGCCAAGCAATTCTCCGGCTGCGCATACCCCGGTCACGGGCCCGTCATCGACAACGGGCCTGCGAGAATTCGTGAGTATATCAAACACCGCAAGCAGCGTGAGCAGCAGGTGCTCGATGTGCTTGCGCAGGAGAGGAAGGAAGGGTGGACGAGCATGGATATTGTAAAGGTCATTTATAAGGATTATCCGCAGAACTTGTGGGAGCCGGCAGAGAAGGGTGTGATTCAGATTTTGGAAAAGTTGAGGGGCGAGGACAAGGTTGTGAGGAGTGAGAAGGGGACGTGGGCCTTGAGTGGGAAGGCGAATCTTTAGGTAGCCAATGATTTACGATAGACTAACGACGCCGCCGCCTTAACGCTATGATGAGATGCCGCCAGCTTATTCTTAGATTTCGTTCAATATTGGATTGCGCTCGCAAAACACGATAGCAAACTGTGGTGTCTTTATCTTGCGATATAGGTTTAATTAACATTAATTAGTTCTATCGATTATTGGACAATGTGCCAGAGTGGTTAATGGGTTAGACTTGAATCTTCTGATTTAGTCATCTAATGGCTTCGGCCTCGCAAGTTCGAATCTTGTCATTGTCGCCACTTATGCATTGGAAATGACCTTTCCAGAACACCAATATTATTTTTTTCTTTGCAGCTTCCTTCGTCACAACAGTGGCGCTCTGTGAGGTCGACACGCTTTTTGCACGGGTTCCCGAATCAATGGCAGCGCCCTCGAGCTGATATTGTCGCAATAAGACGAGTGGCAGAGGTGCAAAATTTTAAGTCTAGGGACAGCAACAGGTCAAACTCCTCCTTCCTTTGCCGGCACGAAATCCCAGAAACACTGGAACATTTAGCGTTCTCAATCACCCAAATCCGGTACCAAACTGCCAGCGTCGCATGCCCATGTTTGGAGACTTCAACTGTAAATCTGTCAGGCTTAAAGGAAATTTGGTAGTTTCACGACCGAGATCACTTCCGCATTATCTTGAGAGCATTTAGCCAGACTGGCTGAGCTGATATTAGTATTAGTATTGAGTGCTACATACTTAGTACTGTAAATGTGTTGTTTCTTTCAGGCTCTCCACATTCAGCAGCTCATCCTAAGTCTACTCTATCACCATGTCCTCTCAAACGTGGATGCAACAGTTGATGCAATTCAGCGACCCGAACGCGAGCATCTTCATTGATTGGTGACAGCTCTAACGAACCTGGCATGTTGCCTGGGTTCATTATGTTGTTATGGCTGTAGAGGTAAGGCTCATCCGCAGTCTTCTTGTCTGCGCGCAAGCGGATCTGACAGGCACTTTCAGCTTAGACTTTTCGTTAAACTACTGCTTCTTACACCGTACGCACTTACACATGCCCTTGCACTTATATACAAGGTAATGCTCTTCTAGCGCCTGCCAGTCCTTGTTACTAAGAGCTAGATCTCCCTTCTAGTCATCACCTTCGTACTTATCAGTGGGTTTAAGGACCGGATCAGGTTCAGCCAGACGATCGAGATTAGCTTAACGCTGACGGGTAGAGCAAGAGGAGGACCGCGTGGGAAAGGGTCAGCGGCAGCAGCTTTTCGGTAACGTCTGCGTCGCTGTCCATTGTCAACCTATGCTTGCTGAGCATATGGAGACGCGATTTACCTGACTGCTACACAAACCCTTTGTGGCTTGTGCGCCGCCGGCGCGGCAGGTCCTGCAGAGCTGCGTTGCACCAATAGATGTAAAATGCATGTACAGGACTCGGTGGATCGGGATATGGCACATTTGAAGAACTGATTGCATGCGGTCTTATCAAAGGACGCTAATGTTCAGAACCCATCTATCACTTGCTGCCCTGATGGCAGCCTCGCCAAACACTACGCCTCATTCGTCGTCTTCCTCAACTGAGGCCTTCTGCTCACCTGATAGCCTCAACAACCGCCGCTGGAGTTTCCCAAACAACGTCTCAGCGCCTTCAAGTTGAGTGCAAAACTCAAGTTGAGTGCAAAATCTTTTCGTTGCTTTTTCGCTGTCATCTTTCACTGCCATCCTCTTCTTGGTATTCTCAATACTTGGAAGTGCCACTCGAGCTGCAGGAATCGTATTTCACGATTTTCGCAGAAACAAAGAGACGCGTGGAGCGGCAGACACGACTTTGTTGAGTTGGAGGTGAGCCGTCTCGTGTGCCAGCTTGTTGGACTTGCCCGGCGACGTGGACAGCGACCAGCAAGTACATTATAATGAAAGTAAGATCCTGGAAGCAGTCAGTATACCGAGGGCAAACCGTGTCACGGCATATGCATCATATCACAATCAAAGCTCGGAGGTCAAGGGATACATATTGGCATTGATCTGAGCATGCTGAGCGCTAACTGTCCATAGCTCGTAGATGATCTCCTTGTGTTTTTCGGGATTTTCGTATGATTTACTGTATTTGATTTGGGTTCGTTCTACTGAGCTTTGCTTGAAGCACCGGCAGTAGCACTTCGAGGTTCGATATTGCTTGACGAATGCAACAAACTGCAAAGCTCAGACTGATCGGGTAGACAATGCCAAAGCGTGATGGCAAACGTCATGATCAACGTTGAAATTGAGCCGGGAAAGTGGCGCTCTGAGGGCGTGGTGTCTATGATGGGGGAGTAGAACCACAGGGCATGTGATGATAACCAGCGGGAAGCCAGTTGAACGGGTGTTGAGAGTCGACATGGCCGCGTCGTAGCCACTAAGCGGTAAATGTTGCAGGGGCTGGGTGACGCCAAATCGAGGAGGCAGTCAAGTGACTGATGTTAGTCCAGGTGAACTACAATTATCCAGTGGATGTCGAGTGTAAACGATAGTCGAACAAAGAACGGTGGGACTGAAACGCTGGCCCATCTCTATCAAAAAGTTCGAACTTTTGAGAACCTCCACAAGCCTCCGGTGCTGTAGGATGGAGAAAGAGAGTCGAAGAAAGGAAAACAGGAGGCACGCGACACGCTCCGGAAATGAAGACGTGAAGACCAAGCCACCAAAGACGCAAGTCGGCAAGACCAGCCGACCGACAGACAAGCACAAGATCCGGACAGACCATGAGATACTGTACAGACGGTCCAAATCGAGAACTCCAGATGCGCCGATGATTCGATCCGTCATGCCCGAGAAAGAAAATTCAGGTATCCCGTATCGAGTCGTCGGAAAGTGATAGCGTAATCATAACATAAAGAAACAACTCCGAGGTGTGTGCATCGAAAACTCCAATGCAACCTCCTGGCCCCTGTGCAAAGGGAAATCGTGACAGGATATTGAAAATGAGATGTCAAGGTCAACGATAACTGCGCAGTCAGCCTATCGCACATGCCCCCCAGCTTCCTAAGCTGGCCCGGCAGGTGGTTGCCTGGGGTTGCGTTGCGGGTTTTGACCATTCTGACGCTGCTGGTTCTGTTGGATTTGCTGAGGAGGTAAATTCTGTCCCTGCGAGGGGCCACGGCGCGGTCCCTGGAACTGTCCACCACCGCCACGACCGCCGCGGTAGCCTTGTCGGCCTTGAGCCCGTGCCATGCTGCCATCACCTTCCTGAGGTTGCTCTTGGCCTTGAGGGCGTGGTTGCGAGTTGGAGATAGGACGGGGAATCGTATCGGGCGACTCGTAAACGTAGAGGTTCTTCTCAATGACCTGGGGAATGGGCTGGATCTCAGTACCGAGCTCTTGCTCAATCCTGTACAGGTTGAACCTGTCCTCCCAGTTGATCAAGTTGATAGCCAGACCCAGGTGTCCAAATCGACCAGAGCGGCCAATGCGGTGCAGATACGTCTCGGCATTCTTCGGGAAATCGAAGTTGATGACAACATTGACAGCCTGAATATCAATACCGCGAGTCAACAGATCCGAGCAGACAAGATTTCGACACACGCCGTTCCTAAAGTCATGGAACACACGGTTACGGTTGTGCTGAAGCATCCGGGCGTGCGAGTAGAAGCAAGAGTATCCAAGCTCAGTAATCTTCTTGGCCAGTAACTCGACACGGTTGGTGGAGTTACAGAAGATGATCGATTGGTTGATCTGCAGCTTGTTGAAGAGTGTGTTCAAGCAGTGCACCTTCTGCTTCTCCTCGACAAACGCGTAGTACTGAGTAATACCGCGGAGGGTCAGCTCGTCCATCAAGTTGATCTCGTAAGGGGAGTTCATGTGCTTGTCCTTAAAGTCCTTGACTACAATGGGGAAGGTAGCACTGAACAGCATGACCTGCCTATCTTTGGGGTGGAATCCAAGTAGCTGCTCGATGACGGGCGTGAACTCGGGAGACAAGAGCTTGTCAGCTTCGTCCATGACGAACGTCTGGCAAGCTGTGAGATCGGCTACGCCCTTGCCCGCAAGATCCAAGATTCTGCCAGGTGTTCCAACAATGATATGGACGGGTTCGCTCAGTCGGATGATATCATCCTTGAGCCCTGTTCCGCCAGTGGAAACCATGACGTTGATACCCAGGTGCTTTCCCAAGGTTTTGCAGACCTGTGAGGTTTGGAGAGCCAGTTCTCGGGTAGGTACAAGAATGAGCGCCTGTGTCTTCGGGTTTTTCGGGTTCACGCGTTCGAGGGTGGGAATGACGAAAGCCGCAGTCTTTCCGGTGCCGTTCTTCGCTCGCGCAAGGATGTCTCGCCCGGTTAGAGCAACAGGAATGGTCTCTTCTTGGATGGGCGATGGCTTCTCGAAGCCTGCCTCGAAGATCCCCATCATAAGCTCGCGCTTGATGAAGAAGTCCTCAAACTCAAGGCCTTTCGTCGCAGTTACATCCTACACCGGACACGTCAGCCTACGAGTGCACATGGGTAGAAGGAGGACTCCAATTGCTCGCTCCCTATCGCGACTCGACAAGCGAGAGAGGATGCCGGGCCAAGTGCCACTGCCTGTGCTTACCTCAGTCTGTGGTCGCGCATCTTTCGCCGGAGCTGTCAGCCCTTCCTTCCAATTGGCTTCTGGTGATGCATCATTCAGCTTGGTTGCTGCTAGCTGGTCGGTGATTTGTGAGGTCATTGTGTGATATCCCACTTGAAGTGGTGGGGTCGGTCAAACGGTGGGTGAGGTGAGCGGTGGTAGGCGCGATCGACTAGGCGCAACAACAGCGACAGTGTTGGACAGCGATAGTGGTGGGGTTAGTCGTCCTTGAAGGCTCGTGGGATAGGTGGTCGAGAGAGGTGGAGCTCGACGGGAGGTGGTAAGAATGCCTAGTCACTTGCGGCAGCTATAGTTGGTGTGCTTTCGTTTGTTGTTAACTGTCTCAGTAGGAGAGCAGTGTCGACGGGGATGATGTCGTTGTTCGCGACCAGAAGCGGTCTTAGACGTGATAGCCGTGTGTGTCTTTCGCGCAAAAGAAGGGTGTCGCGGCGTGATTTGTGAGACGCCTCAAGAGCTCGAGGTGCGAATAATAGTTCAGGGATTTGTGCGCGAGATGTGGTGTGCAGTGAGACCGGCGAGGTAGAGTCGTTCTTTATGCAGGCCGAACTGAGGAAGTGGGAGTGGGAGCGAGCTCCACCGGGCCCGTGTCATCATTGGCCACGCTTGTTCCTGACATCGGCCCCTTCCTTCACTATAGTCACAACACCGGCAGGGTCACAACGATCAAACCCTGGAAACATTCTTCCGACGTCCTTCCTCTAGTCGATTGAATCACTTTCCACTCACTGCGCCCCTGGGCCTGTGATCGTACATCAGAACGTCACATCAGCTCGGCAGAACTATTTCACCAGATTGCCTCTCTCGCCATCACAAATACACAAGTCTCGTAATGATCTAGCCCTTCGACGAAGATCTACAAGGTGGCTTGATTACCTTTGATTGTTACTCCCCGGCAACCTCGACGCATCTCCTGGTGGTCCACAGGAGCATTCTCTGCAAGCTTTTAGCCGCTTGAAGCACGTGCACGGTATCAACGATACTGCATACAGTTTGCCTTGGCCCCAAGCTTCAAGATGTCGTCTCTCTTCCGGCTCGCTGAGCTAGCTCGACCATGCCCGGCTCTGAGGAAACCACTCTCCTCCAGCTTCTTCAGTACGGCGACACCAAAGCGACCACTTCCTTCCAACTCGTTCAGACAGCCACCGTCGACGCTGGTCTCCAGGTTACGACAGGCCCGCTCTTACTCAAGCGGCTTTGGTCATGAGCGTCGGTACGCGGCGAACATGTTCCTCCTGAAGGGCTTCATAGGTGTCAACACCGCTGTTTTCGGGTACAGCATCTACGTCACAGAACAAGCCAAAGAAGGCTATATGGAGAACTTCAGGAAGTATTACCAGAACATGACCATGAGCTTGAGAGATGTCAAGAACGGCTACTATTGGCAAGTCATTACCTGTGCGTTCGCACACTCAAACTTTATGCATTTTGCGTTCAATATGTTCACGTTCTGGTCGCTGGGCGGGGCGCTCGCTGCGTTACCAGTCACGCCCGGTCAGTTCACGCTCATCGTGCTTGGGTCGGGGTTAGCAGGCTCACTTCTTTGGCTGGGTCAAGAACAGATGAAGGAGCAGGCGGGTGTAGGTGTCCAGCGGCGAGCGATGGGTTTCTCTGGTGCATTGCTCGGCGCCGTTACCGTGGTCGCTTGCTTCATGCCTAGGAATCAGGTGGCTTTATTCGGCGTACTACCTGTGCCTCTATGGCTTTTGACTCTTGGCTACGCGGTCTATGATGGCTACTACTTGAACAGCGAAAACACCAGGACCGCGCACGCTGGACATCTTGGTGGACTGACGTTCGGGCTGGCATACTACTTTCTGAAGCTGAGAAGGCTGCCATACCCAGGGAGTCTCTAAAGTATCTGTAGTTAGCTTCGATGTTTACCTACGATCCAATGTAGAAGTAATGCTGAAACCAGGAGGCCTGGTTATGCATGAGGGACGTATGCCATGCTCCACCCTGATGTTGTTCAATGTCCATCGCCAAGCAATTCATCCCAGATACTGGAAAGTTGAGACGGAACGCCAATTTGCTGCAATGCAGCTAACTGTGTTCTCTTGAAATTGAATATTTCTGTATAACAAGACTAAGACATCATGGTCATGTGTAGACTCCCAGACTTGAGGTTGCAAAGCATCAAGATGAGTCGCCATCAGAACCCCTGCTCTCGATCATATCATCGCTAGGCCAGCAAAATGTGTCATGAAGAGGGTCGGAGAACATTCGGATCCTCAAGATAGTCATCACAGTTGTGTGTTGTCCGAAAGATGAGCGACTTGTGGCGATGTGTTGTGCTCTTTCCGTACTAGCGCCAGCCGAGGAAGGTGCGGGCCCTAGCGCCCACACTGGTGCAATTTCATACGCGAGCTCCTTCCAGCATCGCAATTACGCCCACGACAACCCACTGACTTTTAGGTTTTTCACATCTACAGTACGTGTCCCCCAGCCGTCCGAACAGCGAGAGAAGACAACTACTCACACTCTCTTAGAATCAGCCCATCATGGTCAAGAAGCGAGCA
The DNA here is from genome assembly GCF_010093625.1 of Macroventuria anomochaeta. Taxonomy (NCBI): domain Eukaryota; kingdom Fungi; phylum Ascomycota; class Dothideomycetes; order Pleosporales; family Didymellaceae; genus Macroventuria; species Macroventuria anomochaeta. The sequence goes on from NW_022985369.1 coordinate 161,649, forward strand.
TCCAAGTACGCACCCTCCGCGCCCCGCGAAACATCGAAGCCGTCGCAGTTTGCAAAAGTGGCAAAGCTAACAACCTCACAGCGGCCGTAACAAGAAGGGCCGCGGCAACGTCAAGTACATCCGCTGCGTCAACTGCTCGCGATGCGTCCCCAAGGACAAGGCCATTAAGAGGTTCACCATCCGCAACATGGTCGAGTCCGCCGCCATCCGTACGTCCCACCTCGATATTTGAAACCATATACAATGCGCGCATCCGCAAGGATAGCACATATACCACTGTTGAATTCGCTCTGCGAATCGAGTATCAGAAGAACCTTGGAACTGACAACGGGCAGGTGACATCTCTGATGCCTCCGTCTTCCCTGAGTACACCGTTCCCAAGATGTACCTGAAGCTCCAGTACTGCATCTCTTGCGCTATTCACGGCAAGATCGTACGGTACGTCACTGTTCTTTCCCACCACACATGGCGGAGAGGCTGACAAAAGACAGTGTCCGTTCGCGCGAGGGCCGCCGCAACCGTGCTCCTCCCCCACGTGTCAGGTTCAACAAAGATGGCAAGAAGATCACCCCCAACCAGGCCGCCGCTAAGACCTCGTAAACGTGTGACGATGGTGTCCGGGAGTAATTGATCATGGCGCTTGGGTCTACGGCTCTTTCGGGGCCTCATACTTTGAAACATGAATGAAATCATGGAAGGAGATGGGGCAGGCTACAAGTGACGATTTATGGTTGCAAGTTAGCTTAAAAGGAATGCGAACAGCATCAGGGTTAACTATGAGCTTCTAAACGATATCCAGGTCGAATGCATCAATCTCGCGCAATTGCATTGTGATGTCTAAGACGTGTCTTTCGCATTGCCCAAAGTCGCTACAACATTCCATTCATGATCATACAATCATTTTAATCATACAAGCGTCCTTAATCACTGCGCTTCTTCCCATCCTCAACATCCTCAGGAACCGCAACAACCGTCGCCGCATTCACCCCATTCCCAATCATAGGATCCGGATCCGTAGTCTCCCAATCCTCCGCATTCTCATCCCAACGGTCCAACTCCTCATCCACCGTCGACCTCACCACACCCGTCTCCTGCCCACCCACACCCTCGCCCAGCTCAACATCCAGATCGTCGTCCCCTGCGACAGCATTGTAGCCGCGCGCAGCCCGCTTGCGCTCGATCATCCGCTTGTGGTACCAATTGCACAGCGCAATGGCGAGGAGGGACCCGGATACATTAGCGGCGATGTCATAGGGGTCGAATTCGCGGTGGATCTAAAACACAACACATCAGCTTCCACCTACACACATACCGCATCCATCCCCCTCCCTCTCCCTTTTCATGACTTGTATACGTACCGGTAGCAACCCTTGCACAACCTCGCTCGCAACGCCCAGCCCAACCGTGCACACAATGAACGTGAACTGCAGCACTTTGCGCCGCGACGCCTCGAGGATCCAGTAGAAGGCGAGCGTGAGCAGGAAGAAGGCCACGAAGTGCAGGGCCTTGTCGGACTGCTTGTAGGATGGGATCGAGTAGTCGGACGGCGAGAAGCCGGCGGCGGCCGAGATGAGTATTAGGGCTACGAAGGCGCCTGCAGTGTATTGATCAGTTACATCTTGGAGGTATGTTTGCGACCTTGTGAGCGATTCGCATAGCTGCAACTTGTAGAGGTACTTGGGGAGACGATGGTAGCTAAAGACGTGGCATGTGCTGAAGCTCGGCCTATGACGTGGGCGGGTGAATAGGACTTACCCGCAAAAGGCTTTCGGATGCGCATGTTAGTGGTCTGAAGAGTGCTATAATTGATCGAGAAGCATAGCAAGGGTCCGTTTGTAAGTTTGACAGGGAGAGGTGGCTGGGATCTGCAACGTCTCTCGAGCTCGTAAGGCGGTGATATTAGAGCTGCTGGCACTAAGCTAACCGGTTACAGCGGGCCAGGTGGTGCGTCTCACTCCGCTGCAACCTCGACAAGTGCCGAAATAGAGTACCAAAATGAGCATTATGATGCTAGGTACATGTCTACATTTCTTCAAACGTGTCGAAGTTGGTCTAGGTGCATCAGAGAAACGCGCAGTCATGGCTGGTGACACACAGGGTCTGCGGCAGTGGGGTGTCGAATGCAGCACTGATCGCCAACGTTAGGCTAGCGACCTCTTGAAGGCCTCCACAGGTGCGCAGTTCACTCAAGTCTTGGATCTCTACAAATTTGCTGTACGAACAGGGACTGCAGATGTGAATCTGGCCTCTGGATAGCCTGATACAGTAGCTGCACTAGAAGGAGTGCTTTGCAATCAAGTGCTCGACGCGCTGTGTAAACGTGGAAGGTAACCTCCATACACGACCAAATCATCCCTACGATACTTTCACTGCGTTTGCCGATCATACCACCGACCACACCACAGCTCGAAGTGGGGACGGTTTTGATATTGGGGAACTGCTGGAGCGTGGCCGATCCCAGCGTGCTGCCGACGCGCTAGCCAGGAAAGCCGCACTGGTGGATGCACTCACCAACCTACTTTCGACCACAGTCCATCGCAGGCCGTGTGCACTCGCTCATCAAGACGCGCGCCGACACGACATATTCCATCACAGAGCCATCACTGACTACCTCTGCCGCCGCCTGGCTGCTTCCATGCTAGATTTTATCGCAGTGCGACACCCGCTCGAGGCAGGACGTCGCCATCGTAGCCGGCCTTCCCTGTGAGGCCGCTCCAGTGCTGTAGCGCCAAGGCTCCCCACACCGCGAGAGCGACGACATGTCCCTCGCGGCATCAGCACAGCGGCCCTCCAGCAAAGAACGCCCCAACCATGCCCGCGCGCCCTACTCTGCGCCCAATGCGACCCACCTGCGCACTCCCAATGCGACGCTGAGCGACGAAGCCATGTCAAACGGCGGAAATGCACACAGTCTGGGGGAGGGGGCTGCCGACTCGACCGCGGAGGAGGATCCCCGGACGGCGCGCTGGAGGGAGCACTACTTGCGCACCGAAGCGCGTCTCAACGCGGTCCTGGGCGGGACGAACGCGGCCGACCTGCTTGATGCCCTCGATGCTGCCCCCAAGCCCTCGTCTGATGATGCTCCGACGGCGCATGACGCGCGCCCGGCCGTCACACCGAAGAAGGCCGCCCGCGCCATTGACGAAGACGACTATGGCGACGACGACGATGACGACGATGACGAAGACGAAGACGACACACGCACCTCGCCGCTGCTTGCCAAAAGCGCTCTCAACCGTGTCGCTGCCACCCCGGCCACGCCAAGCATCCGCATACCACCTCCCACACTCAAGTCCAGCCACGGCCGGATAGGCACGCCGTCATCAGAGCAGGCCAAGTCCTCGGATGATGTGCGCAGGCAATTGCAACAAGACAAGCAGGCTGCCGAGGATGCGGCTAAGCAGAGCTTCCACACGCTGTTCTACACCCTGGAGAGCGACCGCGACGCCATGTTGGAGCAGCAGAAGCTGGACGAGCTCGACCGACAGGTGGAACAGGAGACATCGGGCGCCCCAGCGAGCGCCCCAGCCAATGGCACTGCCGTCGCCGCCCCTCAGCAAGGCACCCTCAGCACCACGAACCTCGGCGCATCGAGCCTGACCCTCAAACACCTTATCTCTCGCATCGACGCCCAGCGTGACCGAGTACATGCCACCGACGCCCAGCTACGCAGTCTGATAAGCGAAGTTCGGAAGAACAGGAGCAAGTGGGCAAATGAGGACCGTGTTGGCCAGGAGGAGCTGTACGAGAGCGTCGAGAAGGTGCTCATGGAGCTCAAAGCTGGCGAGCATGCACACCCTTTCCTGCAACGTGTCAATAAGAGAGAAGCGCCGGACTACTACAACGTGATCAAGCACCCCATGGACATTGGCACGATGATGAAGAAGCTCAAGCAGCTGCAATACAAGTCAAAGAAGGACTTCGTCGAGGATCTGATGTTGATCTGGTCTAACTGCTTGAAGTACAATGCCGACCCCAACCACTTTCTTAGGAAGAAAGCTCTTCATATGAAGAAGGAAACTGAGAAGCTTGTACCCCTCATTCCAGATATCGTCATTCGCGACCGTGCTGAGGTTGAAGCCGAAGAGCGGAGGATGCGCAATGGCGATGTCGATGCCGATGGTGCTGACGACAGCGAGGACGAGGAACCCATCATGGCGTCACGAGGCCGTAAAGCGCCCAGCAAAGGCGGAAAGGGCTCGAACAATGCCAGAAAAGCACCTCCTGCAGGCTCCGAGGACACACCGGGGCCAGAGACGAAACCGCCAGTGCCAGCGTTGAACAGCACCGTTTCAAATCTGAAGAATGAGTTCCATCGTGCTGATTCTGAGATGGAAGGTAGCGTAAATGGGTTTTCGACACCTCCACCGCCTGGCACTTTGACACCTTTTTGGCCTAACGGCGTATCACGGAGTGGTGCACCGGGCAGCCAAACTGACTTCTCGGAGGCAGACGGCACTGGTGCCTCTGTTAGTGGCTTTACTCTGGAGGAAGACGCTGATCTCGATGACTTGGAGTACAAAACCTGGAAGCAAGTCACCAAAAAGGACAGAGCTATGATTGCTGCCGAACGACACCGCCTTTTTCGTGATGAGATACTTCAGCCCGAGGAGCCTGCAATTCTACGCTCGAAAGCTGGCATGCGGAGATGGCTTCGTCACCGCAAGGACGCTGAGGCAGACATTGCAAAAGGCGCCGTTACTGCGCCTGACGGGGAGGATGGCGTGCAAGCAGTTGCTGGCGAGTCATTGGCTGAAGGCATCCAGGACGAAGAGGAGCGCCAGATCCCGGACTACTATGATCCAGTTTGTGTGATACCGGACCTCAACGATGCTCTCCAGTGGGTCGAGGATGCTGAAGGCCACGTCGTTCAGCAACGAGAAGAGTACATGCGAATCTTTCCCAAAGGCCAGTTCACAGCACCAGACAGTGCTTTGACCGAGAGAATGGACAAGAACATGAACTCGTTACAGGAGACTAGAAAAATTTGCGCTAAGATTGGAATCGTCAAGCAGATGCAGCTGCAATCCCAGCTGTATCAAAATCAATTCCAGAAGTACGAGCCTCAGCCGTTCCACGAAGCAGACATCGAGCCAATGGTGGTCTCAGAAGAGGGGCCGCCCATGGCACCTTACGTCTGCCGCGCAGCTTTGCAGCGCAGTGTAGGCAAAATCTTCTACCACGCTGGCTTCGAGGAGTTTCAGCCATCTGCCCTGGATGCAGTCACCGACATTGCAGCAAAGTTCTTTCAAAATCTGGTACAGTCTTTTGGTGTTTATCACGAGACCCCCAAGATGAAGTCTGATACTCCGGTGGTTTTGGAAAGTGGGCAGTGCACAAACTGGGTGCCGCGGTTCACTGGGGAGGAGGCTGTTCTGCACTCCTTGCACGTCAATGGCGTTGACCTGGAGTCTCTGGAGACATACGTCAAGGAGGACGTTGAAAGACTCGGTACTAAGCTCGCCAGCATGCACGATCGTATGCGCTCTTACTACGCCGAGTTGCTTCGACCGGCTTTGGACAATGTTGGTGCAGATGGTGCTGGAGCCTTCAACGATGGCAGCGAGCAGTTTGTTGGCGGTGACTTCGCTGAAGATATCGGTGAAGACTTCTTCGGCTTTAGGGAATTAGGACTCGACCGAGAATTTGGCTTGACGTTTAGTGTGCCACTGCACTTGCTGCAGAACAGGGTGCACAATGCGTATGCCAGACAAGACAACAGGTATGTCTATCAGCAGGACCTGCGACCCTCTTTCGCTAACCATATTAGTAATGTTGCTGCTACGGGTAACATCATGGAAGAGCCACCGAAGTTCGAGCCCGTCACTGCACAAGTCGCCGAGAGTCAGATTGGTCTTGTCCGCGATTGGCTCCTCAACAAACTCCACAACAACAGCGATCAGACTCTTGTCGAAGACGATGACCTTCCACCCAAGCAACGCTTCCCCAAACCTCGCCTGCCTCCTACCGGCAAAATCTCTAGTCCTCGCAAGCGTCCACTGCGGGAACAGCAACAGCTCGCTCGTAAGAAGCGCAAGCTCGACGAAGAGAAAGAGGAGAACGGTGAGGCGGGCACTGCACCTGCTGGTATTCTCAAAGGTCTAGGCAAACCAATCGGTAAGCTAAAATTGGAGCCTCGCCGAAATGAACACAGCGTCCAAGAACCAGAGAAAGACGACGGCAGCGGCATGCCCAGCCCACCTGAGTCTTTCTAAAAGATCGAAAAAAGTAATCGCAGCCGGCGCACTAGTAGTCTTCATTCCAGAGAAAGACATACTATTTGTACGAAGATTTTGGACAGTCGCTACAGTCTTACTATCACCTTCAGCACATGGTTTTGGAAAGCCCAGAACGGATCTTGGCTAAATATAAAACTTTAATGCACCAAGTTATTGCTATTACCTCTTCCACGCCTAGAGATGGCATCGGCGTTCATATCTGAGTCCTGGCTACTGTATCAACGATGGGAATTCGGCTTTTCGCATTGCGTGGTTATTGGCCGCTTCGTGAGCATGCTTTATTGGTCTTAATGGGTTGGCGGTGGGATCGCTATTTGTATACCCATCAGTCTATGGTTGTTTGCGCGCTTTCACGCACGAGGACGTGCGATGATCTGGATTTGGGCTGGATCTACGAGTGGAGTGGAAGGGCTTTGTATATATCTATCCCACAGATGCGATACGGCCGTGGGATAATGATAGTGTTACAATACAAAGCTTCAAGAAGTGCAGCACGTCCTAATATATGCGTTCGAATGCATGATGGAATTGAGGACTGTGCAGGACGATCACGCAGAACTCTGAACCCACAGCTCGTACGAAAATTCGTGCTACGGTTGCAACCCATACCAAACAATTATCGATAGACATCGGTTTTAAAAAACGAGCTCTTTCGTACATCGCAACTGCACATGACAATCACGCAAGACCTGAACGCACAGCTCGCATGAAAATATGGGCTTCGGCTGCGAATTGTAGCGGACAAGCCCTGAGAAGGACTGAACAGCATTGATAACAAAGTCGATCTGTTCAAATTCAATTCGATAGACAACGAGAGACAGGCGACATCAGTCGGACGTCAAATCAACAGTATGTGGAGACTCTACAACCAAAAAGGGCTCTTGCTGGGTTAAGATCGAACTATCTAGTCACAGTGAGGCATTGCATCGAGTCTGCAAGAAGCATAGCCGTCAATGACGAAGCCGCCGTGATTCCAAACACTGGAATCACTCAACTGTTGCAAATGTAAAAGATGCATCAGGAAATTCATCAGATCAGACTGCACAACGATTAAGCTTCCTGTATCAACAGAAAGATTGATTTGTGATGCGTGAAACTGGTCGAACGAGTACACAGGAATCGATAGGGTGCCGAGCTGAAATTGGAAGTTTTAGCGTCATTGTCTTTTCTTTCCCTGTCGCAAACCTCCCATTCCACTTCCACGAAATGACGTGCACAAGTAAAATCGCGTCAGATTCCGTCTAATTATCCTAGCGTACTCGTAAGTCGTATTGCCTCTGCTATCGCAAGTCTCTTCTGTTTGTTCCTGAGGCTAACGTGCCACGAGGTATGGATCTGCTCTGAAAGGGACTTGGAACCTTCGGATTTGACAATTCGACACTTCACTCCACCGCCATTACAACAAACACATCATCATCACGCGCATCACGCCGCGTCGCTGCACGCTGAAGCTTCATCCAACGGACTTTTCTCTTGCGCCACATTCTGTCATTTCGGTTAATCTCAGTCATCTCTCTTTGATTGTTTCTGTTGAAGATCGTCACTGGCCTCTCGCCCTTTGAGGCATATTTCTGCACCCATGGCTTTGAACGGCAACGCAAGGCAAACAGACGAGTACTGGAATGGAAATCCGCCAATGCACGCTTCTTTCGAATCCTGGCAAGGGAAACATGGTAAAGACGCATACAAAGATTTCAAGAAAGCCCATCCCTCGAACAAACTGTCGTATGACGACTGGTGCCAAACTGACCAGGTCTTCGGCGGATACATCTTCCACGTAGCTTCATTGGTGTGGAACGAAGACGGCGACTCCGTACGTCAAAAACATCACTCTGCAAGTAAGATTGATTCATTGATGGAAACAGGACGATGAACGTGCAAAACGCCGTCGTGTTACGCGCGTTCCGGACCACGATCCGAAAAAGACAGTGACCACCAACGGCAACGGAACGCCGTGTACCGCAGGCTCAGCAACACCAACGCCTGTGGCGAATTCAGATGAGATAGGTGCATCTGGCAAGAGGAAACGGAAACCACGAAAGAAGTACATGGTATGCGGATAATTGACTATCGCAGAGTTGTCACACTGACGTTTGCAGTCGCAAGAACTCGTGGCATCAGATGAAGAGCCAGCAGATGAGGTCGAAGCAGCAACCCCCTACGCAGAGGCTGAATCGGCAGCAGCGCCAGCTATCACCGTCAATGGACGACGCAAGTCAAGCTCGCGGAAGCCTAGGAAGAAGCCTATTGTGAGTGATTCGCTCAAAGCTGATGCAGCGCGACGCTTATCATCTCAGTCCAATGAAACTATATCGCCAGAAGATGAGAACGTTGATCCCATGGAGGTCGATGCTCCTGTCATCACATCTCCCCTCCCCGTTCGCTCCGGTAAGTTGTGCTTGTGCTGGATTCATGGTTGCCCTTGTCCCACATTGCGAGTTCTGCTCAGCAAACAGCTTGTCATACCGAGAATCACTTCTTGTTCTCCCCAAAATATATACAGCTCCACCGACTTCGCATCCTCCACGACGATGATACTGATGCTAACTTCTCCAGCTCCACATGCAGCCGCCGCGACAAGGCAACCAGAATCACCGAAGAAGACAACACCAAAGCAGGCCTCTGTCAAGAAGTTAAGAAAGTCATTCCTCGTAAGATTGCCCTTCCATCTTTGGGATGCCGTAAACTTAGAAGAGAAGTCCGAAGAGATGGTACTCGATGAGGATACCGACAACGGAGATGCTTCTATCGCCGAAGTCTCACGACCTGCGACCATCCCTGCTGCCAAACCCAAGGTCCATTCCAGCAACGATATCAAGACAGATACGAATGCAGATGATGCTGCAGAAACAGCGACAGCTGAAGGCACACCCGATCCATCAGCTGCCAGCGCCAGACGAGGCCTGCGCAATCGAAAGCCTGCGCAGCAGCGGCCCTACTACCACGATGCGCAAGTTTTCGAAGATGTCGAGACCGAATCTGAAGACGAAAGTGAACTAGAACCATTGTCGCGCGAGCCATCTCCAGAACCTGCACCCCTAAGCAAAGCCAAGCACTTCAAAGGCAAAGGGCGGGCCTGGAAGAAAGACGGCTCTGACGAGGATGAGGAGTTTGTTACGCCGAAGGAGAAGAAGGCCGCAAAGGCTGCAAAAGCCAAGGCTGACAAGGCAAAGACCAAAGCGGACAAGGAGGCTGAGAAAGACATACTGGGCAGTCTCTGGGATGCGCTTGTCACGGAGTCAGTCGCGCTCTACAAGAAGGAGCCAGAGAATGACGAGAGCGACCTGAACCCAAGGATAGATCGCCATCTCGATGAGCGGATAAGGGCCAAAGACTTGCCCAACGTTCCGCCTAAGCAGAAGAAGAAGATTGGGCGCCCCAGGAAGAGCAATCTGTCTGAGGACATCGTCCGCGATGAGTCTGACAACGACACTCCGCAAGCAACACCCACGCAGCCCCCAAAGCGCGGCCGCGGCCGCCCACGCAAGAGCGCACTCTCTTCTGAGATCGTCCGTGACGATTCCGAAGACGAGGCTCCAGCACAAGCGGCATCGCAAGCATCCGCACCAGCTCCAGCACCAAAGCCAGCAGAGACTGACGCGACCATCGACCTCACAACCCCACCCAAGCCCAAACCTACATCCAGGCCATCCACCGCAACATCCTCGGCCGCAGCACCTTCACAGGCCCCGACACCCAAGAAGCGCGGCCGCCCACGCAAGTCCGAGACCAGCACGACACCCGCAAAGGCGGCCGTCGCCAAACCGAGCGAAGGCGCCGTCGACCACAAGCCGCAACGACGCGGGTCCACGGCTACCGAGACCGCTGCAGAGCCGAAGACTACGCGGGCGCGCGCCAGTATCTCGTCGGCACCCGATGTGCGCTCCACAGCCCAAGCGCCCGAGTATCTCCTGCCGAACATCAATCGCGGTGCTGCGCTGGTGGAGTCTTTGTACCCTCGAGAACCTTCCCGTCAGCCGTCGCAGGCTGCGTCGCCACCAGCACCCGCGGAGGCGAAGGAGACTGTCGAGCCGGAAGCGAAGAGCGAGGCGCAGGGTGAATGGTGCACGGAAGCACACCATCAGCCTGAGACTGATACTGAGGCGAAGGCGAAGGCGGAGGCAGCAGCCAAGGCCGAGACTGAGGCCGAGACTGAGGCAAAGGGGGAGGGTGTGGAGGAAGAGGATGACGGGGAGATGAGTGCGGCGATGAGTTTGAGCTCGGATAGTGAGCTGTAGAGGTAAGTTTCTTCGCATGTTTCCTCTCCTTGCCAGTTATTGATCACTGGCATGTGTGCAGTATCTTGCGCGGACGAAGACCAAACGCGGGCGATGAGGAGGGTTTGCAAAGTTGCGTAGATGGATGATGCTTTTGAAAGTCGTGTACAAAAGGAGTTTTTGGGGGTCGGGGATGCATTGGGCGGTGCGGCCAATATAGATGGCATGAGATTGGTTGGCATGTGGGGTAGCAGTGTAGGTATAGTTATGGGTAATAGTGTAGGTATGGTTATGGGTAATAGTGTACGTATAGTTACGGGTAATAATGGGAGGTAATCATATCATATCACAACCCACTCATCCACCGGGGTACCAGGTAGGTTTCAAGACTTGTGGTAGTCGACTAATACGATCCAGCAATCTATGGATATCAAGAGACGAAAGAAAAGTGCTAGTAGTACAGTACAATCTGATGTGGGGAATCTATACCTTTCCATGTTCCTACGATGCGATTGCTTACCGGCTGGACCCCGACGCACGCCCAATAGTAAACACAACAACAATAACAATCGCCAGTACACCAATCGCACCAGGCAGCAGCAAATCATTCGACACACCAGGAATAACCTCGGGAGCCTGGGCTTGTGCGCTCGCCTGGCCTCTCTTAGACTTGGGCGCTTCGTTGTCGTCGTCGTCGTCGTTGTTGTTGTTGTTGTTGTTGTTGTCGTCGAAGAACTGCTTGCGCTCCCTCAGCACCGACTCCGGCGGCGTCGCGGGCTTCGGCAGCGCAGGCTGGGGGTTGACCTCAGCGGGCATGGGCGACTTCTCCGGGTCATGCACAAAGAGATCGACTTTCTCGCGGTGTGCAAGTCTGCTTAGGCTGATGGCCTCGACGAGGTCGTCGTAGGTGGTGATGCTCACGGTGTCGCCCTCGTTGTCGAGATAGGACAGCGCAAACCCGGCCTTGGAGATCTTGCCGTTCTCAAAGGTGGGTGTGCCGCCGATGGAATCGACTTCTGAGCCGAGCTTGTTGGCGACGCTGGACACGAGCTCTTCGATGCCGGCCGAGGCCGTGACCTGCAGGCGGTGCACGCGTCCGCTGGGCGCCTTGAACTTGAAGGGGAAGGGAGTGTCTTCTACGGCGGTGGGGTGAGCGCTGGCGACCGCGGATGGGGGTGGGGATTCGCCGTGGTGAGATGCGGATTCGTTGGGGAGGACGCTGTCGCCGCGGTCCATCAGGCCGGGGCGGTCGTTGTGGGACATGACTGATCGAGCGTCTGGTGTGCCGGGCATGCGGCTGGAGCCGTCGCCGGACATCATGGACTCTGTGTCGTTGTCGAGTGATAGCCAGAACTTGTTCCAGGCTGGGCCTTCGCTGTCTCCTGTGCTGATGTTGTTGATCTGGTACAAGTCAGTCAGCCAGCATGTGGTCGGTCACGTTCATAGGTCGAGTTGCCTACCTGATCAAGTGTAGCATAGGTCAGCTTCAGTACGTCCACCATGCCAACGATCTCGCCGGCATCGCTCATGACAGGCAGGTTCAGGTAGTGTCCGTCGTGCATCTTGCGGAGAGCGGACTGGATGCTCATGTCCATGGGCGCAAAGTCAGGATGGGGAGTCATGACCCTCACCACACTGCAGGTCACTGGGTCGAGGCCAGCAGCAATGACGCGGAGGACGACATCTTTGCTGGTGAAGATACCGGTGATGGAGCCCTGATCTTGAACGAGGACCGCAGTTGTGTGGTTCTCCTTCATGAGCTCTGCGGCCTCCTTGACAGACGTCCTCACGGACACAGTTGTGGGCGGCAGTCCAGTCAGGACCGACTCCAGCGTAGGACCAGACATCTTCTGTCGGATAGCCTCGACGTACTGGATGATCTGCTGGGGCTGGCTCGACCCCATCTCAGCCTGGACGCCTTCCAAAGCATCGTACAGCTTGCGGGACGAGCTGTATGCGCGCTCGAGCTTCTCCATGGCATCGTAGAAGCACTTTGTGATGTCGAGGATTCCGGCGATGTCGTGGTTCTCGTCCATGACGGGCAAGTGGCGGAAGCCCTTGCGGACCATGAGGTCGAGCGCGTCTGTTGCGCTCGTATCAGTCTTTGCGCAGAGGGGGTTCTTGGTCATGATCTCTGCGATGGTGACATTCTGTGCCTTCTTGCCGCCCCCGACTACACGGAAAGCGAGATCCTTGGCGGTGAAGATACCGGCGACATGGTCGTCGTCGTCTGTGACGAGGACACAGTCTTCCCTCTTCGCAGCCATAAGCTGGGCTGCCTCTGCGACGGTCGTCGAAGCCTGGATCTGGAGCGCTGGGCTGGGCTTCAGCGCCAGGACGGTGCCGGGGGGGGCTTTGCGTGTTGGGCGCACGCGGCCGCCGGGGTTCTTCTTCTTGTTCAGGTCCGTCTCGATCTTGCGGCGGATAGCCTACACGTTGGGCCGTGAGCAGCCATTGCAGGCCAGTACAAGGACGGTGCTTACCTCGTCCCTCTTGGACTGCTTCGCGCGGCTGGCGCTGAGGGTGGAGGTGCCGGCATCGCTGTGCGCTACGTGTGAAGCGTGGGTCTCGAGCGCTGGACGGGGGATGCCAGATGGGCCGTCGACGAACTGGGCTCGTGCAGGCTGGTTGCGGTTCTTGGGGGTTCCGCGCATGGTGCCGGTGTGCGACATGGTGGCGGCGGACTCTGCTGCTTGCTGCTTCGCTGGCAGTTCAGATGAATGCTGTGCGTGGAAGGAGGCCAGTAGCAGCGGAGTGTTGTGCAGGCGGTGTTGCCGAGATGGTCGAAGCTGTCGAAACAACGCGTTGCCGAGCGCTAGTGACAAGCCCGAACAAAGGGCCTGAGGGTCTCTGCAACTGGCGAGCTGTGCTGATAGGGGCGCGGGATCCGTATATGAGGCTCTCACTCTGTCACTTGCGCGAAGACGGCGTCATGCATAGCTGCAGTCCTCGTTGCTGCTGTCTACGCGTGCTGTGCACCTGTTTCAGAAATGCATGCAGCCGAGCTGGGGACGGGTCCTGTTGACGGGCTCACAGCTGCAGCAGGCACAGCGCTCTACGAAGGCGCATCGTCCTCCTCACGTTCACGAAGCATGTGCGGCGTGTTTGGCAGAGCTTTGCAGAGCTGGGTAGGGCTTTGCAGGGCCTTGCAGGGCTTTGCAGGGCTTTGCAGGCCTCTGTAGAGCGCGAACCTCGACGGCCGCAGAATGGCCATCGTCGCGCCCGTTCACTGGCCGGGCGACAAAGCATCAACGGTTGGTCGAGGGCGAAGCGAGGACCAGGAGCCAATGGGTTGCGGATCCCTGTCTCTTGACATTTTTGTGTTTTGGCGGGGGGGCAGCGCCCGCGCCTTTGCCCTTCCCAGAAATTTCCACAGCAACCGTACAATAATCGCAGCCTGGAGGTGCCCACGGACGGCTACTCTTCCATCCACCTTTTCCAGCACTTCTTCGCCAACGCAGAGGCATCGTGCTCGAGAGCCCGGCGCTGACCAACACGCGCGCAAACATCCCCCCCCCCACCCCACGCGACGGAATCCCTTGCCCTCTGCTGCACCAAAACACGCATTGCTACCTCCACGGGCCGCCGCCCACGATAGCCACCAATTCCACACACCATGTCGGTCCTCCCGCCCGAAGTGCACACCGCCCTCGCGAACCTGCTGCAGGGCCTCCAGTCGCCCGACAATGTGCAGCGCACAGCGGCCGAGCAGCAGTTGAACGACGAGTGGGTGGCCCAACGACCAGAGGTCCTCCTGATGGGCTTGTCAGAACAAATCGAGCTGGCACAAGAGACGCCTGTATGTCGTGCACTAGTAGGGCGCTGTGGTTCCCCTCCTGCTAATGCTGCTTACAGACTCGTACATTCGCCGCCGTCATCTTCAGGCGACAGTCCTCCAAGCCTCGCAAGACCCAGTCCGGTCAGGCGGCAGATCTGTTTCTGACGCTTCAGGCGCCTGAGCGCGAGGCTATCCGCGCAAAGCTGCTGCAATGCCTGGCCAACGAGGCCGACAACTCGGTCAGGTCCAAGGTCGGCGATGCAGTTGCTGAGCTCGCGAGACAGCACACAGACGAAGGTAGCACACTCCTCGCCCCAACCACAATCGACGCATGCTGACTGTTCCCTGTAGGTGTCGCGTGGCCAGAACTCCTGGGCGCATTGTTCCAGGCCAGCCAGTCGCAGGTGCCTGCCCAGCGCGAAAACGCTTTCAGGATATTCTCGACCACCCCTCAGATCATCGAGAAGCAGCACGAAGATGTCGTCATGAGCGCTTTCAAGGGCGGGTTTGCGGACAGCGAGACCTCGGTGCGCATTGCCGCAGTCGAAGCATTCGCTTCGTTCTTCCGCTCGATTACAAAGAAGGCCCAGTCCAAGTACTTCGGTCTTGTCCCCGAGATCCTCAACATCCTCCCGCCGATCAAGGACTCCAGAGATGCGGAGCTTCTCACCAAGGCTCTCGTCTCCCTCATCGACCTCGCTGAGGTGGCTCCCAAGATGTTCAAGCCGCTGTTCAACAGCCTCGTACACTTCAGCATCTCCGTCATCCAGGACAAGGATCTCGGCGAGACCGCTCGCCAGAACGCTCTCGAGCTCATGGCCACCTTCGCAGACAACGCACCCCAAATGTGCAAGAAGGACCCCAACTTCACCAACGACATGGTCACACAGTGTCTGTCTCTCATGACTGACGTGGGTGCCGACGACGATGACGCTGAAGAGTGGAACGTCTCTGAGGATCTCGACGAGGAGAGCGACTCGAACCACGTCGCCGGAGAACAGTGCATGGACCGCTTGGCCAACAAGCTCGGCGGGCAAGCCATTCTGCCTCCAACGTTCAACTGGTTGCCCCGCATGATGACGTCTTCAGCGTGGCGCGACAGACATGCAGCTCTCATGGCCATTTCTGCCATTTCAGAGGGTTGTCGGGATCTCATGATTGGAGAGCTCGACAAGGTCTTGGATCTCGTTATCCCTGCTCTGCGCGACCCTCACCCTCGTGTGCGCTGGGCTGGATGCAACGCCGTTGGTCAGATGAGCACTGACTTCGCAGGAACAATGCAGGGCCAGTACCACCAGATCGTACTGCCGAACATCATCCCGGTGCTCGAGTCTGCGGAGCCCCGCGTGCAGGCGCACGCAGCGGCTGCCCTTGTCAACTTCTGCGAGGAGGCCGAGAAGGACATCCTGGAGCCATACCTGGACCAGCTCCTCAACCACCTGCTCATGCTTCTCCAGAGCCCCAAGCGGTTCGTGCAGGAGCAGGCGCTTTCAACCATTGCGACCGTCGCCGACTCGGCAGAAACTGCTTTTGGCACCTACTACAACACCCTGATGCCGCTTCTTTTCAACGTCCTGCAGGAAGAACAGTCAAAGGAGTACCGACTGCTCCGCGCAAAGGCCATGGAGTGCGCAACTCTTATCGCCCTCGCCGTCGGGAAGGAGAGGATGGGACCAGATGCGCTCAACTTGGTACAACTGCTCGGCCGCATCCAGAACAGTGTCACCGAGTCCGATGACCCGCAGGCATCGTACCTGCTTCACTGCTGGGGCCGCATGTGCCGTGTCATGGGTCGCGAGTTTGTTCCCTTCCTGGCCGGTGTTATCCCCCCTCTCACCGAACTTGCTGGAGCCAAGGCTGACATTCAGCTGCTTGACGATGAAGAGCGAGTGGCTCAGATTCAAGATGAGGAAGGCTGGGAGCTTGTCCCGCTCAAGGGTAAGGTCATTGGCATCAAGACCAGCATTCTTGACGACAAGCACATGGCTATTGAGCTCATCGTCATCTACGCACAAGTCTTGGAGGATGCTTTCGAGCCGTACGTCAACGACATCATGGACAAGATTGCTCTGCCCGGACTGGCCTTCTTCTTCCACGACCCGGTCCGTGTTGCGTCCGCAAAGTGTGTTCCTGCTCTCCTGAACGCCTACAAGAAGGCACACGGCCCAGAGTCAACACAACTTGGTCAGCTGTGGGAGCGCACTGTTGAGCGCGTTCTCGAGGTTCTCAGCACCGAGCCTGCGATCGACACTCTTGCAGAGATGTACCAGTGCTTCTACGAGTGCTTGGAGTGCATTGGCAAGAACTGCCTGACACAGACTCACATGGCTGCTTTCATCGAAAGCGCTCGCAGTGTCTTGGTCGACTACCAGGAGCGCGTGAAGGATCGTCTGGAGGAGCAGGCTGAGAACGAAGATGGCGAAGAGGCATCTGAGGAGACCTTGTTTGCCATCGAGGACGATCAGAACCTCCTGTCTGACATGAACAAGGTAAGCACCTATGATTACTACCGACCCAGCATCACCTGCCTGCCTGACTGACTGACTGACGCACCAAAGGCTTTCCACACAATCTTCAAGAACATGGGCATACAATTCCTGCCCCACTGGGAAAAGCTGATGGAGTTCTACTCGAGCGCTATCGTCAACCAGGATCCCACACAACGCCAATGGGCCATCTGCATCTTCGATGATGTCCTCGAGTTCGCCGGGCCAGAGTCATGGAAGTATAACCAGCAGATCATCCAGCCGCTCATTGCTGGCATGCAGGATGAGGTTCCCGCCAACCGACAGGCCGCCGTCTACGGTGTTGGTGTTGCTGCTCACAAGGGCGGCGAAGCCTGGTCAGACTTCGCAGCTGCCTCGCTACCCACACTCTTCCAGGTCTGCCAGCAACCCAACGCCCGCAACGACGACGATGTCTTCGCTACAGAAAACGCATCGGCGGCCATCGCCAAGATCCTCCTCCACAACACCGCCAAGGTCCAGAACTGGCAAGACGTCGCCACCGCCTGGGTAGACACACTACCCATCGTCAACGACGAGGAGGCTGCACCTTTCGCCTACAGCTTCCTGGCGAAGCTAATCGAGCAGCAAAACCAAGCCGTCTTCTCGCAACCCGCCAAGGTCTTCGCGTTTGTCGTCCAGGCTCTGGAGGCCGAGACACTGCAGGGCACAACCGCCTCGCATGTTGTGTCTGCCGTCAAGAGCCTCATCCAGGCTACCAGCACAAATCTTGGCCAGGTCGCCGGCAGCCTGACGCCGGAGCAGCAGCGTACCGCCCAAGCCTACTTCAGCTAGGAGATGAATGGGTACAGGCTACCGCGATCGCTGAGATGGCAACATGAGAATTAGGAATCGAGGGATCAGTATCTTCAGAGAGACGAGGCAGATGATAGGGCAGGGACGTGCTGCGCTTGTCGCGGTTGTTGTTCCTCCATGCGCCTCAGGAGGCAGTAAGGCATAGGGTGGCGTTTGCTTTCGTGTTATGAAGTGACGGAAGGGCATGCGGATGATGGCTGTACTTGGTTAGACTATTTTATCACAGATTCCCCCCGTTCCCCACTGTAGGACTCCGATCCGAAGTACGTAGAAAAGTGCATGATATACCGAACTGTACATTTCATTTCACAAATCTTGCGACGGAGTGTTGTGCGTGTTTCCTTCCATGTATTCTCTGAACTCAAAGCGGCAGTCTATGTATGACCACCTACCTCCTCAAAACGCCAAACCACCCGCTCTTCCGGTATAGAACAGACAGGCATCGAGAATGAGATGCCTCTCTCACATGGACGATCCAAACAATGTACCCGGCCTCGACTTCGAGACCGCTCCTACACCACCCGCCGTCTACGCTCCCTCGCTTCCAAACCCCTTGGTCCACTCGGCGTTCTTGGATAAGTCTTCGCTGCTGACCGTCGGTCTGCTGCCCTTGATCGCCTTGACAAAATCGCGCACGCGCAGCGGGGGCTCCAGGAGCTCGTCGCCGTCCAGATCGGTCCAGGATTTTTCTTGTGCTTGTGGGTCACCTGGCGAGCAGGGTGTCCATTTTGTTTGGCCGTCGACTTGAACCTGTTCATCGTGTCGTTAGCAACGGCAAAGACCGCAGGAGGGTTGAGAGGGTTGGGGGACTTACAGGCTTGTAATGTGTGGCTGTCTGGATCAGACGAACGGGCTGCATCAGCGCGTCTTGCACCGCGATACTTATATCCGAGCCAGAATACCCTTCCGACAAATCCGCGAGTTGCCGATAATCCGCCTGACTGAGCTCACACGGCGTGCTGCCCACTGCCAGCTCGAACATCCTCATGCGTGCCGGTGTGTCGGGTAAGCTGATGTGTACGCGCCGCTGGAAGCGGCGGCGGATCGCGGAGTCGAGTTGCCAGGGGATGTTTGTTGCGCCGAGGATGAGCACGCCTCTGGAGTCTTTGCCTACGCCGTCCATTTGTACGAGCAGCTCGGTTTTGATGCGGCGCGAGGCTTCGGATTCGCCTTCACCGCGGGGGCCGCATAGGGCGTCGATTTCGTCGATGAAGATGATGGACGGCTTGTTTTCGCGGGCCATGTTGAAGAGTTGCTTGACAAGTCTGGAGATGGTTAGGAGAATCTGGTGCGAGGGTGGGGAGTGAGGTGGGCTTACCGTTCTGATTCTCCCATCCATTTGCTGACGAGGTCGGAACTTGAGACACTGAAGAATGTGCTGTTCGCTTCTGTTGCAACCGCTTTCGCGAGGTAACTCTTACCCGTACCAGGCGGCCCGTATAGCAAAATACCCTTCCATGGTTGTCGCTTGCCGGTGAATAGGTGTGGAAACTTGATGGGCAGGATGACAGCCTCTTTCAGCGCCTCTTTGGCTCCTTCCAGACCTGCGACGTCTTCCCACCGGATGTTGGGTTTCTCTGTCAGAATGGCGCCTGAAAGTGCACCGCGAAGCTTCTTCGAGTCGGCGTCTTGTTCGCCGTCTTCGTCGTCCCTTTTCATTCGGTTAGCTTTGACGTCCACACGTATGACCGTACTCATCTACACGTACTTGCCATCCTTCCCGCTGCCGCCAGCCGACTTGCCATTTGCGCCCATAGCAGAAGGCTTCTTGCGATTTGAGACGTCGTTCTGGTTCAGATGTTGCTTGAGCTTCTCGGCGCGCTCCATGTACTCGGCCACCTTGCCCCGGATCATTTCCTTTGACTTCTGGTTCTTCTCCCCTACTCATCGTTAGTGTATGGCCTTCGACATAGACATGGTTGGTGTGGAACCGAGGTTGAATGCAACGTACATTTCAGCGCGAGCATGAACAGCTCGACTACAGTGTGTTAGCAAATATTTCCTAGTATATATGCCAGATTTCATATCACTCACGCGCGCTGTAATACTGCTGGTAGGCCGCCTCATAGTCGCCTGCGGTGTCGGTCTCGATAGCCTTCTTGACCTGTTCAATGGCACGGCCCAGAAAGTCTGCCTGGCTCATCTTCGCGCTTCTGCTGGGCTATATTCCGCAGCTGCTTCTGAATATATGTGTTGTGCGTGTGCGCGTCGCGTCGGCGATTGAGGTCGAGCTGGTGCTATGACGGCCGAGTGCGTTCGGTGGGGCAATCGTTTGCTTTGCTCGTCGTTGCTATTGCGTCTTGTTCCTAGACAACGCACAAAACTCCGCCTTGGCGAGTGCCCTCAGCAGCGAGGAATCTTGTAGCTGGCAGGGCGAGCTTTATCACAGTGCAGTGAAGCGTGGGTGTCTTCTCCATGGCCTCCATGCACATGGCCAAGGCCCGAATCTAGCCCCGCGATTCGCTAGGCCCAGTGCAGTTGGCTTGACATCCCACCTTCGCGTGCTCCGCGCGAACTGAAACAACTGGAAACTTTTGGCAAGCTGTTACTCAGCAACAACAAATCATGTCAGAAGCCCAGAAGAAGCTTCAGGAGCTGTCCGAGAGCTATCAGAGCCTGCAGGCAGGTAAGGAAGCGCAGAAATCTGCAGACAGCAGTCCCTGATTGCAAGGCAGAGCTTGAAACAGCCGTAGAAGCACGCCAGAAGCTCGAATCGCAGCAGCAGGAGAATACGACTGTCAAGAAGGTGTGAAGCATAGGAAATGGACGGGAAGATCTGGAGCTAAGACGAAGGTGCAGGAATTCGACATTCTCGACGACGATGCGAACATCTACAAGCAGATCGGCCCGGTACTACTGAAGCAGGACAAGACAGAGGCGCTCATGTCAGTGAACGGACGTCTGGAGTTCATCGAGAAGGAGATCAGGCGGTTCGAGACACAGATCAAGGGCATCCAGGATAAGAGTGAGAAGGTCAAGGTCGAGGTACGGCAGCCAGCCATGGGAAACCAATGCACAAGTGCTGACCATAAATCCAGATCATCCAGATACAAAACGCCGCACAGCAGCAACAGCAAGCACAAGCATCAGCATAGAGATCCCTGGTCACGAAGACAAGGCAAAAGCAAAATAAGATACCCATTTCGATTCGACACTACATCTGAGCAAGAGACTTCATACCCAGATATTTGTGCAAACCACAAAGCTGGGCGAGAATATTGGCGCTCACGAAGTAGGCTTTCGAATGTCGTCCAGGATACTCTTCGGTCCGCATCTGCATCTCAAAAGACTCACATACCATATGACTGGATCGTAGTTTCCCATATTACGTCATACCTGCCTTAGCCACCATTGAGAAGGCAACATCGACTGTACAGTCGTCCTGACTCTTACTGGCTGAGGCCTTCAACAACCATATCACTCACTCTTTCGAAGCTCAGACTCACTACGAACGCTGACTCACCTACGTACCATGCAACAATCCACGTTCGAACTTCTGCGAAAGCGGCCACATTGCCTCTGTTTACAAATCCAAGTTCATACAGAACAAAGTCATTATGGAGTACGAGGAAGGATGGGCAGAGTTGGAGCGCTTGGCACAAGCTGCCGGCGCGGCTGATGCTCAACTTGCGTCTGAATACCCTACGAAAGAGACGATTGAGCGCTGGTAGAAACTCTTCGGCTACAGTCACATGGAAACAGTCAATCTTATTGGCCAATAGCGCGGGGATGGTAAGTGACAGTGGAGCACTGTTATGCATAGGTGCTTCTCTTGCAACCAATACTGAACCTCATACTTGTAGTGACCCGCGAGCGCCTCACGGACGATCATTGGGACCTGGTCAAGGTCAAAAAGGAAGCAGCCGGACAGGACCGTGAATTTTACGAACACAGCTTGCAGGCTAAAGATGTCTTCAAGTCGCAGAGCGCTAGCGTACCCGCTCCCAATGGCAGCCTCATGTTACTCTTCAGGCTCGGTGGACTGCTCAGCACAGCGGGAAAGGTCCAGAAAGTGGCAGAATTGGCGGAGCCACCGCTCGTGCAAGAAGGATGGAGCGAGCGAGGCCCTGTGAAGTTCTGCATGGTGGATGAAGCTGCGAAGGAAAAATTTGAAGAATGGCTGACCCAACAATCTGTGCTGCAAGAGTAAGGATGTGTGACAGATGATGAGACAACTTGGAAGCGACGGGTGGAGGGCTGTCATGATGAGCGGCACAAGTGTGAAGCACACCATCTGATAATGTGGATAGACTTTCACGACAAGCAATAAATGTTTTAATAGCTCACCAAAAGCAAGGTACGACACCACGGACAACATCAACAGTTCTTTATCAATCAATATTCATTCACAGCCCTCAGGCATGGTATCGTAAAGCATCTGCATTGCATAGGGTCGTAGGTTGACAGTAAAGACCGTCCTTCCGTCACAAAACCCGGGTATCATTCCGCCATCTTCTCTCGAGACTCGCACCTAGTGCTTGCCAATACCAAGCGCGCCCTTGACCTTGTCGCCAACCGACTCGTGCGTAGAGCCGTGGACATTGTCGTCCTTGGTGCGACCGACCTTGTCGCCGAGGGACTGGGCGGTGGTCTTCTGGGAGTCTGTTGGGGTATTAGTAGGGAGCGATTGCAAGAGGGTCACTGGACGTAGGGGCTAAAGGAAGGAAGCGCGAAAAAGAAAAAAAGCGTACCAGGCTGGGCCTCGCGGGCGGTCTTGTCGGCAGTGCCGGTGATGGTCTCCTTGGTCTTGTCTAGAGTAGACTTGGAGGAGTCGGGAGTCTGTCAGAGTCAATAGTGAGGCGCGGAAAAGGGATGTGGAGGACGAACGAGCTTCTCCCCAGCCTTGGTGTGGAAATCCTTGCGTGCGGCATCAGACATGTTGACTGTTTATTTGGTGGTTGTTGGGGATGATTGAGTGATGATTGAGTGATGAGTGTAGGTTGGTGAAGTAAGTTGTCTTGTTGATATGTACGTTGCTTGCGCCGGAACGCACTCTATATATGTTCTTCGGCCAGGCAAGAGAATTGCAGCTACGTCATTCCCGTGGCCATGTCTTCTTGCTGTGATGGCCGTTGGCAGTTGGCAAGCAAGCACACAATTCGATGATCATCCAGTCGCGACCTCGCGAGCTGGCTCGTGAGCAGGAACGTAACAGCACGTCATACGTCGCCTGACGGACATTGCGATACCAAATTGCGATGCAAGTGGTGGGGTTTGTTTGCTCGTTCGCGATTGCAATTCAAGATGACAGGGGTGCTCGAATCCAGCAAGTGATGTTCGAGGCGACACGTTCGAGACCTGTTTGCTGGTGCGCATCCTCGTGAGAACGTTACGTCATCCTGGTCGTGAGGACAGGCTGCGACTACAAAGCGAGGATCTTATGAGCGTCAGCCCTGGCAGAATCAGATTGTTATGCAAGACGTATTCTGAAGCTTTCGAAGCTTATGCGCCGTTGCATTTGGGAAGCCGCCCCACATGGCGGTGACATCATAGGTCTCCAGAATGACAGTCGACCTTCACAACTTGCAAGCCTTCCCAGCGGCCAACGGCTCTTGTGTTGCATCTTGACAACATTTACGTTATGTACTCTCTGATCGACTCTCTCAGCTTTCGATACATGAAGGACGACCGCCGGTACTTACACATGTCATCAGAGACGTGGGACGAAGCCCGTCGCGCACTACCATACACATCTAACGTGCAGGTCGCATAATGCAAAGAGAGAATCCCGGTAAGTGTGTGCCTGACGAAAAAGATTCTCATCTCTTGCTTCGAGTTGATCGGAAGTTCAAGGAGAGATTGGGTCTTGGTGGGCTCCGGTAAATTGCAAACACCATAGCAGAGCCTCAGTACAGGAACTATCTCCACAAGTAACGGAACAGCGTCCGGCAATACAACAACACCACTGTCGGTTGACCTGTTTCCGAACCCAAATGACTGTTTCCATTGGCCTTGTAGAATGACCCTGCATACAAAAGCGGCCTTGAAGCGGATCTTGACGTTCGAGTAACGTAGCTTACCCGCTGAAGCCGCAACAATTGAACCACAAAACTCAATTTTTGAAGAACACATCTTCAGGAACCCTCGGATATGACGTCCACCGACGTTAAGCATTGCAATTGTAGTCTTAACGTAGAGTACTTTAATATTTTCTGAATCTCAATTTCCACATCCCAGCATCTCAGTCTTCTAACAATAACACCCACCATGTCCAACACCAACAAAGGCCCCGAGATCCCCACCACAGGGACACGTACCAAGCTCGTCCCCTCCATCTCGCAATTCCTTAAGGACAATTCCTCACTCCACCTCGGCGGCGATGAAGACTTCCACGCAGAGCGGCGCAAGCACCTTGAAGTCTTCGGCATCCACAGCATCCCCAAGGACAAGCAACACCCCATCGGCGAAGTAGAATTCACCGCCATCCGGGGACCCCATGGAACGATCCCCGTCCGGGTGTTCTATCCAAAATCCGGGGAAGAGCACCGCAAAAAGGGTGAGGCTGGCGCACTGGTGTATTTCCATGGAGGAGGATACACAGTGGGCAGTGTCGATGAGTTTGAGAATGGCTTGAGATTCCTAGCAGAGGAGAGCGGTGTACAAGTCTACGGCATCGACTACCGTCTCGCCCCCGAATTCAAATTTCCCGTCCAACTCGACGAGTACTCCCACATCATCGACTGGCTTCAAACCTCAGGCGGTCAAGAGCGCGGAGTGCACCCCTCCCGCGTATCCGGCGGCGGCGACTCAGCAGGCGGCAACATGACGGCCGCCATCTCGCTGCGGCGTCGGGACGAAGGCAAGACCCCGCTTCACAGCCAGATCCTACTGTACCCGGAGGCGAGACTGCCATTCGACACGCCCGCAGCCGCAGAGAACAACTCAGGATACTATTTGGAGTGCAACGGCATCTTCTCGTTCGCGGACCACTATCTCCCGCGCGGCACGCCGCCGAGTTACAAGTACATCTCGCCCGGTATGCAATATAAAGAGTACTTGAAGGGCCAGAGCTGCGCGGGCGTGTACACGTCTGGCTTTGATCCGCTGAGAGATGTGGGTGTTGAGTACGCGCATAAGTCGAGGGAGGCTGGGAATGAGATTGTGTGGAGGCACTACGACGGGATGACGCACGGGTGGCTGCAAATGACTGCTTGGAGCGACGAGGCGAAGGATGCGGTGAGGGATGTTGCAGCGGATCTGAAGAAGTTCACGTACAGCTAGAACAGATGAGTTGGATAGAGTTGCGCAGTAATGAAGAATGATTTTATGCTTTTCTTGGTAGCCAGTGTTGGGTACCGTCTACTCTACTTCGCCATCCAATTTATCGTCTATGAGGCAAGAGTCGCGGGCTCAATGGCAAGATTGGAGGACTGTTCAGCACCACGTATTTCTTGGGCGATGGGGTTCGGCTCTCCGGTAGCCCTGAGCGCATGTAGATGGTGTTTATAGCGTCCCAATTGAGCCTGGGCTCCAGGAGATTCTAACCCTGGAACCCAAGCGCGCTGAGCTCCTTGCGGATGGACTCCTCGGTGCCAATCTTCTTGATCTGGGTGTCCTCGAGCTTCTCGCCACCAGCTTGCCTCATCTTAAGCTCATCGATAGCGCGGACCTTCTTGAGCAGGCCACGGATCTTCTTGTCCTGAGGGTTTCCGCCATCGCCAGGACTAGTGACGGTAAGGTCGGGGGCGGGTGCGTTCGAGGTCTGGACAGGAGGAAGAGTACGAGCATCCTGACTACGTTGCTGCTGCTGACCGTGGTTCTGGCGCTGTTGTCCATCCTGAGGTCGGGCACGGCGATTAGGGCTGTTTCCGTACGGGCGCTGCTGGCTGGGGCTCCTGCCGTTTCCATAGCCTCCATTCTTACTGTGGCTGCGCTGACGACCGTCGCGGCCATCGCGGCCATCGCGACGTTCAGGGCTTCGACCAGCTGGTCCGGTGGGCGCGTCGGCAGTCAGACCAGCGGCCTTATCCGCAGCCTCACGAGCCTTCTTCGCTTCACGCTTCTTCTTGTTCTTCTGAGCAGCCTTTGACAGCTCTTCGCCTTCGCCAGTGCCAGAGAGACTGACGCCACCTCCGGGAGCAGCACCTGGTGGCAGGTTCTGAGCAGGCTCAGCACCAGGTACTTGGCGGCGACCACCTCTGCCAAAGCCGTTCTGGAATCCAACGTTGGTCGAAGATACGCCAGTGTTCGTGTAAGCAGCGCCACCTTCATCTTCACGCTTGAACATGAGAGGAGTAGCCGTTCCTCGTGCACCAGGGGGGCGGTAGGCACCAGCAGGCTTGGAAGGAGTCTTCTGGGTGGCGGTAAACGCGGCTGCGGATGGGTGAGGCGCGGGTGCAGTCAGCACATTATCCAACGGATGCTGCTGAGGCGACTGTGGGCGCCAGGTGACGTGGTACAGCTCGGTCATATCCTGGTTGTACATAAGAGGTCCAGTGACATGGTAGATGCGAATTCCGTTGTCGACACGAAGACGCGGGCTGGTGGTCGCGGTAAGAACGTGCCTGCCATCGGGGCTCCATTCGCAGTAAGTGCAGTTAGAGGCCTTGATGGTGCAGACCTTGTGGTAGTTCCTCTCCAAATCGTACATGTCCATATCTCCAGCCAAGTTACCGAAGCCAGCAACGTATACAAAGCGACCGTGGGGTGAGAAGCTGATTGTGTTTCTCGGGCCTAGATCGAAGCTGTGCTGGGGGATAGCACGGACGTTGAAGATAGTGGTCTTTGCTGGCATGTAGCCGTACACGACACCAAACTCTTTCGAGTTCGGCGACCACGACACGTCGTGGATCGGGCCTTCCTTATCAAGCTGGATACGCGAGTCGAAAGAGCCGTTGGCGCTAAGAATGTACATATTCGTCTCGCCGTAGTAACTCTTGTTAGTCTTGTCGACATCGGTCTGCGCCAAGACGATGACGCTTGTACCGAGATCGTTCCATTTCAGCTGAACCTTGTCGCTCTTGTAGAATGTCTTCTGCGAGACAGGCGAGTTGAATTGAGGCACCTGGAAGACCTTGACTGAGGCTGGCATTCCCTATGATTCGCGTCAGTTTATGCCATGTTCTCAATGGAGGTTCAAACCTACCTTGCGCTCCGGGACAAAAACTGCAACTGAATGGTTCTTTCCGGGCGACAGGGCAAAGTCAGTCACTCCCTCCACGCGCAGCTTGTTCCATGGGTTGCGTAGGTCCTCAGACTGGAAGAATTGCACCTCGTTGGTGACAGTGCGTGCGCAGAACTTCTCGTCAGGAGAGTACTGCAGATTCCAGCCAGTCTGAGACTTCTGCACGTACTCGCCGACCACTGCTCGCTCAGCACCCTCAGACTCATCCGGCACAGTCTTCCAGACCTTCAGGTTCTTCTTAGCATTACCATCCTCGTCCTTTGAAGGAAGCTGCCATGTAATGATGTAGGTGCCCAGCGGGGAGAATCCGAGCTGAAACACGTTGACTGCAGGGACGGTCGAGACGAGACTGCCGGTCGAGGCGTCGATTACTGAAACCCTGCATGATGTTATCAGCAAAACGTATTGAGTGTATGATCTGGGAGCCTCACTGTTCGGGCGACGCCCAAGCGAAGTACCTGCTGTCAGGCGAGTAACATTTACAACGAAGGTTGCCTTCCGGCCTGATGACTCAATTAGCGCATTGAACCGCAGACCCATGCTCGCTGAACTCACGGCGTGAACCCTGGAAGAGCCTCGTATGTGGGAGCCGCGTTGAAGACCCCGATGCCCTTGGACGTGCGATCTGGCAAAGTGCATTAGCACGAGTCCAAACTATTACTCGCGTACAACGTACAAGCCAACTGTGTGGGAGCCGCCATGACTAGTCAAAGTCACAGTAGATGGTACAGAGATGGTGGATGGGCAAGGTGCTGGTGGTCGCGAGTCTGGCTGTGCAGCTAGAGTGTTGCGTTGGCGGTGAGAAAGGCTAAGTAAGACTAAGACACGTTCGCTGTGCGCGAGTGACGTATTCCGGAGACTTGCTAGATTGATTCGTAAGGCCAAGGGCAGACTGGGGGAGACGACCACGCAGCGGCAAAGGGGCGCGGGGATTGTCGACGTCGCAGCGGAAGTCTGGGGATATGTTCGTGACAGTCAGCAAATGTGAATGGAAACAATTCGACACACACGAGGCTGTCGCGCTAAGGCGTCGGCCCGTCATGCCCCGTTCGATCTGGTACTCATGTGAAGTTACTAACTACTTAGTCATGCACCATCAAAGTGACAATTGAGCACTTTTTCGACGCCAGTACATTAAACTACAAATCATCCTTATATGACATAGCTTGAATGTCGAAAATCCAGCCCGCTATCGCTATCTTAGCGCGTCGGTTGCAGCCGCGCTGATGCTATCACAAGCTCCCGAGCTCCATCTTCCCCAGCCTCATCGCGTGCTCCTCTGTTTCCCTCCACCACTGACGTGAAGCCTCACTGAAGGGCAGCAATGCCGACCTCAATGCCATGCCCGTCTATACGGATACCCATGGAGCTTCTGACGCCTACTGCCTTCGCGCAGTTTGGCACCGTGATTGAGAACCCCGCAACATCTCCCAGCTCCAAGTTACCGATACCGCAGCGCGCACCACCACCCAAACATGTCCAGGCCAACCAAGGCTCAGCAACAAAGTATCTGGATGTTACACACATGTCAAATCTCTACAATCTAGCACCCTCGAAAAAGCCCGCAAAAGCAGTGATGAACATGTTTGTATGCTCACCACGGAACCTACGAAGCATCGAGCCAAGCGAGAGCATGCCCAGCTCATGGGGCGATCTTGACCTCGACGAAGACGAAGACGGAAACAAGAACCATGACAAACAACTACTAGACGTAACAATCCTCGAACGGCACCCCTTCACCACCCAAACATTCATCCCAATGGGTCTCTCGGCGCAAGACAAACACACGCAGTACCTCGTGATCGTCGCACCAACACTCCCAGCCAGCGCATCAAAACGCCACATCGGCCGCCCGCCGCCGTATCCCACGCCTGTAGTCGAGAGGAAGAAGAGTTTCCGCGATATATTTGCGAGGGCGCGACCAGCACCATACTCCACCAAAGCTATTCCGCCCCCACCGCAGTTCGAGAAACTGCATCTTTCAGCCCGACCAAAAGGGCCTGGACTCCCGGATCTGAAGAATCTCCGCGCATTTGTAGCGATAGGCAGTCAAGCTGTGACCTACGGGGCGGGGACGTGGCATGCGCCTATGATTGTTATTGGAGACCGACCAATAGACTTTGTTGTCGTGCAGTTTGCGAACGAGGTGGAGATTGAGGATTGTCAGGAGATTACTTTGCAGCCCAGTAAACTTGCGCAGGAGGGTGTTGTGGTCACGGTCGATACGGACAGTGCGGGTAAGGTGCAGGTCAAGGCTGGTGTCGGATCGGTGAAAGCGAAATTGTAGTGTTTACCTCACCGCCGCAGGGAAGGTGTAAGGTTGGAGACTACAGTGTACTATGCCTGCAGTCAGGAATCGGAAAATGGATTTTGCGAATCTACGATTCTGGTGTTAGAGAAATCAAAGCCGGGAGGTCTTCGAGGCACTGTGGTTCGTGAGAGATGATTGGGAACCGGAGCATTCGCTTCTACGATTTTTCGTTATGATGATAAGGGCTGGAGGAAGTCAGCGTATTGTTAGGTAGCATAAAACGCGGGGATTGCAAAACACGATTGTAGCAAAATGTATGGGGGAAACTAGAGCCTGGTGGTCTTCAGGAATCTGTCAGATAGTCCAGGGTAAGAGATTGGAAGTCCCAATTCTTGGAAAGTATGGAACCAAGGGCTGGAGGGCTTCAGGGTATCGTGAATCGCGATGCACCACTCATCTGCAAAACATTCTCTCGCATCATCCCTCAGCCCTCACCCAATTACTCGACGTACCGTCTGCCGATCGTGTCTCACATCATCAGCTGCAAGCCTCACTCACCCTCGTTTGCACTCCACCCAGAGGATGGCGCCCTCCAGCGCTGCAGCAGAAAACGACTGTTCGACATTTTCATCTCCCTCAACGCTCGCTTCTACGCCTGCTTCACGCCTGCTTTTACGCCATCATCATCATCATCATCATCATCAGCGTTTACTTCGTCTACGCCGCCTCCGCCAATCAAGGCTGATGACCCAGATGGCACCTTTAATGAAGACGAGGAAAGAGCGGCCATAGCATCATGCGTGCGTCTCCCGCTCACTGGCGAAGAGCTATTTAGCACAACACATTAACTAGCGCCGAGATCCTCGAGATTGTAGCGAAGACTGTGCCAGAGTTATCGCCATCCAGCCCGCCTATTCGCCGCCTCCGCGAGGAAATCCAGGAGCAACTCCAACACGCCCAGAGATTTCGGCTACCTACTTTGAACGACGCACCTGACACCCGGCCGTCTACAAACCCCGCTATGGATGATCTCTGCCTGAAGGTCTCGACATGCGATTCGAGCACTTGGTGAAGCCCTTCGGCTCACGCAAGGATCCTTTGTTCGTGCTGTCATCACACCCGACAGCGGACCCAGCAAGCAGGCTTGTGCCCGATTCTCTGTTCTGCTACTTCAGAGAAAGGGTTGGTCAAATAGACGAGATGCTCCTCTCGATGATGGACATGCCATGACCAGAGTTGTCTCGATGCACTAACTGCCTCCAGGATCCTGTTTCCTTACTGATTGCAGCAGAGCTACATGCCCGTTCATCGAGTATTCGTTTGATGCTGTGACGCCATGCTCATGATGTCATTCTAGCTCTCGAGTGGCGGAACAAGCCGGCTGTGACACAGAAACCACTGCAGTTTTAAGAGGCTTTATCAGATTGCAGATGGCCTGCCAAACAGCACCGAGTACCTTCCATTTCTGCTATCCGAGCGACTAGCTCAGACAGACGTGACCGTGGTTGGGGAGGATGACAACACATGTGAATGTAACCAAGGAAAACATAGATTCGATTGTCGTGCACTCTCCTATGCGGTGCGGCCACTAAGGGCACCATTCGTACTTTCCGCACCCTCCTGCTCTTATATGTACAATCGTACCCCACACATCTCCCCCCACCCAACAACCCATGCTCTACTTTGTCTCGTTCTCGGGTGTGATGGCGAACGTCGGTCGCACGAACCTGCATTTGAATCAACAGGAATTCCTTAAGACGCATGAGTATGAGTACAGACCTGTCGCTGTTGTAAACCCTCGTCTCTGTGCCGAGCAGCTCCTTCTCCCTGGCCTTGTCGGCGAGGTACCGGCGCACTTGGTCGCGGTCTTCCTC
This sequence comes from Macroventuria anomochaeta, assembly GCF_010093625.1. NCBI lineage: Eukaryota > Fungi > Ascomycota > Dothideomycetes > Pleosporales > Didymellaceae > Macroventuria > Macroventuria anomochaeta. The sequence continues at coordinate 192,452 of NW_022985369.1, forward strand.
GGCCTGCAGAGCAGGAATCAAATGTATCCGTGCCCACATCTTCTCGCGCGCGAGTTCGCTGGAGGTACTGGTCAGCTCTGCACTTCTTTCCTCGTCGTTCCGGTCCAGCCATGCTGCTGTCCGATGGCTTTGTTGTGCCGGCGGCTTCGCTGCGCTCCGCCGAGCTAAGGGTCCACATACTTGTGCTCCCTGATTCCCTGTCCAACCCTCCAGAATCCGTATGTCATGAGTACGCCGGTTCCAACGAGGTACACAGCCGGTCGGAAGCCGCGAATGGGCAGGTTGCGCTTGTACTGAACGGGGTTGTACCCGCCCACGGGGGGCATGTCCTGCGGCATTGTGGGCGGTGTGGTGCGGGGGCTCAATGGGTGCGTGAAGGGTGCCGTTGGCGGTGCGGAGACGTGAGGTCGCGAGCGAGCTTGTGCAGCTGCGATGACAAGGGTGCGGAGCGCCAAGAAGTGCTGCCGCGCTAGTAATGTGAGCATAATTTTGACGATGGTGAGTGCTCGGACAGCACCAGAACATCAATTGAACTCAATTGAGGAAGAGATTGGAACTCGAAACTAACATGACTGACGAGGTGAGACCAAATAAGATGAGGAAGCTGGGCCATTTGATGGAAGAGGAGGACCCGGCGGCCAGCGTGGGCGTCACTCCAGCATACACAACGCCAGTTGATTCTCCGGCTCCGATAACAACAGAAGACGTCAATGCTATGGACTCTGACGCTGGATCCTCGAAATTGAGAAACCGGTACCTGGACCTAGAGGAAGCAGCAGCAAGTGTAGGCGTGACGCCCTCATACACATCTCCCGTGGACTCTCCAGTCCCAACAGAAGCCAGCGAAGCTGCAGATTCCGACGCAAGGCCAGCAAAACTACGCAAACTAGCCCACCTCCAAGAAGACGCTGCAGCAAGCGTCGGCGTCACACCATCCTACACATCGCCCATCGACTCCCCCGGTCCCGTGACCACAACCAACAGCGAGTCCGCCATCACCGCCGACGAAGCGAGCGGCAGCACCATCTCGGAGGCCAAAATCTCCAAAAACCAGCTCAAAAAGCAGCGCCGCCACGAGCGCTGGGAGTCCGGCCGCGAAGACCGCAAACTCAAGCGCAAAGAAAAGGCCAAGGAGAGAAAGGAACGCCGCCGTGAAGCATGGGCCGCTGAGCACCAGCCCGATGAGAACGGTGAGATCCCGAAACTTCCGTCGAATCGCCCGAGCCGTAACACGCCGGGAAGTGGCACGCAGGTTCCTATCACGGTGGTGTTTGATTGCGATTGGGAGGATCTGATGTTCGATGCGGAGCTGAAGAGTCTGGGGTTGCAGATCACGAGGTGCTATTCTGATAACCGGAAAGCGGCGTTTAGGACGCATTTGGCGATTAGTAGTTGGGGAGGCAAGATGAAAGAGCGATTCGAGGGCATTTTGGGGAATCAGCACACGAGCTGGAAGGGGTTCAAATTCTTCGAGGAGGATTTTGTCGAGGTCAGTAAGAAGAGTCGCGAGTGGATGACTGGTCCTAGAGGTGGCGTTGTCGCTGGCGCTATGAAGTCTGCTGTGAACGAGGATGGTGGAGGCGAGGCGGAGCAAGCGGAGGATAAGCCGAGTGACGAGGAAGGCGAGATCATTTACCTCTCTTCGGAGTCTGACAACGTCCTTACAACACTCAAACCAAACAGCACATACATCATTGGCGGGCTTGTTGATAAGAACAGGCACAAGGGTGTCTGCCACAAGCGTGCTGTAGAGCGAGGTATCAAGACTGCGAAACTGCCCATTGGCGAGTTCTTGGAGATGAAGAGCAGGCAGGTGCTTGTCACGAATCACGTGCTGGAGATTATGCTCAAGTGGTTGGAGTTTGGGGACTGGGGTAAGGCGTTCATGGCTGTGCTGCCAGAGAGGAAGGGTGCGAAGTTGAAGGACGAAGAGGGTAAGGCGACTGAGAGCCCTGAGGGCGAGGAGCAGGGTGACCAGGAGATGGGCGATGCTGTGCAAGAGACGGACTTTGCTGCAGCGCTGGTGGCCGAGGAGACGGCGGCGGAAACGGCGCAGGTCGCGGCGGCTACGGCTACAGCAGCGGTGCAGGAAGACGCGGCTCAGTAGGCGCAAGCGAAACAGGCAATGCGTTGTTACGAACGAATGACAGCAAAAGTTGGCTACTCGCCCTTCATCAAAAACCGCCTCCCAACATCCATCCAAAGCACGTCACACCCAGCATCACCCTTGACCCGCTGTGCAAGCTCAAACAGCCTCCTACGTCTGCTCTCATCGTTATCAAGCCACTGCTCCTCCCCAATCTCCCTGACTCCGTCCTTATTAACCATCAACCCTCTCCTCCCCTCCCTCCCATCGCGAATGTACTCTTCACATGGCTTCTTCCCACTCACCACAAAGTCCAAAATCGCATCTCTCCACGCACTAACAATAGGCGTGTAGCTCTCCGGCAGGCGGTCTTCATGCACGCCGCCCAGCAGCGTCACGATATCGAATGTGTGCGTCGCAAATTCTCCTTGCTTCCTAATAGGGGCATCAAACGGGTTTGGCAGGTCGAAGATCTGGAAGTACGTCTTTGGAATCAGGTCGGCTTCCACAGTCGCCATAGCCGCAGCGAAGAAACCAATATCGCTTTCGAACAGACACACGGCCTGCAGCGCATCAGGATCCGACATACCACCCTTAATCCCGTAGATCGTGCACAACTCCGCGCCAACCTCATCGCCCAACATGTCCTTTGCGATGTGCTCAAACGCCTTAGCGTGGTTCTTGCGGCTAGGATCGCGACTCATCATGTTATACGATATCCCACCATCGTACGTCGTAGACCCAACGATCTGCGCCTCCACGGGCGTGAACCTCTGGCGCCAATTCTCGGGCGCCATTTTGCCTCTCTTCGTCAGTTCCATGCTCGGCTTGTCGACAGGGAAGAACTCCGTATTCGCACACGGAAGGCCGACCCAGGCTAATTCCCGAATCTTTTGTACGTCGGCGGCGATGAACTCGTTCGCGATGGCCGTCGCGCTTCTCTCGTTCCCGTCGCTGTTCTTGAGGGGGATATTGAGTGAGGACGCTTGGCTGAGGAAGTTGGCGTGGTGCTCGGAGGGCGTCATGCTAGGCATTGTCACGGGGGTACCGCTGAATGCTATTGCGCGCTTGAATACCGGGGAGCGGGTTGTTTTTACGGATATACTCTCGCCTCCTGCACTTTGACCTATCACAGTGATGTTATCGACGTCGCCGCCGAAGCCCGCAATGTTATCCTTGACCCACAGGAGAGCGAGGTCTTGATCGTACAGCCCGTTGTTCTCGGGGATCAGGCTGGAGGTTGAGGGACTGTGCATGAAGCCTAGGACCCCAAGGCGGTAGTTTATGGAAACCATGATGAAGGGTGTGCCCCGCTGGATGCCGTGCAGGACCAGGTTTGAAGGGTCGTAGTATGGTCTGTTTGCGGAGCCGAGGAAGAAAGCGCCGCCGTGGATGAAGACTAGGACTGGGAGTTTGGCGTCAGAACGTAGGGCGCCATCGCTGCTGAGACATGTTGGAGGGAGCCGGATGGAGAGGTTTAGACAGTCTTCTGATTGCTCTTCGTCATCTGGGAGGTTGTCGGTTGGTAGGGGGATGTTCGAGGCGTCCATGGTGACGCTACCCCATGGTTGGACGCTGGATGCCCCTGATCTTGTGGCATCGAAGATGTTGTTCTGAAACCTGGGGCTGTCAGAAAGAGTCTGTAGCGGCTCTGCTCGTCCAAAACGCTGTGAGATGGTGCCGTAGGGAAGGCCGAGAATCTTGATCAAAGAAGTCTGCGCATCGCGTAAGCCTTTGATAGCACCAAGCCTGGCATGGGTGAGTATGATTTGAGCCATTTTGTTGGTGTTGGGTCACAGGATCATGATGAAGAGCAGCGTCGAAGATACTCATTCTCATTACTTTCAATCCTGTCCACGACATGTATTGACGTCAGGAATTAGTTGTGAAATGTCGACTAGATCGAGAAGCTTATTCTGCGCCCAGGAAGCTTCAACCTGTATTACTATCTTTGTGTGATTTTGCATGATGAGATTGCACTGTGTGGCTATCCTTCATTGCTGCTTGTCATCTCCAGAAACCATCAGCCTTGTCGTACCCTTCATGACTAGCGGCGGCTAAGCTTCCTGGGGATTCACTAGCGTGATGTGACTTCATGATCTGGGAATGCTCAAAAGCAAGCGACACACTGGACTTGAGTTGTTGAAAGGAGCAAATTCTGTCACAAACACGAGGTGAATGCTAAGCAATGCTAGAGATCGAGTATCTTAGTCGCTGAAATGCGTTGAGGCGCTGTTTTCTTGCGTGCGCTGTCAGCCCACTAATTATTACGCAACGTCACAGCTCTCCAACGGCGCGTCGACCTGATCAACCTGCAACAGCAGAACCGCGTCCTCACGCGACCCACTTTTCGCTTACATGAACATTTCCACTGCAACTAGAACATCTTTATCCATGCAATGCCTTCCACTACAGACGAACCGCAATCCTCCCCTCCGTCCAAAACACCACAGCGTGCATCCTCGTTCTTCACATACCCGGTTCAATACGCCGTTGGGGGCATACTGCGACGACTGAACTCCGAAACAAGTCCGCCTGCAATCACGACCACAACCGTGAACGATACTCCAAACAGACGACAATCGCAGTTTGCACCGACAGCAAACTCCCTTTCACATTCGCTTGCCAGTCTTGTGTCGAATACAGCAAGGTCCCTCTCTTCGTCCACAGCAGACGCAGGTGAAGATATGCACGGCGCCCTCCACAACCCACACCGCACAGCGAGCCCCTTCCAACCGCCACCACTTACACCACTGAGCTTGCAAGGATGGAAAGAGGGAATGCGGGAGAGCGGGAAGCTGCTGAATAAGGCATTAGCAGAAGAGATTAGGCTACTGGTGCCGCCGAGACTGCAGCTTGTAGATGAATGGAGCTTGATGTACAGCCTGGAGCAGAATGGCGTCAGCCTGGCTACCCTGTACAAGAAGGCAGACGACTACAGAGGGAAGAGGGGAGGATTCGTGCTTGTGATCAAGGACGCCGGTGGTGGTGTGTTCGGCGCATACCTCTCTGATGCACCACACCCATCATCACACTTCTACGGCAACGGCGAGTGCTTTCTATGGAGAGCACTTGTCCTCACATCTCTACCTGACCTCGCAAACCTTCCGCCGCCACCCAGTGCAGACACTACAAATGCGATTAGAATGACGACGATCGCGACAGCGAAATCGAAGTCAGAGACACTTTCGCCTCCAGCGTCTGGGCACGCGAGCAGGAGCGGTACGAGTACGCCGGAGAGGATAAGATTCAAAGCATTTCCGTACAGCGGAGTAAATGACTACATGATCTTCTGCGAGCATAGCTTTCTGAGTGTTGGCGGAGGGTAAGTTGGCTCACTGTATAGGTTTGAAGAAGCCGTTAACTGACAATGCAACAGCGACGGCCACTATGGCCTGTGGCTTGACGACAACCTCGAGAACGGCGTGTCGGCGACATGTCCCACGTTTGGCAACGAGCCGCTGAGCGACGACGGCACCAAGTTCGAAGTCATGGGCGTAGAGCTGTGGTATATTGGTTCCTAATTTGCACCTCTGTCTTGAAACATTCTGTTTCGGCGTTCACGGTCAGCGAAAATATACCCAGGTAAAAGATCATCATGTGTAAATGCAAAAGAGAGGCATGACGGTGCCGTGCAGAGCCGCAGAGTATCTCATTCCTTTGCTTTGTTGCTGTTCCATGTTCGCACACATCGTCATATTCATCCCCCCCTTCACTGCGACGTGCGGCTTCTTTCCGCCGTCAAAGGAGCGCACCTGTCGCCCCTCACCTCCAACATTTGTGTCTTCGAACGGCAAGAATACTGCGATCACGCTTGACGCCACGCGCCTACGGTAATGGAAGTTGTTATGCGTCGATGCGCTACGAGAAGGCCTGGCCTCCCGAGGTGAGCCAGCAAGCGCGATGGAGCTTTCAGTTATTTACTAACTGAGGACAGTGCCAGCCGCATGGTCACCACGTTCAAAATCAGTGAAACTAAGCGCCTTTCACCATACATGAGGATCTCATTTGTGCAACCTCCGTTTCTCTCCGCAATCGTCAAAAAGCCAATCGCAAATCCATCGAAGGGGATTGCCCAGTATGTCACGACAACCTCAACCCTGAATTGGACGAAGTAACTTTCTGTCGAGCAAAATGTGGACAGAACATTCACGAAGACTGTATGGAGAATTGGAGGAAGTCACAGAATGGTTCAGCCACCTGTCCGATGTGTCGACAACCATGGCAAGAAGATCCCCTACCGGTGCCCCCGCTTTACCCATACCCCAACTGCGAACAACGAGCCATTCAGCTCTATCTCAACTGGCTGCACACTGGACAGGTCTAGGTCGATGAGAGCATTCCACGAGCCGATAAGGACTTTGGTCTCTACATCCTCCAAGCCTGGCACGTCTCATGGTTGCTTGAGGATAAGGAGTTCGAAAATGCGTTTGTGGCATGCTTCGTCTCCGAGAACAAACACGAAAAGGGATTCTGGATCAAGGCCGCAAAGTATATCTTCCATGGATTGGCTGGCGCTGACGATGAGCATGATGAGGACAACGAAAACTACGAAGAGAAGTACGACGCAGACATTGACGACATCGAGCAGTTTGTTATCGACATATTCATGAAGAACTCTGATCCATGCTTCTTTCGGCAGCATGCCAGCAAGTTCCCACGACAGTTCATCAAGGCTTTGGCTCATGCAACGTTCAGGAGGACAGGTGCCCGGTTGACTGACAAGGGGATCTTGGAGAAGTATATCATTGGCACATATGAGCTCGGGAATGACTCGGCTCGCTATATGGACACTTCCACGATCCCGCCGGCATTTACGACATTTCGAGGACACCGGTCATGATGGATAGTACATAGTGCTATTTAAGAATATTTAAGTTCGTTAGGTCATCGAGGGCCAATTGATAGCAAATAAGCAAATATTTCGATCCGCCTTCTCTCACCTGTCTTTCTATCACCTTGAGTCCAGACTTCGCTTATCGTGCGCAGGCCGCCGGCTTATGAGATACATCTGTTGATCTATAGTCTTAAACAACAATCCCTGTAGATGCATCATCTCATCTTTCCGCTTGCAGACCTTACAACACTTCACAAGCTCCCACCTCGTAACAACAATGGTCACCATCAGAACAACTCCATCCACAGATCGCTCATCAAGATATGCCACATCATTACGGTCTTCGTTCCGTCTTCCAAGCAACCGATGGTCCGCTGAGAGTTTTGCGCTTTTGGAACCGGTGTTGCGGGACTGGAGCATTACTGAATAAAAAAGACTTCTGAGTCTAAGTTGTGCATGTACAGAACATTGTGCCTATAATCGTGATGGCGAGGCTATGCGATTGTGATCCAGGGATCTGATGACGCAGACCAAGGTACTGAGTACGAAGTATTTGTCATGCAATAAGAGCACAACATTGCTCGATTGTGTTTGCACATCGGACTCGAAGATTCATGGTTGTTGGCGAACGAGCAAAAAGTCACTCGCTTGAAGCAAGGTACACCACAAATTCGGAAAGAGCAAACACCACACAGAGGCCCCTTACACCTTCCCCTCGTAACCACTGAACGTCACACTTGCCCCTAAACAAACAAAGGGTCCAATCACACCAGCCGCCACTCCACCGTACACCATCCAGATCTTCCCCCCACGTCCAACGCGAACTCGGAATGACATCCACAGCCCTCTCCACAAGCCAGCATTTCGACTCCCTCAAATCCCGAATCATCTCCCTCGCTACAGCACTCTATGGCACCACCACCACCCCAACAACAACCTTCGACGTGCTACCCTTCAGTACCCCACGCACCACACCCAACGGAACGCCACTAAACCAACACACCCACGGCGCCGCACTAATCTACTACACCGGCCCCGCTGCCTCGCCCTACACATCATGGGAAATGCTATCCTACGCAGACGCTCAGCCTTCCGTAAATGCGGGCGCGCAGCAATTATTGGATGATATGCAGAAAGGCATTGGTGACGTAATAGGTAAGTAACTGGCTATGTGTGCGTGCGCGTGTGTTGAGGAGTTCTGACTGGGTTGTAGGAGGGCTGGTGAAGAGCGGGGACTGGGCGGTAAGGCATAAGACGGTTCCGGATCTGGCGGTTGGTGAGCAGCATGGCGATGGAGGGGGCGGGGAGGGGTATAGGGAGGAATTAGGACAGAGGAGATGGGAGCAGGCGTTTGGGGGGATTGAGGAGGAAGAGGATGAGCGGAGGGGGCATGGTGGATGATGGAGGTTGATTGAGCGTTGAGCTGGAGGATGTTAGCGAAGTCAGGCATGTTTGGTAACACATCACGAGATGGTGAGAAGACGCTGTTTTATCCACCAAAAGAACAAAGTCACATTGGAAAGCTACACAAAGACCTTCAGAACGAACGGTTACGTTTTTCTGCCGCTGCCGATCGGGCCCATCAACCCACCACTGCCACCAGTCGGACTGCGTACCATCATTGGCTTGACGCTCTGCACAGGGCTCAAAGGATCTCTCTGGCTCGAGCTTTGACTGGAAGTCACAGAGCTGAGACTACCACTGCCGTGGCTGCCGTTGGTGTGGCCATTGACAAATCCAGAAGTGTTGAAGGGGTTGTCGAGAGTATACGCGGGAGAGATGTGCTCGTCGAAACCATCAGTGAAGCCAGAGACGTCGGAGAACATAGAGGAAGAGCGACCGCGGCCGCCGCGAAGGGAACCGGGAGTGCTATCGACGTGATGCAGTTGAGGGAAGGTGAAGCTGGTGAAAGCGTTGGCGTGGGGAGATATGGTGGTGCCGGGGAGAGGTCCTTCAGGCGTTGTAGGAATCGACTCATGGTGCGCACCCTGCAGGAGAAGAGCTTCGTAGTGCTGGGCAGTCTGCATGAGCTGAGAAGTAGCGATATTCTGCTCTTCAGCTCGACGTTCGAACCCGTTGATGCTACTACGGTATTGATGCTCAACGTCGGCGCGCTGTTGTCGCAGAGCTTGACGCTCCTGCTCCCTTCGCTGCTTGGCTGTGAAACCTTCCTGATTGGCAGTGATAAGACGGTCATGCTGCTCGTTCAGTCTGGTCTGACGCTGCTGGAGACGTTCTCGCTTCTGCAAGGCACTTTGAATATCCGTCTCTACGCTTTGAACCTGGGCTTCGATATCAGCCTTGACTGCATCGAAATCACGGGACACAGCATTCTTGTTGTCACGCTCCTTCTTCCACTCCGCTTTCTTGGCTGCAGCCTCTCGAGTCTCTCCTTCCGGAATAGCACCTAATTTGTCTGCCTGAAGGGCGAAATCAGTAGCAGCATCGTCTGCCTGTCGAATGTTTTGCGTGAACTGAAGGACACGTTGGCGTTGGCGCTCATCACTACCTCCAGCATTCGACAAGCGATTGCTGAGAGTATCGACCTCTTTCTTGATAGTAGAGATGGCGGTCTTGTGGTCCTTCTTGTTTCGTTTCAGGCGATTGCGCTGCTCCTGTAGCTGCTGGTCGGCCGCGGCGATCGAATTCCTAAGGGTCGTCGTAGGCGAGGATGGACGGAGAGTCTGATGAGCAGGCGGGGAGGCAATTGAGGCTGGAAGAGTGTCAGTTTGGGGATGTAGTCGAGCGAACAAGCATGCCTACCTAGTTCGGCAACTGGGCCGGCCGAGGTAATAAGGCTCGTAGAGTAGAAGACTTCATTGTCGCTGGTCCTGACGAACTCGCAGTAGTAGTTCGAAAGTGCCGTGAGACCGAAGATCTCTCCCATCCAGAAACCTGTTCCCTCTTGACCCTGGTATCCTAACGAAGTGCTCTGACGGATCCGGGCTGAGCTCCAATCTGCGCCGTTAACACGGATATAGAATGGCTTCGACTTGTCAATCCCGGATCCGACACTCGAATCTTCCTCCTCTTGAACGTCCGCTCCGTTGAACAGACTGACACGAAATGAAATGTCGGAGTAGCCGACTTCTGAAATCCATACACGATCGTCTTCCGATCTCCAAATAGCGTTTCCAATGTGATTTGCGTCTTTTGCGTTAGCCTCGTCGGCATCGTTTGCTGCCCGGCTACTTTCCATCTCTTTTAGAACTGTAACTTTTGTACTGGCAAGTGCAGCCCAGAAAGGCTGCTGAGAACGAACATGTGTAGCTTGCTTCCTCTTCCTTCGCAAGCTACTCGCCTTGTCCTTGTGCAATGCGGGCGACGGCCCCGGTGGACGACCATCGGTACTCGAGGTATTTGGTACATCGACAGGCGGGTGGAGCGAGGTCGAGTTGGCACGCTGGAGGTTGCCGACTTCGGGGTCCGTTTTCTTGCCAGTGGGTAGTGACTGAGCTACATCTCGTCGAGACAGAGAGCGCCGAATAATGCGAACGACACCTTGGGCCAAGATATGGATACCCAGGAGGCTGCGGGGCCATCCATGGGGGCTTGAGAAGCTCTCCAAATAAGTTGGTGCGCTCGGTGGGCTCGTCAGAAATTCTAAGCCTCCCCGGGCGAGCCCAGACCACAGTAAGTGGACGATGTGTTGCCGGAGAGGCCTGAACCTGAGCAGATGGTTTGAAAGAATGATGACGACACAGATAAAAATGCCGTTGGTCGTCCCAGCTTTGCCGGCTGCGGCGCCTCCAAGGGCTATGGCGATGACTGCTTGTGCGAGATCCAAGAAGAAGTTCTGCACAGGCACCCAGAGCACGAGCCATACGAGCAGAATGGAGGCGTCAGCCGCAATTGTCGTGAATAAAGAGGGTGTGCCACCGGAGCCCTGGAAGATGTCGGTGAAAGAGGGGAACGCTGAGAGCGCGGAGAGGGGGGTCCCGGCTTGGGGAGGCACGAAGGTAAGTGTTGCAAAGAGAAACTGTACGACGGTGAGGACGGTGGGGGGTAGCTGAAGGAGAATTATAAGGATGGCGAGGACGTCCCGCAGAGGACAGGACGTGAGAATGGTGGCGGGCACAGCGAGCAGACTGGCCATGGAGACCGATGACGGCTTGCTGTGGCCATTGACGCGGGCAGCAGCTGGGGCAGCGTGGCGGCAGGCGGCGTCCGCATGGTCGAGCGACGCGTCCGACGAGCTGCGAACACGCTCTACGGGCGGCCTCTCGGATACAGTGCCAGCGGCGACGGTGTTGTCTTGCCCACTGGCGCTGGGCGTCGAGTCGGCGGTGCTGCTGGGGGCCGGCTGCGTGGTCTGCTGCTGCTGCTGCTGCTGCTGCTGCTGTTGCTCTACTGCGTCGGTGGAGAGCGCGGGCGCGGCGTCCGGGGCTCCATTGGGGGCGCCGTTGAGCGTCGGGTTGCTCTTCTGGCGCTGGACGCGCTTGCCGGGTGCTGCCAGGCCACTCTCGTTGCGTCTGTCATGCTGGGATGCCGCGTTCTTCCTCCCCTTTGCTACCATAGAAGGCGGTGCGCGGGCAAGCAAGGCGTCTCCCCAGGTCGACTCGACTGCTGCACAGGACGAGCCAGTTTGGAAGAGGGGCGCCGCTGGCCGTGGGGAAATTGTAGGGCGTCGGTGTCGTGTGCGGGTTGCTGGTGTCGTGAGAGACGCTGGGCGGAGAGAACGAATGAGAATGGCAGTCCCCGAACAGTAGCCGCTTGGCGGCGCTGTCGACGGCTGTGTCAACCAGCGGGCGTCCACACCTCGCTCGCCTAGTTCACGTGCTGGGTTTTTACACACCCTGCAGGGCCTGACATCTGCTCACGACATGCGGTTATCATGGTTATAATGACTGGGAGAATGAAGATCCTGTCTTGATGCAGCCTCTCCCGCTGCACGCTCAGTCTGGTGGCAGCAGGATCCTCCCCCGGCTACTGACGCCTTCATCTCAGTATCCTCGAGCTGGCAGATCTGCACACGCCGAGGACCCTCCGAGCAGTCATGATCGACGTCAATGCGCTCGAAAAGTCAGGGTTCTGGCCAGAAAGGAGCAGAACAAGCCTCCCTTCACCACGCTTGACCGATGCAAGCAAAGTCTATGTCGAGCCTGCCCGTCTTCGGCGAACTGCACACGCTGGTGTTCTTGTGTGCTTGATCCTGCGAGTTCTTCTGGCTCTGCTGCTCACGCGATTTTGATGCACACGACAACAGCTCACTGTGCTGCCCTGCACGTTCTGCAGCCAATTGCCTCACGGCGGCCGCCAGTCTAGCTTGTGCTCTTCATTTGCGTGCACATGGGCACCCCTGAGTATGATGCGCTTTCTGCATGTCAACAACGAATGAAGCACACCATTTTGCCCTGCTCACACCGACACCCGCACGCTTGCATCGACGCCAAGAACATGTTTTCGATTTGCTGCCCTGCAATACCCCGCGATTGCCTTTGTTGTTGTGTTTCCTACGGCTCACTTCAAGCCGCCGCGCGGAGACTTCCACAAACTTCACCGTTGCTTTTGGGACAAAGCGCGCCCCGCTGTAGAGCACATGTTGCCGCGGCGTGGCTTTCCCTCGGCATTTCCATTTGATCGGAGCATTTCCACCAAATCTGCCTTTTCTCATTCCGCCCCTCCATCGCACACGGCGGAGACGGCGTCTGGCGGGCGTCGAAGCTTAACGCAACCACACCAATCAGCATGCTGTGCAACGAGCAGATAAGGAAATCGTGCAGATCGCTGAAAAAAAGCTCATCGTGAAACGCAAAGTAGGCAGGCAGCCAAGTCGATCACCGCGAAAGGGATCGCACCATGCAGCTTGATGGGATGAATAATTCTCGGCTTTACTTACGGCTTTGCTGTTTATGGCTTCCCTGCACTGCCGAAGTTTTCAACAGCATCCGGTCTGTCCCAGCTGCTCTTCTCGAGCTCCCGCACTCGGTCTAGCAGTGTCCTCACCCTGGCGCTGTTCTTCTCCTTTGCTTGCTCTTGCAGCTCGTATACCGTCTTGAACTTGTCAATCATGAATGGCGGCAGTGGAGACTTCTTCGCTGATCTGTAGTCGTAGACTACAATGTCCTCGATGCAGCGTGCTGCTGCACGGCGATGTGCTTCTGACAAGATTAGAACGTCTAGGATGAAGTGGTCGGTGCCTTGCTCTGGCTTATTCCTAAGCTTGTGCAGAACGGTGATCCTGCATCAATCAGAAAGAAGACGTCGACCACGGTGAGGTTTGCCTACCTGTCAGGCCACTTCATGGGCTTGATAATCGAGCAAGTCAGCAAAGTCATCTCGAGTTCCCTCGGTTACACAAGAAGCACGCGACAACCTCTTCCGCGAACTTCCCACTGGGCGATCAGCAGACTTACAAATTTGTAGTCCGTCTTGATACTCCTCAGTATCAGACCAATGCTCTTGGGCGACATCAACTCCAGCCATTCCTTCTTGTGTGCCGGATCCTGGGCAGCGAAGTTGAGCGTCCAGTTGACACGCGCCGACTCCGCGTACCGGTTATACATGACATTGTTGACATGTCCCTTCACCAGTATCAGCACTCCTGGTCCCTCCATTTACCCTGTCCAATAGCATGGGCAGGTGCTTCATGCACTTACCATACTGTCCTACATCATCACCAAGCTAATCAGCCTCAAACCTCTACACCCAACACAGTACAACAACCTACCATCTCACCCCAAACAACCTCCTGCCTGTATAACCCCCTGTACTCCTGCCCTGTCAAAAAGCCTTCACTCCCAGCAAGCAGCTCTCGCCAGTCGTGCGACACTTCTTGCAGTATAGACCCAGCTTCGCTCGTCTGCGCATCGTTGATTCCAAACATTATGCACTTGCCAATTTGCGCGCGAACATCTGACAGCCAGCGCGGCGACAGCTTTTGTGTCGCCGGGGCGTCGGTGGTGGAGAAGCGGCATTGCGGCGGTCGAGGGACGGGTATGCGGGCGCGCTGCGCGTGGATTGTGGAGGATGCGGAGGGACGCAGGAGCGCTGCGCGTGTCGTGAGGGGGCGCATGGTTGTTCAGTGACTCCAATTGAGCTCTCAAAAATTGCTAAGGTATATGTAGTGTCAATCAAAACATGGAGAAGTCCAAGCCGCTGTGGTGTATTATTGCGCGATGCCTCCACAGAATTAAGCCGAGGGCCGCAACCCGCAACAACCATGCATACGTCAGAACCACAATGTCGAGCTCCGCTCTGCTGCGAACAACTCCACACTCCAGTATCGACCACGTGTCTCAAGAGTTTCCCTTCAACATTCGAGCCTGTGCAGATTCAGTTCAAAGCTTAGCTTTCTTGAACATTGGCTCTCCCAAAGCGCAAGATGTCAACTACAAATCTACCACTGCGTCACCAAGTTATCCGCATATACAAAGGTACACCAGTACTTTAACACACGATAGCATCGACCACGGTGTCTGACAATATGTAGAATTGCTCTACCTATCAAGAGACTACCCTCAAGGCTATGACTGGGCTCGATCACGACTACACAAAGCTTTCTCTAGCCAGGCGCATCTGAAAGATGAAGAGGCGATTAGGAATGGGATCAAGAGAGCTGAGTTCGTGAGGAAAGAAATCGAGGCGCTGTACTATTTGAAACGCTACAGAGCACTACGCCAAAGATACGATCCGATAAAATAGGGATATGGGCTATCACGCCATGTAAGGAGAAGCAGATACGAACGAACACGCGAAGCATGGTCTTCAGACCGGGATATCACAGAACTAAAACTCAACTCGAAAGACACTGTATGTACGCTCCCCGCCCATACATCAACATCGACATCAACAAGATAAAACCTCCTTTCGGGCATGCTCGCCCTGCTCACACCTTCTTACACCACCAAACGCCCACCTCCAAACACTCCCCACTACTCGCGCCCTTCTGCTCCAGCAAATTCCCCATCAACCCGGCCCACCACCTCTGCCACTCCTCCTGGTTCTTCCCACTAACGTCCTTCAGCAACGGCTCGAGGCTCTCAATCATCTGCACAACAACCAGCAGCGCCGTATACCTGAGGGCAGCCTGCTCGTCCGTCAGCGTCCCCGCGTCGAGCGCGACGCTGGCTTTCTTGGGGTTGGGGCGCTGAGCCTCGGATTCGCGGCGCTTGGGCTTGGGCGGGTCCGAGGAGGCGAGTTCGCGCTCCCAGCGCAGTTCGCCGAGTGGGATGGCGATGCGGCGGTCGCCGACTGAGTGCAGAGTTTCGGTTTCTTGGAGGAGCATTTGCGATATCCTTACGCAAGGGGTGGGGCTGAGTTTCCTGCGGTCGAGGGCTTCTTGGATCCAAGAGTTGGAGTCTTGGAGGTATTTGTTTTGGACTTCGGTGAAGGGCGTGATGGGCGATATGAGGAATGTCCCCGTTGTCTCGGCGCATGCGCGTTCTTGGGCGGATTTGCCGGGGACGGGGGGCGGGTGTGGCAGGATGGAGCGGATGATGTGGTCGGTTTCCCAGACTTCGAGGGTGCCGCCGGATTTTAGGACGCGCGTTGCTTCGTCAAGGATGCGTTGTGAGAGGGCGCCGAGGGGCACGACGAGGGACATGTCTTTCATGACTACGATGTCGAATTCGTCGTCGTCGAAGGGGAGGGGCGGTTTGCGTAGGTCGTGTTGCACGAATTTCCAGTCGATTCCTTGACGCTGTAGGTCGCCTGCTAGAGGCACAATGTCCAGTCCTGTATATGAGACATGTTCGTAGCCCAGTCCGCTGAGGAAGTCATGGCATACTGCCGTCCAGTACCCGCTGCCACATGCGAGCTCGAGCACTTTCTTCGGTGGGTTGTGCGGCGAAGGCGTAGAGCCAAGTGCTCGACCGAGTACGGAGGTCGCGAGGAGGGTGTGCAGGTTCTGGCGCTGGAGTTCAGGCAGGTCGCAGGGTAGTGGGTAATTCTGGTGAGCTCTCAGGTATCGCCGGCCATGGCGCAGGATGAAGGGCTCCGTCGACTCATCCCGAGTGACCTGCGTCGAGGAGCTCGAGACAGAGCCCCGCGTCGCATCCATGGCTGACTTGGACGTCGCGGTCGAGGAGCTAGAAATTGTTCTAGCGAGAGGGTCTGCGGGGTCCGGATCGCATTGCTTGACCTCTGCTCCAGCCGTCTTAGGGCGAGTGGGATACGGGACGTGGTAGCGGTACTGGTCCTCGATCAGAACGACACATTTCAGACGCAAAAGTATCCTAGGAGGTGCGGACCAGCAGCCATTCTGTATTCATCATCTCCCTGACCCACTTGTACTGCTAGCGTGTGGCTCGATATTGGTCGCTCGTTGTATGATAAGCACGTGCTATGCGCCCGAGTGAGCCGAACGCAGACACCAGGGTGACGTGAAGCAGACACAGCGCGCGGTGCTCGTTGCAGCGCGCAGCAGCGAAGAATGACGGATGGAGGCCAACGTCAGCATGGCGCTGGCGACTTCCAGTCCGCAGACGGCTCGTCTGGCTTCAAGCGCGGGGAGTCGTGTCGAACCCCAAGCCCAAGGCCGCTTTCGGTCGCGGGTGCCGAGGGCAGTGTGGGAGCATCTCCAATCACACGGCGGCCGCGTCGCTCCCCCAGATTTTGAATCGTAACAACTGGGCAACTGTTGCCGCCTTGGTCACGGAGATGAGATTCAGGAACAGAGGTGGCGCTCGTCGCTGCGCGGAATGTGCCGCCTGTGAGTGCTCGTACCTGCGTACCTGGTACTCTGCATCTCAATTGCCATGATAATGGGCATGCTGGATGCCTCCCGGATCCCACCGTGATTGTGATGGACGTCTGGCCATCTCTACGTCTGCATCGCATGATGCAAGGTCACGCGGCGTTTAGGGCTGCGGCCTAGCTGTGTGCAAGAAGACAGGGTGGTTTCATCCAGGAGTCGACTCAATGCAGGCACGTGACACATCAAGCTCCAGCTTGGCTTGCGCATTGATGCTGGTGCGGGCTTCACGTCGGCCCTCGATAGCATCATCTTCACTCTCTATTCTTCCCCAGCGCTGCGGTTGGACCCTGTATTCAGACCGTCTGGCACAATTGAGATTGCTTGCAGAGCCTGCGCGCCCTTTGCCTCTCTCCGCTGCTGTATGTGCGCGCCTTCTACCCGCTTCTGTGTTGATCCATCCCCGGCCTCTCGCTATCCTCCCCACATCAGTTACTGACTCCGCTGAGGGTAGAAGCTGCGATATTCAATAACCCCCTGGGCTGTTTGCTCTATTCACGCCTGCGCCCGCCTGCGACCCACCTCCACCGGCGCCAACCGCACTCCATACCGCGTCCCCGCTTCAATTCACGGCACCGCAAGCCGCCGCAGCAAACACTACATGGTGCACGCGTGCAGGGTTGAGCAGTGAAAGCCTATGACGAGGATCCATAGGGGCGCCCATGTTACAACGAAGAAAGCAACGCATACGAGCCCCACCACCCACCTGAACACCCTCCCCCAGCGCCTCGCCCGCCTGTCTGCGCTTCGACCCCCGGGACCTTCTCTCCACGACGCCGCGATTCCCTTAGATGGCCGAGTATTCGGTCTACCAAAGGGGAGCCGGCCAAACATTCTATCCGCAACACGCAACAAACATTCGAAACCTCCCCAGCCGCGTGCGGTCACCCACCACCACCGCCCGCATTCCCTTTGGTAATCCCGACACCCCCTCTCCCTCGCGATCGCCCGGACGCCAGCAGTCCCCCCAGCAGTTCGGCATGTTCAACCAGCAACATGGTCACCAGGCCCAGCATGTTATGATGAACGGGCGCAACACCCACCAGAACTACGCGATGCAGATGAACCTGGCCGGCAAGACCTTCCCACACAACCAGAACCATCAGCACCATGGGCAGCACCACCAGCAACACCAAGACCACACTGGCGGCGCCCACGGCGGACAGTACAACCACCAGCACAACCTCTCGAGCGGCAACATGTCCAACGCGCAGCCCCACTTCGGTCAGGCTCACATGCAGAACGGCACACCGAACAGCGTTCACAGCGGGCTCAGCAAGCCGCCAAACGAGCATTGGGCAGAGCAGCTGCGACTCGCACAAACGGCGCGGGAAATGACACAGTCACACTCGCACGCCAGGATCCACCCCAGTGTGAGCAAGAGTGTTGTCGCAGGAACGGGTAGTGGCTTGTCAAAGGAGCCGGACAAAGAAGAACGCAATAGACCCGCGGTTGGAGGAGCGGCGGATGGAAAAGGCGACCACATCTGGACCATTTTGGACTTTGGTGGCCAGAATCTGAAAGTCATCACGCCTGCGCTGTTCAACCACTACACCTTCCTCACGAAACTCTACGTCAACTGCAACAAGCTCTCGTATATCCCACAGAGCATTGGACAACTACGGAACCTTACGCACCTGGATCTGTCCCTCAACAACCTGCAATATCTGCCCCCGGAGATTGGCATGCTCGTCAATCTGAAGCAGCTTCTCCTTTTCGACAACCATCTCGACAATCTTCCCTACGAACTTGGCTCTCTGTTCCAGTTGGAAATGCTCGGCATAGAAGGCAACCCGCTACCGGATGACCTGAAGCAAATAATCATGGAACAAGGAACAACAGAGCTTATCAAGCACTTCCGGGAGAACTCGCAAGGACCAGAAGCGCCGTCTGAGCGAGATTGGATTGTGCTCGACGAGATCCAGGATCCAGACCAGGAGACTGTTACCGCGTTGAGCTACAACATCCTTTGCGACAAGTACTGCACTCAAGCTCAGTATGGCTACACGCCTAGTGCTGCACTCTCGTGGGAGAACCGGAGGGAGACAATCTTGGGTGAACTGCGAGAACGCAATGCCGACATAGTATGTCTGCAGGAGATCGATCAGGACAGCTTCAACGAGTACTTCCGCGAAGGCCTGGCCCACAACGACTACAAGGGAGTATTCTGGCCCAAGTCTCGAGCGAGAACGATGGCAGATAGAGAAGCTAAGCTTGTCGATGGCTGTGCTATCTTCTACAAGAACAGCAAGTACGTTGCATCCGCTTATTACTACATCGCAGAAGCTGACATTTCCAGATACATCTTGTTGGACAAGCAGCTCGTCGACTTTGCTAATACTGCCATCAACCGACCGGATATGAAGGGAGAGCACGACATCTTCAACCGTGTCATGCCTCGTGACGATATTGGGGTTGTTGCTTTCCTAGAGAACCGCGCCACCGGCTCAAGGTTCATCGTTGGAAACGTCCACGTCTTCTGGAACCCAGCATTCACTGACGTCAAGCTCGTGCAAGTCGCTATCTTGCTGGAGGGAATCAAGAACTTTGCCAACCGATGGGCGAAGTTCCCTGCATGCAAAGACAAGGTCGTGTATCGCTTCACGAACGGCGACACTGAAGACGGCAAAGAACCAGATCCTACGCAAGAGCCTGGACCATCTAAGGAGTATTCGGACGGGACACAGATTCCGCTCATTCTGTGCGGTGATTTCAACTCCCTACCCACATCCGGTATCTACGATCTCATTACAACCGGTAGCATGTCCAATGTTCACGATGACCTCGGCAGCCGAAAGTACGGTAACTTCACCAGGGACGGTATCTCTCATCCCTTCAGTCTCAAGTCCAGTTACTCATCGATTGGAGAGCTGTCGTTCACGAACTATACTCCGTCGTTCGTGGGTGTTCTGGACTACATCTGGTACTCGACAAACACGCTGCAAGTTGTGGGACTGCTCGGCGACATTGACAAAAACTACCTGCAACGAGTACCTGGTTTCCCGAACTACCACTTTCCCAGTGATCACATCGCGCTGTATGCACAGTATATCGTCAAAGGTCGGAAAGAGGCGAAGAAGGTATCCGAAGTCGATTTTGGGCCAAGCTCAAACCGGGATCGGAGAAACTGAGCCAGGTTGGGAATCCTTCCAGCTCCGCATGCAGCTCGTGCGCCTTCTCGACTGCAATTCTCCGTGGCTGAGAAGCTTGTCATTAGGCGCATATGCGGAGTTGTATGTTGTTTTCAAGGCGTCCGTTTGCTCGGTGTTCGGTTTGCTCTTCTCACTGTCAAATCTTTATGGGTCTGTGATGGAAGTCTAGGGTTGTTTATTTGAGTCCAGTGCAGTTGGTTGGCGGTGTGAAGGTTCGACTTGGTAGACAGGAGTGCGCTCCTTTCATCTGCATTGGGAGGATGGGGAACTGCAGGGCGGGTTAGTACACGAATCTCACATCATGTCTGTTGTTCTGCGATGTCGCATCAACTGGTCTATTCATTCTTTGTTGGGATCTGATCTCTACGCTCTTTACTGTACAGCATGGAAGATCTGACCGGCTCGGTCGCAGGGACGGCAGCGAGATGGCAGTCAGTGTTTTCAACATCTTCAGTGTGTTCATCTTCTTCAGTGTGTTCAACATCTTCTTCAGTGTGTTCATCATCTTCTTCAGTGTGTTCAACATCTTCTTCAGTGTGTTCATCATCTTCTTCAGTGTGTTCATCATCTTCTTCAGTGTGTTCATCATCTTCTTCAGTGTGCTCTTCTTCTTGCCATGTATCATCTAGATAGCTTTCTAAAAGGCCAGTCCCCTCCTGCAAGGCTGGGTCGACAACGGCTCCGCTGTTCAAATGACGTTATTGCGATATGTGAAATGGCACACCAAGGCATTGGTCAGATTGCCGTCATCAGTGTCTGGGGTTGATAGACGCCAAGTGACGGAGTCCAGATGATCTGTGATTCAATGTTGAGGGTCCAATGCCGCTAGCACGTGTAGGGACTACCTCGTCATAACATCAACGTCCGCGCTCAACTCCACACCGACACGTACTCTGCGACTCCTATTGCTTGGACTCTTCCCATAACCCTCCATAATACACCTTCACCGCAGTCACACTCACAATGGCTGCCGCACCCACCCACGAGCTCAAGCTCGACCCCAAGTACGACCACTACGACTACCCCACTGTTGCCCCGGTTGCGCAGAACGGGCACCCCGGCCACACAACGCCTGAGCAAGATGCGCAGGTCTTCCAGCTGCGGACTCAGCTCGAGCAGGCTGGCTACACCAAGAACCTCGACACGTTGACGCTAGTATGCACATAACTATCTAAATGCGGGGGTGTTGGGCATCGGCTAAATTATTTGCAGTTGCGATTCCTCCGTGCACGCAAATTCAATGTCGAGCTGTCGAAGCAGATGTAAGCAGATATGGGTACTCTAAGCTAGGAGAAGGTGCTGACGCATGGGCAGGTTCATCGACAGCGAGAAGTGGCGGGCAACATATGCTGGCATCGGCGTTGAGGAGCTCGTCCGCACCTTCGACTACAAGGAGAAGGCGCAGGTGTTCGAGTACTACCCCCAGTACTACCACAAAACCGATAAGGTACGCTTCATGTCATCACCAGAGTCCGTACCATGCTAAGTATACTCTACAGGACGGCCGGCCAGTATACATCGAGCAGCTCGGCAAGGTCGATCTCACTGCCCTCGGCAAGATCACCAGCCAGGAGCGCATGGTGCAGAACCTTGTCTGCGAATATGAAAAGATGGCCGACCCTCGTCTGCCCGCCTGCTCGCGCAAGACCGGCCACCTCCTCGAGACCTCATGCTCTATCCTCGATCTGAAGGGCGTCGGTATCGCCAAGGCAACATCCGTCTACGGCTACCTGCAGGCCGTCTCCGCCATTTCCCAAAACTACTACCCCGAGCGCCTCGGCAAGATGTACGTCATCAACGCACCCTGGGGCTTCTCTGGTGTCTTCAGCGTCGTCAAGAAGTTCCTCGACCCCGTCACCAGCGCCAAGATCCACGTCCTGGGCTCCGGATACAAGTCAGAGCTGCTCGCACAGGTCCCGGCCGAGAACCTGCCCAAGGCTTTCGGTGGTAACTGCGACTGCCCCGGTGGCTGTGCGCTGAGTGATGCCGGCCCATGGCAGGACTCGCAGTGGGTCAAGGAGCCCAAGTGGGCGAAGAAGAGTGACGATGCTATTGACAACACTGCCCTGCCTCCTCCTACCACGGGTGGTGACGTTCCTACCACTGGCGCGCCTGTTGATGGTCTTGATGGAGCACCAGCTGGTGCCCCTCAACCGCACGCTTAGAAGCGTGCGTTGGGGACAAGTCGCCGCGAAGAGTAGGAGCGCGAAGTTGAGAGCGCGGAGCAGGCAGGAGCTACACAACAAAATCATAAAGAGCGGAGAGCGAGGCGTGCCAAGGGCAGCGTGATGCATGGCGTGTCAGGGCACACATCATCTCCAGCAGCAACACATACTGGATTTTTAGCCGGACTTGGTGCTTGTATTAGCAGTGAATATAGCGGCGGTGACTGTGGCAGTGACTGTGGCGGTTGCTATAGTGTGGCTACAGTGGTGGAGGCTGTGGTGCCACCTCCTGTAACTTTTGACGGGCATAGAAAAACATTGGGTGCCCAAATTTGGCTGGTGGAGTGGTATTAGAGCGGCATAGATGCAGGGCTTCCGTCTCCCTAGAATCCTGTTTGTTTCACTTTGAGACTGAATGTCTTTGTTCGGTGCTCACCTGCCCCAGATTTCACCCCACATGTCTTTGTGCCATGTCCACCACCCATGGCCACTGACGATTTGTCTTTGTCTCAGGTCTCCATGGCTATCAGATTCATCATTTCCTGCTCTGCCCTTGACGTCTTTTGATAACTGGAGTGGCGGCAGAGGAGAATGAGGGGGGTTTGGAGGGTGAGGGTTGGGGACATGGCTGTGAGTGTTGGGATATGATCGATGATGGTTTCTCCACCCGTATTCTCTCCCCAACAACTCCCACCTTCTCACCGCTCACCCTCATCCTCCAAATCATCCAGCAATTCTGCTCCACCATCCCCATCCTCCCCTGGGCCCTAGAGCACGTCTCAGAAGACTCCATCTCAGAGCACGCACCACTGTCCGAGTGGCGCGCCCTGAGTGAGAGAAGTGATGTCTGGATCCTCCGCCCCGCACCGTGCTCTACTCCTTTCCTATCCGCATTTGATGTGAATTCAGGGTGGCGGGAAGGCGCTGCGCCTCTCACTGCCGACGAAGCGAGGAGGCTGGGCGAGGATTTTTGGTCTTGCCCCGTTGTGTTGATGCGGTTTGGGACAAAATCTTGGGGGAGACGAGAAGCGTTAAAGAGCATAGAATGAGACTCAGAGTCTCTATCAGAGCAGAACAAAAGCGCAACCCAGATCGCGCTCCAAAGCCAGCGCAGCACACTAAACCCCGACTACCTGGTCGCGCACAGAACTTATCGCCCATTTCGTCACCACAGCTGAAAGACACGAAACAAACGAACTAACCGAACAGTTCGAAGATCTCTCACTGTATCGAGAAACCAACCCCTCCGACCGCTTCTCCAGCACGCTCAACTTCCTCACCCAAGCCGGCGCACAATTCGATCGCGCATCCCACACCACCCTCCTCGCGCACGTCACGCCCTTCTCCAACCCCACCAGCTCTTCACAATCCACATCGAAATTCCCATCCCCACGACCAAAACGTCCTCAGAAAGCTGTCGATCCGTTCTACGACCTCCGGACATACCTCGAGGCAAGTTACACGGGCAGCAGGAGGGATATGGTGCAGTTCATTGAGAGGTATGAGAGGGCTGGGGGGGGTGGGGGGGCTTGGCGAGGGAGGAGAAATTGTGCGCAATGTGAGTGCTGAGGAAGGGACACGGAGACAGGAAAAGAGGTAAACATGAGCGTTGATGCATTTGGGAGGGAAGAGTGAATGGACATCAGAGCTCACATTACGGGTGATCAACAGTTCTTGATGCATTTTAATGTGTATTCTGCGTCTCAGACGTCGCTAATGGGTATATTATTTAGACTTGTCGTGCCCTTCGTTGCTGCACAGGCGTCTAGCAGTTGACGTCTTCCATTACTCCGCCGCCCGAGCTCTTGACACACTTTCCATGGTTCTGGCGAACTTCGACATCTGGTTGTCGGTTAGCTATGCAGTTTTGGGATGGTCTTGCGGAAGGGCAGCTGTACCTTTGGCTGGTGCAGGCACGGCGACGGGTACTGCGATGGCGAAAGTGGCCATCGAAAGGACGGCAGCGATGACGGTAGTGAACTTCATGGTGGTTGAATGATTACAAGTAGGTACGATAGAAGCGGTAGCTTGCGAGAGTACAGAAGTTAAATCGTTTAGCGAGAAATGAGCGTATCGAGATATGAAGTGCTATATGAGACTTGAGGATTAAGTATAGACAGAGAAGATGTTTGGTGTGTCCTTTGAACCCTTCTATGGCAGCCATACACTCTTTGTACCTCGTCGAGGCCTGCATAGTCCACAAGGACCCAAGGCAATCTTGCCAGTCTTCTGCGTCGCAGTGATGTTGGCCTGAAACCGGAAGCACATCAATCCTGAGGATCTTGTTGCCGCATAAGGAACGCAGGCATCGATCCGGCGCTAGGCACATCAATCCTCGCTGCCAGGCGAAATACGGATTGGCGCATCTGGGGTACAGGGCGAGATCTGACGTGTGGAGTCGTGTCAAAAGTACTTGGAGTGTCTCAGGTGGGCTGTAGAAAGGTCGAGACGCGCGGTTGCTCAGCCTTGTTGGTGTTCGAGGGAGAGCATAGCAATTGGCGGTTGCGAAGTAACCCAGGCCACTGAGTGACAGACTTAACGACCCAGCTTATTCTTGGGATTCGTATTTGCTAAGATACTGCGGATTGCTCACATCTGCATACAACCCGGTGCCCGCTTGTCTTTCGTGTGGACTGTGATGTTGGATGGCGAGCTGCTGTCCTGAAACTCTACTCAAACACGATACATCGACGGTTGACGTCAGCGCACGTGACCATACGATCGCTGACCTACAGTGACGAAGCTGTTGAAGACGGGTACTAAGCTTCAATAATTCTTCATGGAATTGTCTTGGTCGTGAGTGAGTGGTTGACGAGTTGGACCACGGAACAATACTGCCACTAGTGCCGAGGTACGGTCAACTTTTCGTCAACGACCACACTTGCTCCGTATGTACAGGCCCAAGATACGATTCGCAGTAGAACGCTTCGGAGCTCGAGGTGTACGAAAAGTGCAGTATGTGTGACGGCTGATGAAGGTAAGTTGTTGTAGTGCACGGCCATCGTCGACGGATTCGGTTCGCAATTGCAAGCCATCTTCTCGAATTACACTGTAGTCAAGTTGCAGCCGGACCTCCAGCCGCAATGGAAGGTACAAGCCCCAATGACTGCGTGCTTGTTCTGTTTCTTCATTTGAGGCTGAGGGTCTGCTTGCTTGCAGTCGCCTAATATGTCCAAAAGCACCATTTTGTTAACACAGCATCCATGCGAAAACCTAGAGCTGCCCTTCTCAGTTGTTCTTCAATTCCTGTCAGTACTCAGAACTTTTTGATTCAGCAAAGACTGCATTCGCAGTGCTCCCATGGCGTAGGTGCTCAGCTCGAAGAGATGGCAAGCAGACAGGACGAGGCATCACTAGGGGCAAGACTGTAAAAGTTTGTACGTGCTCGAGATGGAATTGACGTGGACTTCAGTGCTGTGCCAATGCGGTAAGATACTGCCTGCACCTTTCCAGAATCGGCATCGGTAGAGTGAAAGTGACGAAGGCGCAAACGGGTCGTTTGGGTACTCGCGCCTCTCCGTTTGTGAGGGAAAGCGCACAGCACTTCACTTCTGGCAACTACAACACACGTCAACCCACAATGGATATCGGTCACTTCTACTCGCCTCCAACCGAACTGCATCGTCCGCAGCTAGAGTCGCAGACCAGCGCCAAACCGAAAGCCAAACCGAAAGCCAAACTGAAGGCTAAGACGACTGCCAAATCTGGTGACACATCCGGCGCCATGGTTGACAACAAAGGCTGGCGCAAAAAGATAGGAGGCAAACCGAAAGAACTGCCTCCCATGAAGACTGGATCTGATGAGACTGCTGCAGTACCGCTATCAGAGGTCGCCATCGAGTCGATTGACCGACGCCGGCATGGCTGGCGAAAGACGATAGCTGCCAGTCGGCCGGTGACTCCAATGACTCCAGCTCCGCCAACGCCGACTCAAGAAGATGTGGATGACACACGAAGCGAGCGGTCTGAAGCCTCAACGCCTCGTCGCGACTCGAAGCCAAAGCTCAATCGCTACACGTCCTTGTTCGCCACTCACAAAGAGGAAGCAGCTAGCCCTGTCTTTTCAGAGCCATGGAGTGCTGATGCCCCACCCACTCAGGAAGATCCTTGGTCCTACGTTGACCCTGTTGTCGCCATGGAGTCGATTCACTCACACATGTGTAAGAATTACATGGTACCAGTTCCTCTTGAATACAACAGCGGCCTTTTCCAGGTCTTTGACGATTATCGAAAGCTACGATCGCACAAAGAGCTCTTGGAGGCACGCGAACAAGAGGCGATTGAGCATTCACGCAAGGTGACAGCCCGGTGGCTTCAGTCTGAGGAACTCTATGAAGCCGAGATACGTCGTCTCGAGTTGCTAATTGCACGTGGTACCACCGGTATGACTGGGTAAGCTGCCCTCTGCACTTCCAATATTTTCCCTGTTAACAGAATGCTTGTAGGCTCATGAAAGCGCGTCAAGGGACTGTGGTAGACCGTAAACGTCAACATCGAAGGACCATTTCGACGGACCGCGTTCTTCCTCGATACCAGCACATGTCTCCAGTAGAGGTAGACGAAGAGATCAGAGCAAAGAGCCAACAAAGTTTGCGTTCATCTCAGCCAATTTGCATCCAAGCTAACAGCGTAAAAGTTCTTCTGCATCGACCGACCTCGCCTTCAGGAAAGATGACTGCTCTATCTCGACAGCTCACAAGTGCAGGACTGCCAGATCTTCCAATAGGGACTCCTCCCAGCACAAATCGCGAGTCCACCTTGTCTCGAAAGGTAAAGAGCGAGCTCAATTTGATGGGCCTACGTCATGCGGACGCCTTGCAGTCTCTCTCGAACGCAGTCACGCCTGATCCTTTGAGCACTACGGAACATGTCCCGGAAGAGGCCAACCCAGAACATGGCCTGTTGGTAAAGGATCCCATTGAATGCGATGCATTTATTGCTCTTAAGGAGCTGGGTGCCCTTGTTGCACGTCGCAAAGGACTGGACGTTTCAAGTTTCGTCAATGGGTTACTGGCATTGCTCACATCGGGACAAGCTGCGAAGACAGTCATTGAGCCCAATGCGAACGAAGACAAAATGCAGAGTCCCGCGGCTGAGAAAGATAGAAAAGTGGTGCCTGCTGACGACGTAACACCTAGACCACCATTTCGAAAGCCTCGGCCTCATTCATACCAAGAACTTGACCAGAAGCGTCGACGTCACTTCTCCTTCGAACCTGGAGATGATCAAATGCGAGAACTCGAAGCCGATCTCAAATCATATGATTCACTTTCGCAAACCGACTCGACTGATTCCGAATCATCGTCCTCGTCAGCCTTTCGTCTGTTTGACGACGGCTTGCAAACAGGCGACGACGACTCGATACCTCTGCTTTCTTCATTGGGTGCAGACTTCCCAAAGCCATCCATGATCCCAAGCCCCGTGCAAACGGTGGGGCGAATGCGCCGAGAGAACTCTATGTCGAGTCTACAGTCTGTATTCGTCAAGAATATTCGGGATGATCGTCACAATTCTCGTACCAGTGTCCAGACAGCGTTCCGCGAGGCAGCAAGTGCCAATGCATCGATCAAGTCGAAAAGTAGGAGCAGCTCAAATCACAACCTGCGCGCGGCAGAGTCACCGCTAGGCTCGAAGGAACGATTGAATAGTCTTGCAAATCGACACAGCACCGCTGCTCTCGCTGCTGCACGAGCAGCCGAAGCCAGGAGCAGCAACCTCTCTAGGAGCAACACACGACTGTCTACGGCTACATCCTCCTCTCGCACCCGACAAACTGCAGGGCAGGAAAGGTCCGAAAACAATGATCCCAAAATGTGCAACAATGCCAGTAAGGGAGACGCTGAATAACACCGAGTTCCAACGTAGCTTCCTGTCCAAGCATCAGGATGTATTGACATGCATGGCTCCTACTACTCGATCGATTAGGCGCTTACGCTCCCATGAACGCTTTGACGTATACGTGGAGTCTTCTCGAAGTCAGCATCGCGCTTTGCATCATGTTACAGCGTACGGCCAGCACCGTCAAGCAACATGCTCAGTAGACACAACATGTGTCCAGACAAATCGAGTGCTTGGCTGCACTCAGACTCATCCGCACTCTTTACATACTACTTCCCCATAATCATCTTGTTTTCTTCCTCTCCACGTTCTCCATAGCTAATTTCTCTACACCCTTGCAGTTATTACGAGGGTTAATCATAACTGGCTAGGACCTGGCTTCCGGAAGCGACATCCACTCACGCTCACGTTCATTTGCTTTGACCCAAGATTGCAGTCAAGTCCGCAATCCAATAAAATTCTAGTCGCCTTTACAATGCAGACTGAACATGCGGTTCAAGGCGTCATGGCTGCTCAGCCAGCAGTGATTACGACGCTGCTACTACTTATCAGCTTCTATGACATTCGGGCGTCCATGGAACGAGTGATTCTGACGAAAGTAACACGGAAGATCATCTCATCGTCTCATTGTGGCTAATGCGTTCTTCAGGAGTTACCACGAGATACGCTACTGCGACTCAGAGAGTACCATACCCTAGCATTTCGATGAACTCATACATAGTATCTAGCCTCTTATGGCAACTTTCATTTGAGTTGCTACTGCAGGAGTACGCGTCTTCTCTTTCGGGGCAGCAAATCATACATGAGTCGATGAATTCATTGTGCAGTTCAGCGCCACTGTGGCGACAGAGCTGTGGCGGTGCTCAGCCGTTGTTGCACAGACCCTGGATGCACTGTCAATCATAACCGTCCTGAGCGTTTGAAATCGCGTGATGATGTGCAACGGATGTCAGCCGCCAATCACAGTCTCCCGATCTCGCTTTGGTATCTTTTTGATCGCCACACTTCTACACAGCGAGTTCCACAAATCGTGTTCGCCGAATGACTTTACCATCAGCCTTGCCATTGGGCACGACCAAACCCCGCAACACATGCAACATTTCAGGAAGACGGCCGGTGTAACTGAAGTCAGTACAGATCAGTAGTGGTGTTACAGTCGTTTTCTGTTCTTTCATCACCGACGCACAAACATTGTGACGATGACGAGAATCTTCGATCGGTGTCGAAGCAAACCAGTGGTTGCTCATTTCGGGAAAGCGTCCGCTAACGACTCCTTAATCTCGGCTTGACAGGTACCAGAAATAAGATTTAACGCAGACTAAGCGGGGAACGGGCGAGTTGAGAGCCTCCAAGCGATACGACGCCAACGGCTGCTTATGGGATTGGTCCGGGAAACTGATCTTTGCAAACGGACAGCGGGGTGCGTTGGGTCGAGCATCCGGTATTCATACGCAGGGGAAAAAGCTCCGAAGGCATGATTGAAAGGTCGGAGAGCTAGGGTGGTCCAGCTCTATGGGGCGGCGGCAGAGAGGTCTGCCGCGTGGAGACTGCAGTTGACAAGGGCAGCATGGCCCTTTCCGGACGCAAATTTCCAGTATCGGATCGGCAGATGTCATCGCGCATAACAGCGCCAACACACACCGTAGGCGCTGTGATGTTTTCCAGCGTCCAACGGGGCCTAGTGCGAGTGGAGATGGACTCATCAAGAGGGAAAATTACGGACACGCGGGATGTGTCAGTGTTGGACGAGCCACACAAGCCTCGCACGAACACTGGTGTGGCAGTTGAGGTGGATTCGAGAAACAACGGGCTGGGTCCAAACATCCTTGGGCAGATTTGCGGTCGCAGTGCGGGATGGCGACAGGTGCAGCGACAATCGCACCCGTTTGGGCCTCGCAGGACTTCTGGACGCTCGCGGGAGCCGTAGGGCAGTGGCTGTGCAAGACGGCTACCGGGAGATCAGTCGCAAGACGGCTGCGCAAGACGAGCCACAGACAGCAGGCCACTTGAAGGATGCGCAAAATCACACGCTGGAGCAGCCAGGGAGCCTAGTAGGCCAGCTTAGCCAGACTCTAGACTCTCACCCCACTGCAGCCGCTTGCACTGACGTTCCCAAATGCCACGCGCGGCCCTCGCAGCGATTCCGTCAGGCAGCTCGTTCGCTAACTTGATAAAAGACGCCTAACCTGTCGTCGCATGCGCCAACCCGAGCCACAGTTGACACTAGCCTTGACTGCTGTGAGAGCTGCTCCGTTTCATCAACCCAAGGTCCACATCAGGGCTCCCCAACCTCCGACCTTCAACTTCACCTCTCGATGCTCACAGACGATCAACAGCGTCTGCCTTGAGCTTCTCCGCGATGTTTCGCAACCGGTGAGTCCCCTTGTTTGTTGATGGTGCTGCTACGGAGCAGCGTGCTGTGATGTTCGCGCGTCGCGTTCGGGACCCGGAAAGGTCGTGGCTAACCAGCGGTCAGATCCTCACAAGCAAAGCCGAACGAAGAGCTGCTAGAGAACTTCAAAGCGACCTTCCCTCACCTCGCCCA
This sequence comes from Macroventuria anomochaeta, assembly GCF_010093625.1. Taxonomy (NCBI): domain Eukaryota; kingdom Fungi; phylum Ascomycota; class Dothideomycetes; order Pleosporales; family Didymellaceae; genus Macroventuria; species Macroventuria anomochaeta. The sequence continues at coordinate 222,769 of NW_022985369.1, forward strand.
ACGGTCGCATTCGATTGCAGGCCCGCCAGGGCACACTCTCACCGATGCGCTCGACGTAGCACATCCCGCCCGGTAGGTACCTCTCTTGCAGCCCTGTATTTGTTGATGCGCGCCCGCAACGCGCCAGCGGTAGTGCGCCATGTTTCTGTCTCTGCGCCCACGCGGCCATTGTCCACGAGCAGCCCCTCACGAACCACGTTGCTAACGAGCTGTCAACCAGACATGGCGACGCCGAAGACATCAAGGACCAGGATCCCACGCCGCGGGGAAACAACGAGCCATGGAGGTTCACGCCTTCTCTCCTCGACCCCAACAGCTTTGCATTCACCGCCTTCGCAAACCAGCCTCCTGGCTACTACACGCCTACGCCGGGCGGCACCAATACGCTGTACCACAGTCAGGCCGGCGACTTGCACACGCCCGGCTTCAGCTTTGGTCTAGGCACACCCCTCTCCCTCCCCACCTCTGAAGGCGCCGTCCACGCTGGCCAGACTGCGCCCAACCCACATCTCCAGGGCTTCAATCCTCATGCTCTGGGTACCCACCACCATTTCCAGAATGTCAACCCATTCGGCATTCAGCCCCAGCACCCTCAATCATTTGCGCCGCACCAGTTCACGCACCAGCCATCTGCGTTTGATCATGCACCTCTCCCCCAGGCGCACGAGGACTCTCCCATGGAGAACGTCATCCCAGAAGTCGAGATGCAATCCCCTCTTATTGGCTTCGCTCCCCAGCCCTACGAAAACAACCTACCAGGCGCAGTGGCCCCGGCAACTCAACCAAACCAGAACTTCCGTTACCACGTTACCCTGAATGCGCCCACTGCGATGATAAAGCAGTCAGATGAAGTTCCTGTGACCTATCTCAACAAGGGTCAGGCATACTCTGTCTCGCTAGTTGATACCGCAGCACCCAGCCAGGCACCACCGTCTACCCTCAAGTACCGGACTTTCATCCGAATCTCATTCGAAGACGAGCAGCAGCGACAACGCCCCGCTTCTTGCTGGCAGCTCTGGAAAGAAGGACGCGGTACAAACGAGGCACATCAACGGGGTGGCCGTCTCCAGGCGGTCGAATTCGTGGATCCAAGCCAAGTCGGCGGCGGTGAAGTCCAAGGACGGCCAAGAGTTGAGCTCGAATCGTCTTCTTTCGATGGTTTTGCTGTAACATGGACACCCGCACCCAACGCTGCAGCCGAGTGTTCCTTGGCAGTTCGCTTCAACTTTCTCTCTACCGACTTTAGCCACTCCAAGGGCGTTAAGGGTATTCCAGTTCGCCTATGCGCCAAAACCGAGCTACTTTCAGAGGTCACTGGATCGCCCTCAGAAACGCTCGCCGCTGAGCTTTGTTACTGCAAAGTCAAGCTTTTCCGCGACCATGGCGCAGAGCGCAAATTGTCGAATGATGTTGCACATGTCAAGAAGACTATTGACAAGTTGAAGCAGCAAATTGCGCAGGTTGAGTCTGGCATGAAGGACTTTGGAAAGCGCAAACGCAGTGGAGACGACAAAAGCAGCAGCTCCAGGCCTGGTAAGCTCCAGAAGCACAAGAGGACGTGGTCGATGTCTTCTGCAAGTGACAACCAGGGAGCTCGCCCAGCAGCTGAAGAAGACCTGCACATCAAGCTGGCATCTCTTCAGGACATGTTCAGTTCCACACGCCCCGTGAGCGTTTTGTACCTGAAGGGCGAGGAACAAGACGACCCGGATCTTCATCCAGTCCAGCTCTCCTCCAATCCACAAGAACTGTCCAAGATCGATACGAACGTGGACTCACAGATGTGGGAAGGCCAAAGCTCTCAGACAGGCAACTCGTCCATGGTATCACCTACACCGAGCTCGCAATCTCTGCACTCCGAGAAACGCAGGGCCTCTTCATTCCAACGTCCCGGTCCCTACGGACCGCCATCGCGCATGACCTCAGGCGAGTGGAGAAGCCTCCCCCAGACTGCCACAGGTGATCTGAAGGGAATGGTCGCAATGCATGGCGGCTCCGATGTACCCACTAAAGTCCAGAGGCCGTACTCCGATGACCATGCCCTCTCTGGTTGGATCGAGGCTCTGGGTGTTGACCAGACCTATCAGCCACCACCCGAGCCTATGCTAAAGCCAGGTATGTCATCCAATACATCAATATGTCTCGTTTCACTAACATTGTGTGCAGTTGCGTGCTTCTTCGTGCAACCAAGAATTGCTGGCAAGCAGCCGGACGACAACTATTTCCGCGCTGTCTATGTAATAGAACGCTCCCTCAAAGCGCTCGTAAGCAGCATCGCTATGAAAATCAACATCGAGCCCACCAAAGTTACTCGTACCATCCGGGTTAACCAGAAGGGCCTGCGCATCTTAATGGACGACGATGCGGTCAACGCCATACCTGAACAACAAGATATGGCTGCTGAATTTCACGAGATCGGTACGCCTCCCATTCAACCAACGAAGCGAGAATGGGATGCTGGTCCCACCGACATCCAGGTTGACGGCGATATATCAGTAGTCGAAGCTGTGCATTCGACTGGCTACGAGCTTCGGCTTCTTTTCTAAACGCCCAACCGGCAGTCCTCGAGATTTCCACCACTTTCTCTCAACCATTAGACTCATGACCCATCCAGACTTATGATTTTGTACTATTCGTACATCCACGGCGACTTATCCTCGCCCTATAGGGGGCTGATTGTGTTGATATGTGTCACTTGATACAGTATCATACTTGCCGGTGTTGAGAGGTTCTGGAGATACCATTCGTTCTTTTGTGAACGAAATACCTTTCTTTTGTTGATATACCTTGCTTTTTCTTCTTCTTTCGGTTCGACAACGATACCCATATACCATTTTACCTTTCCAGCGGCTTCAGATTGCTAAGCAACAATTGAGTGCGAAGGGATTGCAGGATGCGACGACGGTACATACACATGCGCTAGGCGGCGCAGCAGTGAAGCAGTAATTGTCTTGAGATACAAAGAGAGTGCGTCCTCGCATTCTGGCGAGGATGACGAGGCCCCTCCTTCAGACGAATTCAAATCATTACACTCTTATAACGCGCTTCAACACTTCAGCTCATTCACCTCTTCACAACTCAGACCAAGAGACTCATCGACCGATGTCCGACGAGGTTCACTAATCATCAGTACAGAGTACAGACACCCAGGCTCTCAGCTTGACTCCACGTGCTGTCACAGCTACCACACCGGGAGATTCCGCGGCACTTTTGAAGGGCCCCTTTCTCCCTTTGGAGCAAAAAGCAAGTTCGCTACCACGCGGCAGCTCGCTACCATCGTACAACCTGCCCAATCTTTCAGCTCTGGACACCACACAGCTCAAGCCAAGACGCCCAGCGTCCTCCGGCTGTACCAATTTGTAGTGCTCTTTTTGTCTAAAATCAGTCACTGCTGCACTGCTATTGGCCAATGGATTAGTTACAAAGAAGCCTACACAACTTCGCAATGTCAGAACAATCGTTGACATAACGATCGACCAAGCAACCGCCAATTCATTTGGTCCTCAACCACATCACATAGTTCGACACCGACTTCCGCACCTCGACGTTTAGCGTTGACCGCTATCACCAGCTCGCGTGGGATCCCTTGACAAGCGAAATTGTGGTGGCTGCTGGGCAGGTCTAGCCGATTGCTGATCACGCACCCTTCCGGGGTCTTGTGTAGTGTCCGAAGCTTGATGTCACAGCGCATGACTTTGTTACCCAATCACAACATCGCTACACCACGACGTTGAAGTGAACCAAAGAGGATGCGCTGGCATTTCTGAATACCCTCGAATGGGAACGAGGCGGACATGTGTTTCAAGTGAGGGGTTTTGTCCTCGTGCTCAGACTATCAGTCGCCGTCCCTGCAGCCTGCGTATTCCCAACTCGAAACATGTACACGTCCTTGCCAATTCAGTAACCCACTACAAAGATGACTCGGTATACTTTGACAGGAGGTCGTCAGAATATCGAGTCGCAATAACTGCAGAAATGATACGACGATGGCAAATGAGGCGCCAGAGGAGAGTCCACAGTCGTAACTAAGGCTCTTCACTGGTGTTGGACGGCTCTGAAACGAGTCATTATCTACAGCGAACAATCGCAGGCCACCACGCCTTTCCGCGGAATACCATTATGCACGTATCTGGCGTTCACGCTTCGAAGCGTTCCTAAGACTCATTCGGATTCCGCCTTGCGCCAAAGGATCATTCGCCACTGATGCAAGAACCATCGTGGACTCCGATGCCCTGAGACCCTGCATACAGCGTAGTGGATTGCATATCTCTCGTTTCCCAAACAGTTCAACATACAGGCGACGCGTAACACCTTGTTCACCGACAGCCTATTTGGTCAAAGGGTCTTGGGCTGTTCATCAATCAGATACCGCGGTTCTTCATGTTGTTCTAATCTTAGCATGGCCATGTGTAGCCAAGATGCGGAGTGACTGCCACAGCATACAAGATCAATCCAATCACCAAAAGTCGATCTACAAAGATCGACAATTTATGCACTACAAAGAACCGCATTAGACATCAAGCCACAAGATGTGGCAAGGGCGCACGTGTAACTTCTTGCGTATTGCCACAGCGGCTCGGATACCTCTTTGCTCAGTCGATCTGATGTAAGGTTTCCAGAAGTCGCAATCACTGACACATCTGCAGAGCCTGGTTGTGTCTCCACGGAGTAGATCGTCTCTGCAGAGTTTGTTGAAGTACCAGACTGTCGCCACAGTAGTGTGGCATAAGCGTCGAAAGTCGAAAGCACATGTCAAAACCAAACAAGAACTCGTAGCACAGCCACAAGCACTACGTACTCTAGTTTGGCAACATTGTCGGTAGACGCGAACACAAGCGAAGGCTAAACCATCCAATCTATCAACTAGATCCCGTTACTGTCACACAACGAGGCCACCGCTGAAGCCACACCACAGCTCTTAAGTGCGGGGCACGCTCGAGGCGCGAACAAGCTCGCAGGCCGCACCTCTGTCGATCCTCGATACGACGAAGAACGACCGGACTTGGACGTTGTCGAACATTGCTGGACGTTGCGACCTGCCGTTTGCCTGTCGGTCACATCTCCGTCCCGTGTGGCAGGCCACGAGATGAGACGGATGACGTGCGCAAGTGGTGGAAATGATGTGGCTGCAGCCTTGAGTCGTCGAGTGAAGCTGCGCGGAGCGTACCGACAACAGTGCTTTTGGGAAGAGTGTCTCACCTTTTGGGCGAAATTGGGAAGGATGAGAGCACGGAACGTCTCTTGTGATGCAGCCCTGAGGTCTCGGATTCGGGTCACGCTTGTGGCTTTGGGGCTTGCAGTTCGGTAAGGAGAGTCGTTCAGGTAGAGCCTGAGAAGCAGCTTTCGAGCCGCATCGATGCTTTTCGGTTATAGTTTTTAGATCGCACTCGATATCCGCACCCTGAAGTCAATAATGCGGGGAGTATCGATAATAACGATGCTGGCATTCCTTCAGACATGGTCTCCAGAACGGGACGGACCCATGTCTCCGTCTCCGACCCTTCCGACTTGCGACTTGGTCCTTATCAGATCCTCCTCCTAGAATGGCAAACTCCGTCGCAAGAGGACATTGGAAAGACCCGCAGCGTATTGTGATTTCAAACGGCAAACGCGACAAACGACCTTTGCTGTTGACCGCTCTTTACGCGAACTGTGGTAACACGAGCAAAAGTCATCATAATGATTCACCATCCCTCGATGTGGAATCTACCGAATCCTATGTGACTTCATGATCGACGAGGGTGCATGGAGAATCTTCTGATCAATAAAAGAGTTTCAAGTGAGCACGTGCGAGCGATCTCATCATCACTGAGTAAATCGAAAGGACAACTTCTAACCTTGATACCACCGGCTCTTTCCGTCAAACTACTTCCTTCCTTTCGCATTCCCGTCCTTCTCAATTTGGTAATATGACATTTCGCTTCTCGTTCTTGCAGACGCAGCATAGCGAATAAGAGATCATAGCATGGGGTTCATTCGCATGCGCGCGTCAGCGGGGCGTGGAAGACTGCCGGTTGGGCGCGTGTCAGAAGCGTACCTGCTGGAGCCACGTTGATGCGCTGCACGTCTCCAGGGTAATAGCAAGGTTGTTCCTAAATTGTGGATACATTACTCGCGCAACCTTGCTTTTTCTTAAGATAGTCTTTCTGCATGAGCAAAGCTCATCGACACCGATCGTGAGCGAGATTGTAGGAGTGGTGAATATCACATAGGTTGGTGAGTGCGAGTCAGGAGGTGGGTGCAGCATAGGAAGGGGAGGACAGGGGACGAAGCCTTTTCGCAGCCCGAGATCCGTGGCCCACGGAAGTAAGCTGCAAGACAAGCCGTGCTCGGTGCAGCTCTACCCGATGTAGATCCCTCCCTCAGAATATCATACGATCCCGTCGCTTGGAATGGTGATCAGGCCTCCACGTCTAAGGATGCGACTGTGGAGTAGGTACGGAGATGGAGGCTCCGTGGTCCGTAGCAGTGCGTGGAGAGCGATAGCGAGGTTTGCGAGGCTTGCTTCAAAAAGAGAGTATCTGGAGGGACAAGTGCACGATCCAGGATTCTAGTAGAAAAGGTAGCAGACTGTCTATCAACTGGCAATGAAAGCCAGATACAAGTCTAGTATTCTTGAAGTTGTAAGAGGTACCCAGTACTGATTTGCAGACCATCTAAAAGCCAAGGAAGCCTCTGTAGACAACGATAAGTTCTGCAGTCGCTGTATAGCATTTGCTAAATCCTTAAAGGCTCCTGGGAATGATGTGAGGAGGTCGTCTCGATGATGTTGTAGCTGGTATTTTCTGCAACATGAGAGATTGTGAGATCCTGTATCTTTGTTTCTTTGTAATGCGGTAGATAGAAGAAAGGATGTACAGAACGATTGAACAAGCGCACAACTACAAAGTGTATCTCCAAACTCTTTTTGAGTTCCAGGAATGCGGAGCATTGTATCCATCCGTCGCCTGGTCAAACGGTAGCTCTGCATCTCGTATACCTCATGAGAGTTCAATTGACAACCTCTATGGGATTTGACCAAGGGCCTTCTCTCACAAATACTGTGACTCATCAGACTATGTTGCATGGCAAGTTCTTGTCTAGCCGGACCGTATCGGCAGTCAAGGATCCTTGTGTTCACAAACTTCTCAGCGCAAGACCGCCGTCGGCTTGACCGACATTAACTTTGTTGTGCGTAGACTTGGCCAGGTCATCCCGATAACCGCAGCAGGCCTTCGAGGTGAAAAGCCTCTAGTTGATGAGATGACAGAGATAAAGGTAGTTGGCAAGATAAACCCGTAATTTCGAGAAATGCAGAAAATGAGGTGGCTCTTGGTACATCAGGCCTTGGAGGTTTAGCCTCTATGAAGATTCAGCCGAGTGGGTCGTGTACTTGGGTCGTGTAAGCAGTTGAAGAACCTTGTAGTCGCGAGCTGCTGAACGTAAACCGGCCGCGTGCTTGATGGAGATGTAATGTTCTGCATGGAAGTTTAGCCAGGTCGTACTCATCACCGCAGCAGGTCTCCATGGTGAAAAGCATCTAGTTGATAGAACAGTGTAAATAAGGAAAGTCGGCAAGATAGACACGTGACTTTGGGAAGAGGATTGGCTTTGATAACTGGGCACCATGGACATGGTGAAGACACTTCTGTCGTCTTGGCGAGAATGGTCTGTGACCTTGTAGCGGAGTGTACAGAGTTGCTATATTCATTGTGGTAAACCGACTTCGTTTGGTCTCGAGACCCTGACACTACTGATGACCGAGGCATATCTTGTCGTGATCTGATGTGATATCTCTAGGTCCAGCTGATCGCCGCATTCACTGTGTGGGCATGCATGGCAGCTTGACGGCCAACAACATAGCAAAAGCGCTACTTCAAGACGAAACTTCACTGGCAATGTGCAGCCCACTCGACTATCTCAAATGAAGTCCTCGATCCAATTCGCGGAAGACGGTAGAGATCAACTTTTCTGGTGTCGTTGCAATAATCGTTGTTTCTGTACTTGCGTGGTGGACTGGACCTTAGTCGTCCAGCTCCCTCCCAAAGTCGATCAGTCGCAGCTTTTTCGCATCCTTGGGGTGAAACTGTGCTATCTTCGCTCTGACCAAGAATCGTGTCGCTGCCGAGTCCCGGTCGAGCTGGTAGTACGCCTTCCCTCCTCCAGGGCCGATCAAAGTTGCAAACAAATTTTCAATCAATTGCCGCATTTCCGCATCGGCTGCCTCGGCTTCTGTAGGCGGCTCCTCATCTTCTTCGATGGGAGCCTTGTTTCCCCAAATCTGATCGATCCTACGTTGGCGTGTTTTGTCTGATACAGTCTTCTTAGTTGATTTGGCTCTTCCTTGCTTGGTGAAGCCCGCTGCAAGGGTGTCGTCTTCCACATTCAACATTTCACCGACGACTGGACCTCCTAGCTCTTCGGCTGCAATCATTGCTGCCAGATAATCGTTGATGAAGTCGTTCATGGCTTCTCCAAGTGCTTGTGTTGCTGCATCGTAGCCGTCCTTCTGTGCACGCTTGGCTGTGATCAACTCGCGAGCAAGCTGCGCCGGAGTCTTCTGTGAGCGATCTTCCTGCTGTACACGCAGTCTTTCGATCCGGTTCTCCATGGCTTGCGTAAGAAGGTTCGCATCGTTTAGGTTCGCTTCCTCGCGGCGTAATATTGCGTCTGTGTTAGCAATCTTGCTTTGCGTGCTGGAGATCGCCACCTTGGTGCCTTGAACATTTTGGTTAAGGGTACGCGCTGCCAAAAGCGCTGGAAGTACAGAGCCCTCCTCTGGGAGGAATGGTGCAATGGGTGTAAGGCGCTTGTACGCGTCTTTGACAGCAAGTAGCTGTCGCAGCTTTTGGCGTGGATCTGCAGAGGCGTAGGCTGCAGACTCAATGTCGACATTTGACTGTGCTTGCAACTACGCAAGATGTAAATATAAGTTCTTCTATGACGTTGATTTTGCGTACCGTCTCCAATACAGCTTGTTGTTCCTTGACGCGTGCCTGCAATTCTCTCACAGTTTGGGCCAACCGCGTCTCGGTGTTAGACGCGTCAAGCTCCATCGGATCATCACGCAGCTCATGTGCATCCTTGGAGTATGCCCGTATCTTTTCGATGGCTCTGTCCTGTTGTTGCGCCATATCGTACCGTCTTCCCGGCTGCGGTGTGTCGGTGTTGATGCGCCCTTTCCGTATTGCAAGCGACGATGACAAACTAGGCAACGCCGCTTCTCTCACCACACAACAATGTGCTTCACTACAACCCCTCACCTGGTTCACTGTTCTCGCAAGTTCTCTGTGTGAAGGTGCTGCGCAGTGAACGGTAGCAAGTGAGGTCGTACACGTGACTCGAAACTGCCAAGACTGGCGATCTCCACTTCCTTTTTGGCGACGACTGCATAACGTCCTTTCCCCATCACCCATTCCACCTTCTGCCCTCAGAGCAACCCCTTCTGCGCACTAACCCGCCCCTACCCTTCTGACTCTGTACTTGCGTTCGTGGAAGTCGCGGACCCTGCTTTGCGAGAAGGTTTGACGAGCGAGCTTTTCTTACTTGGGCCGTTTCTTCTTCTGCTCGACATCACCTCGCCCCAAGCCAGCACTCACCCTCTCCGACTCACTCGCATCACCTGCACACGCTCTTGCGGTCTTTCAGACATCAAGACGACACTATTCCGACACCTACACCATCTGCACGCTTCCAGCCCAGTCCAAGCTCCGAACGACCTCACCTCCACGCTCCCTCCAACCGCACTGTCGCAATTCCTTTCCAGCCGCCAGCACCAACACGCTTTCCTTGACAGCCCCCGCTGTACATAAGAACGAATACAATTGAACAGTTCCAGCATTCAGCTTGAGCAATTGCCTGGACTGTGAAAGAGCATATTACCCAATCTTCAATACCTCCAAAACAGTTAGGAACCATGTCTGCATCGCCGACCATCGCAGCCTCTACCAAGCGTCCGCTTGAGGAGCCCTCATCTCCTGCCGGACCCAACGATCAGCCTGACGCTAAGCGCCCCGCCCTCGACAAGATGGTGAAGGAAGAGCCCAATGCCGACGACATTGAGACGGCGCAGCCCGTCAAGGGAGAAGGCGTTGCTACAGAAGACATCAAGACAGAAGACATTAAGCCAGAAGACGAGACTGCTGAAGTGGCTGCTCAGAACGGCGACGAGCACGCCCAAGCAGACACGATCGTTCCTGATGCTCCCGCTATCTTGGAGACTCAGCCTATTCAATCCACTTCTGGCGCCAATGGCCGTCCTGGCAACAGCAACCAGCAGGTTGACGAGTCAAACTGGCTGCACCTGCGAGCCTGCATCGGCACTAGCGAAGCCGCGACTATTATTGGCAAAGGTGGAGAAAATGTGACCCAGATTCGACGCCTCTCTGGTGCGAAGTGCACAGTCAGCGACTATTCACGAGGCGCTGTTGAGCGCATCCTTACCGTGAGTGGTCAGGTTGATGCGGTGTCCAAAGCGTTCGGCTTGATCGTGCGCACCCTGAACCAGGAAGACCTCGAGAACCCTTCCACTTCCACCTCAAAAGCCTACCCCATGCGCCTGCTCATTCCCCACATTCTCATTGGCTCCATCATTGGTAAAGCCGGTGTTCGTATTCGTGAGATCCAGGAGGCATCCAACGCAAAGCTGAATGCTTCTGATACCCTCCTGCCTAATTCTGGCGAGCGATCATTGGTTGTCCTTGGTGTCGCCGACGCTGTGCACATCGCTGTGTACTATGTTGCTCAGACCTTAGTGGAGCAGCTAACAGAGCGTTTCGGTGGCCCTGCCGCGTCTCAGTACGCAACACGCAGTGGTATGGCCGCTAACGTTGTCCCTGGAGGCATGTCCGTCCAACCATACGTTCCTCAGCCAGCTGGAGGGCAGTACTCACAGCCTCACCCAAACAACTTCCGCCGACCAGAACCCCAGCGCACTCCTCAGCATGGAGGATACGGCGCTCCTCATATGCACGGCCAGCCGCCCCAACAGACACCATATGGACACCCTAACATGCCTTATGGAGCTGGCTCACCTGGTCGAGCTCACTATGGTGGCCCAGCGCAGCCAACGCCGTACGGTGGGCACCATGGTGCAGCACCCGTTGCACACGGTGGAGCGCCCAACCAGCCGCCAGTCCAGATGCCAGGTCAGCCCCTCACACAGCAGATCTTCATCCCCAACGATATGGTGGGTGCCATCATTGGCAAGGGCGGTGCGAAGATCAACGAAATTCGTCAGCTCAGTGGCAGTGTCATCAAGATCAACGAACCTACAGACAACAGCAACGAGCGCCTGGTCACGATCACAGGAACACAGGAGTGCAACCAGATGGCACTCTACATGTTGTACTCACGACTCGGTCAGAAACCTCACCCCCACTTCTCGAAACAAGAACTAATGCCCTGCCACAGAATCGGAGAAGCACCGTATCTAGGTACCTGCGTTGCTTCCCGAAGCCGCTGTACATGCGCGCATGTCTCGACGATGCGTCGGCCCCGGCTTTTCATGACCCAATCTAAATGCATACCCAGCTTGGCGTTCTGAACTATGGGCATCCTTTTGGTACGTATATCGTGTACGCATGTTCCTTACATAACGCGCGAGCGCTGTGGAGAAGACCTCGATTTGCGGCAGTGTTTGATGATGGAGAGCGGCAGTTGCCTGCATCTCGATGGATCTCATCAGGCGCATGTATACACAGCAGCCCATTATCTGCAGCATCGATTTAGCAAAAGCTTCTTTCAATATCACATCTTCGAACATCCTATCCTTTCTAACCCCCGTGCATTGTCAATTATCCCATTGTTTATCATGTGCCATTCGATGCGTTATTGTCTTGTCTGCTTTCGCAAGGGTTGCATGTCCCGTTTTCAGCGTTTGTTTGCTCGCCCAGGGGGTGAGCGACGAACAAAGCAGTGAGACTCAGCTGCACGCCTCCACAAGGCGATTGTTAATGACACGTAACAGCAAGTGGAGGGCTTGTTCGCTGCTTGTACGGATATAGGTGTACGCATGTCGAAACACTCACATTCCTCAGACATCAAAGACGGATGCGCAGGCCACCCGCTTGCGGTCGCGATACTGAACCCCATCAAAACGACGAGAGTGTCCAGCTGCGCATGTCGAGAGTTTCTGTCCGTCGTACGATTTGAAAATCGTGTTTGAGTTATTGTTGTTAGGATTCGCTTCTAAAGGGAGGGCTGCAAGATGCACACCGTGCGGGAAACGACTATAACTACACGCAGCATCGGCGTGGCCTACAGCACCGAGCCATCACCGACGCACATTCTCACCAATCTGCCGCCGCCATCCACGCGGACAGGGGCGCGAGCCAGAGAACTTCGGTACGTTGCCCACGCAAGGGAGTCCGCAACCTCCACAACTGACCCACAATCTGCCAGAGCCAATGCCTCAGACTTCACATCCACAGTGACCCTCTACATCGGTCCCAAACGCACTCCCTTCAGCATCCACACCTCCCTTCTCGCCAGGCAATCGCCCTACTTCCGTGCCGCGCTCACAGGCCCATTCCTCGAGTCTACAACCAAGATTATAACGCTCGATGATGTGAGCCCAGACCATTTCCAACTCCTCGTCTCCTGGCTGTACACTTCCTCTATCCCCGCGCCCTTCAAAGACGGAAAACCAGCGTACTACACCCTCCTCCACCTGTACAGCCTCGCCGACCGCCTCTGCGTCGAGGGCCTGCGCAACGCAGTCGTAGACTCAATCGCCGACCTCGCCGACCGCACGAACTCAGTGCTGACGCCGAGCGATACGCGCATTCTGTACGAAGGGATCCGCGACTCTGCATCGCTGCGTGATCTAGTCCTCGATCTGTTTGCGTTTAAGAAGACGGATAAACTGGTAGAGGGCCATGTGGACGCCTGGCACGCCGCGTTCCTCCGCGACTTGTGCGTGCTCCTCAAACGTCCTTGCGCGCAGGCCATGCTCAGGCACAAACTAGGAATGTGGTGCCCGGAGTCCTGGCACGACGCTAGGAGCTGTGATAACTGTCGCAGCGTGCTGCAGCCTAGGTTCGGCGCTGTGGCGTGTGATGACTGCTGTTTGAGTTTCTGCACGAGGTGTGTGGAGGATGGTGTGGCGATGGCCGGGTGGGATGATAGGAGGGAGAAGGAGGAGGGCGATGTGATGGGTACGACGGAGGGTGCGGGGGAGATTAAGGTGAAGAAGGGCAGGAAGTGGGAGGTTTGTAGGCCGTGGAGGGGCGCGAGGTGTGCGTTGTATCATGAGCATGATGAGACGGAGAGGTGTGGGGATATCTCTATGGGGAGGTGATGAGGTCGGGATGAGTGGGTTGACTTGTGTTGGACCGGCTGCATTTGCATAGCGTCTTAGAGTTTAGGAACGTACATCTGGGATCTCGTGAGCATACATATATATGAGGATAACAAGGCATCAACACCGAAACGGCTAGCAAACTGAGAGAGGAAGAGTGACGCTTTGAACGCCATGATGGTATTGATTTCCCCCCCAGTCGTATCAGTCACACATGCGGGTGGAGAGGTCCCCGCTTATATTTTACATGGCCAAAAGTGCCTTATTTCCTCCAGAAGTTGAGATTACAAGTAGTACAGAGTGGAATATTGCGATGCTTATGCGACGAAGCTCTTGACGTTGTTCAACCACCTAATGTACTCCTTCTGCTCCTTGTGGTCAATGTAGTCGGGGATAAAGAGAGCCAGGCGGGTGTTGATACCACGCTCCTCGAGGTACTTCTCGAGGAGGATCTGAAGGTCCTCGTCGAGGTTGTTGAAAGGAGGACCGGTGTAGAGCGTCCGCCTCGCCCAGTCCTTCTCAGCAGTCTGAGGGTCGGCAAGCTCGGCGTCGGGGAAGTAGTAGAGGTCCTCGATCAGGAAGTCGCCATCCTGAGCGGTAGCCTCGATGGCGAGAGCACCCTTGCCAGGGCGCTCGATGCGGATGCTGGCGTGAGCGGGGAAGCCCTGCTCACCCTCATCCTCGTTCTCGTAGTCGTCCTCAAGCTCCTCGCGGTCGGCGGGGGCAATGCGGTCCTCAGGTGCGACACGAATGTTGCCATCCTTGGTGCTGCCCTGGTTGATGGCGCCCTTGGTGTTGGCACCGCCGGACTGGACGTCCATGTCGGCGTCATCGTACATGGCTTGGTCCTCGAGAGCGTCCTCGGGGTTGACGTTGTTGTTGAGGTCGGCGGTGGTGAAGGTGATGCGGATCTTCTCGTCGCCGAAAGTGCGGGTCAGGATAACTTCCTGATTGCCAGTCTTGTCCTCAAGCTGTAGAGTATTAGTCATTAGTTCTGTTGCAGTATGATTCCAGGACATACCTCAAAGGGGCTGTTCTCAAGGTACTCCTTGATGTTGGCGGAGAGGTCATCATCTTCCTTCATGTCCTCCTCCATGGAGATTTCGCTCTGGAGCTTTGCAACAAGCTCTTCATTTGCTGGTCCAATGTCAGCAATACATTCATGCACTGTTTCGATTGATCATTCGTACCGCTGCTTTCTTGCCTCCTGATAGCAGAGATGTGGAAGGAAGCTGTGAGCCTGGGGGCGGCCTGGGACCATGCTGGCTGGAAAGCGGCTGTCTGGCGGAATAGCGAAGACTGAGGGCGGACAGCCTTTGTGAAACGGGCAGCACGGGGTGCGGAGCGGGCAATGTTGCGGAGAGACAGCATTTTGTGTTGATGTGTGAGGGGTATCTTGATGCAGTAACAACAAGACACTGACTTGTGACGGTAACTTTTCGAGAAGACGGGCCCAAGCTTCTTGACATCAGTGCTTGGCAGTCGCGTCCGCGGCCAAAATGTCGCTCGCCGCTATCGGCTTGTGACAGACGTCAATCTTCCTGCTACAATATAGGTTCCGTGCAATATTTGCGCGCGTTGCGTGTCTTTCTTCTTGGTGTTTCGTACCTGTTCTGCTGCCATTAAGTATTTCACAGTTCGCACGTCATAGCTACGAGTCACCGAGGTAGCTTGAGCTCGAGCACACGACTCCAGAGCGACAACGTCTTCCATAGCAACTTCAAAATGGCAACTGCAACTACGGAGAAGAAGAAGGTACGACTTCGAGCAAGAGGAGTGACGTACAAAGGCTAACATACGGGAGCCGAGTGCTATGCGCTCAATCCTAGCAGGTGCAACTGCTGGAGCTGTAGAAATCTGTAAGACGTAGAAGCTACGACTGTAGTAACTGCTAATCTGATAATCATAGCCATCACATACCCGGCCGAATGTACGCGAACCATACGAAACGATTACAGACCTATGATCTAACCTCACTCCAGTCGCGAAGACACGATCCCAGCTCAACCGAAGATTAGCAGATGGAAAGAAGCTGCCATGGCCGCCGTTCGGCAAGCAGTGGTACGCTGGGTGCACAACGTTGATCATTGGCAACTCGTTGAAGGCAGGCATCAGATTCGTTGCCTTCGACATGTACAAGGACATGCTGTCAGACGCTGAAGGAAAGATCTCTGGGCCAGCAACTGTCATTGCAGGTTTTGGTGCAGGAGCAACAGAGTCGCTGCTGGCCGTTACTCCCTTCGAGAGTATCAAGACGCAACTGTGAGCCTTACGGACTTCTAGGCATTGCCGTTGCTGACATTGACCTAGCATCGATGACCGCAAATCAGCAACCCCTCGTATGCGCGGCTTCCTCCACGGCACAAAGATCATCGCTCAAGAAAAGGGTATCCGCGGTTTCTTCCAAGGTTTCCTTCCCACCACTGCCCGACAGGCTGCCAACTCAGCCGTCCGTTTCTCGAGTTACACATCGCTCAAACAACTAGCTCAGTCCTATGTTGCTCCTGGCGAGAAGTTAGGAGCAGTCAGCACATTCGGTCTCGGAGGTCTCGCTGGTATTATTACAGTCTACACAACGATGCCCATCGACACGGTCAAGACAAGGATGCAGTCGATAGAAGCACGCAGCGCGTACAAGAACAGCTTCGACTGTGTGGCCAAGATCTTCAAGAACGAGGGTATCTTGACGTTCTGGTCTGGCGCGTTGCCCAGGTTGGGACGACTCATTCTGAGTGGCGGTATTGTCTTTACTATGTAAGCGTGCACAAACGTCTTGTTATAGATCGCACTAACAACATGCTAGGTACGAGAAGTCGATGGAGTTGATGGACAAATTCGACCCTCAAGGGCGGTACATATAGACGGTAACTCTTTTCTGTACCGCTCGAGTTTTCCAGTCGAGCAGGCACTTCAGGTGTGAGCCTGCAACAACCAGCAACAAAGCAACAGAATACCCAAATACTCTCCTGGGTGTCCAACCTAGGTCGACCTTCTTTCAGGCTCCCTCTTAGATTTTCCGTCTTTGAACCCCATGTATCCGGGATCTCCTCGTCGAGGCGCCTTCATATCCTGCCAAGTGCCAACCTTGATGTCCCACTCCTCCGCTTTACGTCCAATCTCCATCTGCATATCATAATACATCCTGATTAGCATGGCATCTGTCGGTATTAGAGCGTTTGGATTCTCTCGTTCGTCGAGGTCCTCGAACTTTATACCTGTGTAGCCTCTACGCTTGATCACCCGCAACACTACGCCTAGTCTTTCCGTGCTATATGCCACAACTCACTTGCAGCCAGGATGACACTGAATCCTTATGGATATGAACGTGCAAGATGTTGTTTGCTGGTAAACAGAACGCAATTGATTGCAGACATTACGCTTCAACCAACTACATTGAACCAGATGTCCTACTATCGTGTGGCGGCAGCCTGCTTAGCGCCATGGCCACCTTCCTGATCATCTACATCAGGCGATTGTTTGTACAAGGCCACAGCGCCCACCACGTAGTTGACTAAAGCGAAAATGCCCACTATGCTTGTCACCAAAGCAATCTGCGGTAAGTCAGTATCTACTTGGGAGCACTTGACTTGCGAGAATTACCTTCATGTCATCAGTCCAATCGACTACCTGTGCGGCACGATCCCAGATCAGAATGAACAGGCCAACTATGAGCAGTGATATACTGATGTTGAGTAGCATGACTGGCATCTGCCAAACGTAAGTCTGTAGCTTGCTCGCTGTACTAGCTGGTCTGTCCCTTTTTTTGCTTGCCAGCATCTCTTGCAGCATCTCAAGGCCTTGGGGATGTGCGCCGTATCGGTACAGAGCTATACTCTGCTGAGATGCAGAGGCCACTGTTGAGAGTGACAAGATCAAGGAGGCATATAACACCGCTCTGGCTGTCCAAGGACTCTCGGAGATGGTGGGCCACGAGAAGGCTGCGCTGACCACAGCGGCGATCAAGGCAGCCTGTGATGTCAGTGAGCCCAAGCCAGTAAGACTAAGTCAGGTGGGAATGTTTGATCTTACCGTCACATTGACAGCATTCAGTTCTGACAGCTTTCCATCTCGCCATTGTGGACATGGTGATGATGATGTCGACGCAGGGTTCAGGTTCGCATTGGTAGTGGATGTTGAGTCTTCATGACACTTTATGAAGTTTGCCATCGCTTTCGATGTGATTGTCCATGGCGCGAACTTGTGTCGAAGTATGGAATGGTTTTTCGACATTTCTCCAATATGCTTTGGGCCCCGAAGCGTAATCATTTGGTTTTGTAGGTGTCTCCTTCTCACTCCGCGGAACCCCACACATACTCAGCCTCGCGACTCCATCCCAGCCATTTGCGCCATGCAGTCTTTCCACCGATCAAAAGCCGAAGTCCCTCAGCCTGCTGCTTTTTTTGGGGATTCACGCCTGTAAGCGGAGCTGTCGGCTTTCCTAGCGAATAGAATGCGTTATCTGTCTGTCTGATGGTGTCCACTGGCAACCACATCCGGCAGCTGTATTGAGGCTCAATCATGCGAAGTAAATGCTCAGCCTCTTCAGCTCTGGCCTTAAGTACAGTGTGCCTAGCCATTCTTCAGTTTGTAGGTTCAGACACACCTACTGTAGTACTCTGCAGGCTCGATGACTTCCCAAGCGCACCAAAGCCCAAGGAGAGGACCAGCAAGTTCTTACGATCCAACAAAACTCGTCATACAACTGCTGGATGAAGTGACAGATAGGACTCAGAAACTAAGGCAGGCGCACGGTTCACGGACATCCAAAAACTGCCATGGAGAAAACAGTCCAGTGATACCTTCACTGAAACGCTCATTGACCAGAACACTGTCTAGCGGATCGAAATGGCTCTCGATGTTAGGGTTGGAGAGCTCGGAGTACCTCGAGGTAGACCAGTATTTCGCAGGTACTTTATCGAAATTGGAGCGTATGCTCGATCAGCTACAAATAGTCCGAAACATCCTCTCCGAAGGTCTACATAAGATGGGCGGCGACACCCTCGATACTCTCCAGGACGCACTGCAGGCTTTAAGCGAGTATCTCGAGGAGTTAAGTGTCTGTCAAAAACTTCCAACGGATGCCTCTTCTAAAGAGTGGCTTGTGGCTCTGGGAAACCGAAAGTATGTTCTGAAGGAATTCGGAACTGAGGTGGATACTCTACGAACTCAATTGAACTTGTTCAACATGAACAGACAGTAAGTTTCTCCGTGTTCAAGGACGTTCAAGTTACTGACATTCTGCTGCCTCGATGGTGACGATGTCAAGAAACCAATCCTCATAGAGAAAAGGGTAGACACTGGGCCACAAAGATTTGCATCTCGGATGTTAGATCCTGTGGCCTGGCGGCCATCACATATCGAAATTCCAGGTCTTGCCCCAAAGCCTGAGTTCGTCACGATCGCGATCAGCTCCGCGTACACGACGGCCGATGCTAGAGGAAGGCCGAGGTCTGTGTACCTGGCGACGAGATTGCTAGATCAATCCCAAAAACGACAGCGCGATGATGCAGAAGATGTATACCTGCCTGAAGAACAGATCAGCGCTGATTTCTTCATGCAAAGCCAAAGAAAAACACTGACGAACATATTTGATCATTGGGGAATCTTCGTCTCTCACGACCACGACTTGATCGCCGGGAAGCTATTTGAACTTAGGAAGGATGAAGGTTCTAGTGTTGTCGAAGAAACACCTGGCAGAGTCATTGTCCAGACCGAGAACGGAAAACCGAGGTGGACCCTCCAGCTGTGTGGCTATACTGACCTCGATAACGGAACGATAACTAAGCTTGGTGAGTCTTCAGCATGATTCTCAGACTCCACAGTACTGACGTGTCCTCAAGCGAATGGAGTCATCAGGAAGCTTGGTGAGAACTACAACATAACTGCCGCCAACTGTCAAAAGTTCAGCGACAAGCTACTATGCTGTATTCAGCGAGTACACAACCGAGACGACGTGTTTCGGGGTTTAAACGAGCTACCGCGCGAGCATGTCCCATCCATACTCAAGCGTCGTTGTAACGACTACCGAGCATTCGGGTCTGAGCGCGATCAGTGCCTTCGAAGACCTTCAGCAAATGGGCCCATGGCCACGGCTGAGGACCGCCTGAACCTCGTCATCATCTCAATCGTAGTCGCTCTGATAAACTCGGTGGTAGCAGATATGCGCGCGCAAAGAACGTCTGGACTAACGATGGCTGCAATACTGGTCATTGGCTGTCTGCTGCCGAAAGCCCTGTTCGCAACCCTCTCGTACTCGTCACGATTCAGGGCCTTCTGTAATCGTCTGCTGCAGGGCGAACAAGGGCAAAAGCTCGAGGAGCTCATTGATGACATCTGTGGTACGCCCGTCGAACAGATCGTCCTCGTGGATGTGAAAGAGAAGCTGAAAGCGGTGGCATACATATGATTTCCGGACGCAGGCGCCCTCCAAGCGGAGGTTTCCTTGCTGGGGTTACTGTTCCGTGTCAGACGTCAATACGAAGTAGCTTGTATCGTGTCGGCGCGAGTCTACAAGGCTCGTCTCAGCCTTCTTTTGTCTCCCAGAATATGAAGATCGAATGCCGTAGATTTTTGTGTGGGAGGTCTTGATATGAGAGCGGAAATTGACGGCAATGTGGTGCAGCGTGGAGCTCCGCGGCACTGCTGTTCTGGCACGGCAAGGAAGAACTCGGTGTCTTGTTTCGGTGTCTTTCTCCTCGGGGTGTTTGTAGCATCGCGTCCAAGACGCGTTTAGGGCGTAAGTGGGTCATGGATCCGTAATGTGAACTGTTCTGCCGTCCGTCTCTCGCTTAACCCAACGTCGTCCTCCTTTGACCCATCCCATGTTCTCAAGGACACGAGCATGCTTACACCAATACAATATGACCATCCAGATCGCAATGGAGTAGGATGCATAATGTGCAGAACCATATCGATAAGAAATGCAAGCAAGCAACCGAGGTTGGCCTACGTCAGCACCATTCAATGATGGTGGGGTCGCTAATCGCGGAATGAATGGTATGCGAGCACGCAATTCAGACTAGAGATTAGAACAGGAAGCTCGATGAGTTGACACCATCTTGAGGAGGATAATGTCTTAGGTCGGTAGGGATGAGGAGGGGTAGATATAAAGATTTGCGATTGCAAACTTGGGGCTCAAAACGTACTCTTTACTACTCCTTTGGGACACATACAAGCTTGAGCTTCCCAGCGATACCACTTTCAAGCATATATATCTTCTTGTAAACAAACAATTGAGTTTGTCTGGTAACGCTTTTCACAATGGCACCTGCTTTAACCTCCTCGGCGCCCACAGCTCCCCATGAGCTGTCCAAGGGCCTCGCCAACAACAAGGTAGACAGGAGCATCTTCCCTGACGGCATCCGCACCTCAGGACAACACGAACCCCTCTTCGAGCACATCCGTCCCTACGAAGACTTCCCACAACAGATCACAGGCCCCACCGCCTGGTCAAAAGCCAACTACCAGAACAACCCCGAGCGCTGGACACACATCTTCTCCGAGTCAGAAGTCGCCGAAATTTCAAACGCCGCAGATGCATTCATCTCCTCTGGCGAGCCACTGACCGGCATCACAAAGGACAAGTTCCAGCTCCCCGAGTTCAGCAAGTTCCTCGAGCCGCTCCGCAAGGAAATCATCGATGGCAAGGGCTTCATCCTGTTCAAGGGCCTGCCGGTCGGCGAGTGGGGAAACCAGAAGTCTGCTGTTGCGTACATGGGTCTTGGGACATATCTCGGTTACTTCGTGAGCCAGAACTCGCGTGGACATGTACTTGGACACGTTAAGGATCTCGATGAGGATGCGACGCAGATCGATAAGGTGCGCATTTACCGCACCAATGCGCGACAGTTTTTCCACGCCGATGATGCGGATCTTGTTGGTTTGCTGTGCATTGCTAAGTCGCTCGAGGGTGGTGAGAGCGATTTGGTCAGCAGCCATGAGGTGTGGAATGTGCTGCAGAAGGAGCACCCGGATGTTGCGAAGCTCCTCACCGAGCCGATTTGGTACTTCGATCGTAAGGGAGAGACGAGCAAGGGCCAGCAGGAGTGGATTCGAACCAGTGTGTTCTACCTGGAGACTGGTGACAGCCCGCGTGTGTACTCGAAGTAAGTTGATCCTCTGCTCACGTCAATCGTCATGCTAATGCAGTTCAGGTGGGACCCATACTATGTCAAGTCCCTGACACGCTTCAGCGACAAAGGCTTGATTCCCGCTCTCTCGCCCGAGCAGGTTCGTGCCGCTGTCATCCTCGACGAGACCTGCTTGCGCCTCGCCCTACACATGATCCTGGACATTGGTGACATCCAGTTCCTGTCGAACAACCACATCCTTCACGCCAGGACAGCGTACAAGGACTACCCACCGCCAGCGCCTCGCAGGCACTTGATGAGGCTGTGGCTGAGCACACCAGAGGACGAGGGTGGCTGGAAGCTGCCCTTCCACGACAGCAAGGACAAGAAGAGGGGCGGTATCCAGGTCGATGACACACCGCCGGTTGCGCCTTACGATGCTGAGTAGAGAAGCGAAAAGGCCGCCCGGGCCAAAACGATAGTGTACGAGACCATAGATTTCATGACCTCAATGGATTGATACCAGATTAAATTGCGGAGATCGATGCCTGTTTTTCCAAGTGGTATCACGCTTCATTTGTGCATAATTGCACTTTACCTATACATGTGCCCAGAAATGCCGAACGCCGTGCTTGCTGCGGATATTCGCACGTGGTGACCGTTCGAAGTGAATCTTGAGCGTTCTTTCCGTGGACGTCGCAGGCGGTATGTGAATCTGCTGTCCTGTGCCTCGTCCTGTCACAAACCGCTTCTCCTGCCTCTTCTAAATCGCCTGGTTCCCTTGTCGCCTGCTTTTTCGATCCTTACGCCGAATACTTCAACACATCTAGAACCCACGGCCTCTTCCACGGCCACCACCACGTCCACGGCCGCCGCCACGGCCTCGTCCACCACGGCCTCGGTCACCACCACCACGACCTCCTCGTTCCGCCTCTTTCCTGGCCTTGTTCTTGGGCTTTGGCGCATCGTCGATGAGAAGCGTATCTAATGGCAGAGAGTCGGGGAGAATGATGTAACGGACTGTCGAACCGCGCACGGTCATGGTGTCGAGGGTTACGGTGTCCCGGTTCTTAGGTGTGTACTTGACTGCTCGCAGCGCGACGTTCATGAGGGGCGAAACGGAGGTGATGGTTCCATTGACGATGGTGCCATTCTTGAGCTCGACTGTGACAGTCTCGTTCTGGCATTTCATGAGGAATCTGGCGCAATGTTAGTTGCAGCTTTGCGCGTTGATTTCGTGTCTGCGCACCTGACGAGCTTCATGATTGCAGTCTTTTCGAGTAATCCAATTCAATGCAATAGTTTCTGTTTGGCCGTTGAATGCAATGTCTTTGCGATCGCGTTGCGGCTATGTTGTGAGGTTGGCTGGTGGGGACCTCGAAGCTTCCCAGGTCCAGAAATTACGACCCAGGCAGCGAAAGGCTTGGCGCCATCATCACGTGCACCTTCATTCACCTGGGCACATCGATGGATCTTACACACTAAACCCTTCCTCCCAACACACATTGCGCGCAACGATAGGCGCATATATTGATATGCCAATTTTCGAAACCAATCCTTTCTTTGACAAGCTCTCGGCACATGAGTGAGCTTCAAAACGAGCCCATCTACGGTTGTCTCCTTTCTGCATCATCATCCGCATGCATACGCCTTGTGAAAAGTAATCACAAGTCTTTCGAGTATCCTGAAAAGTCAATATATGATTCAGATCTCTCAGTCCTCTAGGAGTGTCGAAGAAGAGCGACTCATAGAGACGCACTGGATCAACTCAGTTGGCAATTATCTCTCACGAATCGGACAGGCCGTGCCCCTTACAGATCCTAGCTTGGGCTCCAGGGAGCAGCTATGTAGGCATTTGTCAGAAGCACAATGCATCGTTGGCACAAAGTTCGGAATTCGGACAACTTTCCGAGCCTACGTACTGATCTTTAGGTGCACGACGTACCCACTCAACAACCGTTGACCTACGGATAACGACTTGCGCTCCTGATAGCAGATCGACCAGTCAAAGTGGTTCTACATCGGCCGCGCAGCGCAGTCTTTCCGCTTGCTGTGGGGTTTCTTTATCGCTTCAAGATGTGCACTTGCACCTATCTCCACTTAAACACTTACGTTCGCTAAAAATGTCTCTATATGCTGTAGGGGTATCCTTATTCAGTGGACACGGCTTAGAATGCCATACATGACGCCAGGCTACCGGCGGCAAGAGAGTGCGGGATGATTCCACGCCCCCAGATTTAACCCCAGACTACTTCCCCGCATTGGCATGGTGTGCACGGGAGTAAAATCGGCTACGACGAGCTTACGCTTGATTGGCGCAGAACAAATATAGTTCATGCTGATCATTGTATAAGACGATGAAAACGACTGGTAGATTGTCTTGTAGACACCCTACGATCTCGTCTCTCTACCCAGAGCAAACATGGCGGAGCTAAGGAAACCCAGCATCTCAGACGAGAAGGTCGAAGTCATCAACGACACTGCTGGCACCCATATCGATGCTTTCGCAGAGAAGAAGCTGCTGCGGAAATGTGATCTCTACGTATTACCGCCGTTGTTTGTATTGTTCTTGCTCGCCTTCCTCGACAGTGAGTTTTGCGACCTCGACCTCAGGATCACACTGACATACCTCAGGGACCAACATTGGCAATGCAAGAATCCAAGGGCTCGAGGCAGACCTTGACATGCACAACAATGACTACAATATAGCGCTCTTCATCTTCTTTATCCCGTACATCCTCTTCGAGGTCCCATCGAACCTGGTCCTGAAAAAGCTCGCGCCATCGACATGGCTCTCACTGATCATGATACTATGGGGTGTTGCGACAGTTGGTATGGGTCTGGTCAAAAACTTCAAAGGCCTGATTGCTATGCGTGTCTTGCTGGGATTCTTCGAAGCTGGCTTGTTTCCCGGTAAGCAGAAACTTGAAGCCCTTTGCTTCATGGCTTTTGTACTGACCATCGACCAGGCTGTATCTACCTCATCTCCATGTACTATAAGCGCTACGAGCTGCAGTGGCGTCTGACGCTATTCTTCACGGCGTCGATTATCGCTGGAGCGTTCGGTGGCGTTAGATATCATTCCCGCCCGAAAAGTATGATACTGACATAACCTAGTTGCTCGCTTTTGCAATTGCGAAGATGGATGGAATCGCAGGCTATGGTGGCTGGAGGTAACGAATCTCTACCGAATACCCTAAGCATACACTGATCTAACAATCCAGATGGATCTTCATCATCGAGGGAATCGCCACCGTCGTCATGGGCATCGTCACCAAGTTTTGGTGCACAGACTGGCCAGAAACAGCACGCTTCCTTACTGAAGACGAACGAGCACTGCTCATTGCACGTCTCAGCGCCGACACTGGTGACGCTGTTATGAACCGTCTTGACATGAGGGCCGCTCGTCGCATCTTCTCTGATCCCAAGATTTACTTGGGAGTTCTAGCATACTTCGGTTAGTTGCCATTTTCAAAAAGCTGCCGTTCAGAGCTAATTCTTCTTGCAGGTATCGTCAACACGGGCTACGCTGGCTCTTTCTTCGTCCCGACTATCGTCAAAGAGCTCGGGTACACGTCCTCGGTCGCGCAAATCCGCTCCATCCCAATCTTCGTTGTCGCAACCGTGACTGCTGTTATCGCAGCTTACGTATCCGACCGTCTTCGAAACCGATACTGGCTCACCATGCTGGGCCTGGTCATTGCGTCGATAGGCTACATCATGCTGCTGGCTCAAAACAATCTCTCTGCTGGCGTCAAGTACTTCGCATTGTTCCTCATCGTCCCAGGTGGCTACATCACTCAACCCATCGTCCTGGTTTGGATGTCGAATCTTGTATCTGGACACTACAAGCGCTCCGTCAGCTCCGCTATGCAGGTGGGCTTCGGCAATATCGGTGGCATTGTGGCCTCGAATGTGTTCTTCAAGACCGAGGCGCCGAAGTATCCGACTGGGTATGGTGTAAGTCTGGGAATGCTGTGGATCTGTGGTGCTGCTTGCACGGGACTGTTCTTTCTGGTCAAGATTGAGAATAAGAAGAGGGATAAAGGGGAGAGGGACTGGAGGCTTGAGGAGCCGGATGCGGATAACCTTGGAGATGATCATCCGCACTTTAGGCTGACTACTTAGACGAGGCTGCGAGACCCTTGTAGTAGACGTCCTCTGGGGTCTGTCACAAGCGTACGTATTTGAATCCAGCGAAGCCATGTAAATATCGATCCTTGATATCCTACGTGCTAATCTTCTCGCAAACTGTTCTGGAGAGGTGTAGTCTCACCGCTACGCTTCCTTTTAAGGGGCGACACTCAGCGATTCAGGCCTGCACATCTCTCAACTGCGCCCGTGTCTGCTCATGAGCCCCCTGAGAGGCCTGCAGCCTCGTCTTGGAGCTGGCATTATCTGCTTACAATGCCTTTTTCTGTATTGCCGAGCCTGTTTCAATCATCTCAAGTTTTATCTTCAGCAGTTCGCGCTGCTTAAGGCATCATCCCTTGTCTGCGTGACGCAGTTGTAAACCCACAGGCGAGCACGTTTCTCGAGAAGACTTTCTGAAAGATCGTACAGGAGGGCTTTCGGAATCTTCTCAGACGTGCCAGTGATCGATGTAAACCCACCATTTTCTATGTACAGTCGCACAAGAAGACAACAAGCACGGCTGCCGTCAACAGTCCCCTCGTAGACGATATGAGCAGCATGCATCGACGAGTAGCAGGGTCGGTCCTCGACATCTCTTTCTACCGTGCGTGCGTTCATTGCGGCGATGATAGTGTCTTTGCTAATGTCGCCCATAAGCTTTTCAGCTAGCACAAATAGTTTGCTGAGTAAAATGAACTCCTCGCCCTTGGTCGTTTCATTTCGTCGGTGGTCTCGTCAGCGCTGTGTGCGTGTGTACAATGGTAACGGAAAGGGGACGTGGGAAGCGGATGTGTACGATTGGAAAGATCTCCCGCTTCCCGGAGCGCAGGTGTACTCTGACCAAGAAGCGGGCGGCACGTATAGCTACTGCAGTGGGGTGTTAGCGAAGTTTGTGCGAGTCCAGAGATCGAACAAGCTTTCGATTCTCGTGTTGATATCGTGCATGGGTGATGCAAACGCATGCTCAGGCCCTGAAAGACCAACCCACGTCTCGTTGTATGGACGCCTTCCCCAAGCCCGCATATATACATATAGTCAATGCTTTAAACGCCAATCATGCGCCGAAAGTCGTATTCTCAATGCAAAATTCCACCCAATTGATCTTGATCCTCACTGCCGTCTCATTTCATTCGGCGCGCAATTTTCGCTCGGCGGCAACAACCTACGGTAGCTCTCCTCGCCCGCCAAATTCGTCTCCCGGTGCTCCAAAAACGTGCGTATCCTCTCATCTCGGTCTCCGCTCATAGTAGCGTGTCGACTCCGCTGATACACGCTGCTGGCCTCCCTGTGCACCTGGTCTCTCCGCTCGACGACGCTGTTGTGGAAACCATTGAACCGCGTGCCCTGCATCACACCGCCGATTGCTACAAATGCAAAGAGCAGCGACATGAACGTGAAGTTCGACATTTGTATTGCGCGTTCTTTTTGTGGGTGCTCGGGGTCGTTCTCGCTGTACCAGCGCTCCCAGTCTTCCCATGTGGCATTGCTGCGAGGATCGGTATTCCACCTGTTTCTATCGAACTCCCAGTCGTACGGATTGTGCGAATGGCCTGAAGACGTGGGTGTGCGATGGTGACCGGCCCAGCCGGCGCCCCACGCATCGTACGCTTTCCGCTTCTCGGCGTCAGAGAGGATGTCGTGAGCGGCGACGAGCATGCGGTACCGTTCTAGACGGACGGCGAGGGGGAGGTGGTGTGTGGAGGAGCCGGGGTGGCAGCGGTCCGGATGGTAGAGTTTGACGAGGGCGTAGTAGCGGTTCTTTTTGTATGCATCGCCCTTCTTGCAGTTCAGGATCTGATACGGGGTTGGTGTGGTATGCGGGCGGATGGGCTCAGGCCAGCTGAGCAGGTCTGCATCATTGCTGTCGACGTGTTGTGCATAGGTCCGGCACTGTGTCGTGTGCTGCGGTTTTGGCGATGTATGACGACATGAGTGTGGCGAGGCGGCGTGGGTGCAGTAGAGGGGCGTGAAGGCATTGGCGTAGGACAAAAGGAGGGCGGGCGATTTCTTAGGCAGCATCCTCGCGCGAGGTCGTCTGCAGACGGGTGAGCATCTCCAGGTGGTGAGCGAGCGCAGTCATGTACTCGAGGCGTGGTGGGTAGGCGTGAATGCTAGCAGCGGGGATAAGCCGCGGCCATCGATTGGAACAGGGTCTGGCCGGGAACATGGCTCTAATCTGCTCTATTTAATCTGCTTACAGCATACGACCCCTTCGCATACGCACAGCGAGCATTCCTTCACCCTCGTCAGCCTCCACAAGACAATTCACGCCGTTGTGTCAGGAGGCAGCCATCAATGCAAGCGCGGCCACTTCCGCTCCCCCTCCAGTTTGCTATACGCCGCAAGCGAGCGGGCGCCAGCGCAGATTTGGGGCGTGCAAGGTTGATATGGTTCACTCTGAGTTTGAACTGAACTCTTAGCCTCCGGCTGCACCTGCATATTCTGTACGCGACTCTCACTTTTGGGGCAAGCGCATGAAATGCACGCCTAAAGCAGTTGGCTGCCTACCGCAAACGCGGTGTTGAGTCGGGGTAAAGTGGGCTTGGGGTGGGGTTGCTTCTAAAACGGTTGTTGTATCGTTTGCGCTAGACGACTTGCACCTGCTTCTGATATACTGTCGCTTCTGTTGATTCAGGCTTTCGTCGACCTAATGTTCGCTGCACGACACGGTCAGGGCCCAACGATAAGGGACTTGGAGCCAAAACTGGCGGCCACGATGGCGCGTGGATATGACAGCAACGGGCAGTCACGTGAGGGCTTCTTCAACCTCACTCGGCGGATGGACAATGAAGAGGAAGATCAATTCGATGTCGACCACACGATCCTCGACTTTCTAGTGTACAAGACGACAGCTACCGTATTCGAGTGGCAAGCCAGTGCGAACAAATGGGAATCTGATCTGCCTGATGCTCTGGTCACTATGACCGCTGGTAAGTGGTCTCCAGGAGGATGCGAATAAGTTCTCACTAACGATACAGAGTGGAGATCGTTTCTTTCGAAAAAGCACCAAGGCCGCCGCCTCAGTAGCCAAGCCGCTTTTCGCTCACGACTTCTGCAATTCGTTCTCCTATTGACTCATCGATACCACCCATCAACAAGATGGACAGACACAAATGGCCTCCACAGTTTACGCGATCAGAACATGAGACGAGGCAAGCTCTGGGCCAGCACACAGACGCCCGATCCAATCCTTCCCCTTGAAGGTTCATACCGAGTACCTGGCGATGAATTGTTGTTTGCCCGAGAGCAACGCATGGCAGTCCTGAGTCTACCCACAAGCTTCGACATCGGGATGTTCAACGACTCCGATCATGCTTCGCTCCACGATCTCCTTCCGTTGTTCGTTGAGCTCACAGCTGCACGTGCCAGTCTTGGTGACGAGTGGCAGCCCACATCTGGCTGGTTCGATCTGGCCGGTCAATTCATGCTCCAGGCTGTTATCGACGAATATCTTATCCATCGTCAATGTAGCACAGCAGCTTTCACATCCATCTTTGCTTTTGGGAGCTCGGGTATCCAACGGGAAGATGTCGAGGGAGCTGATATTAGGGCCGTGCGTAATGTGTTCTGCAGAGACGGTTATGCATTGGAAGAGCTACCGGAATGGACGCGCATCAGACGCCGATATGTCATAGAGGTAAGTTCAAGATCGGAGTACTGGACCAATCAACAAATTGACTAGGTGCAGGCGAGAGCGATAGCAACACTCGAAAATATTGAAAGCCGGCATTCGTATGTCAAATTCGAGGACAGCCTGGTCTCATTCCTGCAGCATCTGCACGATACCGCAGTCAAGCCTGATCTCATACAAGTTGAAGAAGGACGTATCAACATCGACGGTAACGAGCTCTCGGAGAGGAAGTCGCGAGAGATGATCAAGCGCATGAGGCTTTGAATGTTGCCGCAAAAGTACATTGCATCGCATCTGTTTTGTACGATACCCAGCACTACCAGGCATTATTACATTGAACACCATCATTCTTGATACTATTTTGGGGTTCTCTTACATCAAAAAGGTTGGATGTAGGTCACAAAGGCTATGTGTAAAGATCTGCGGGTTTTTTCCCGCCCAACTGCCATCCAAACTTCAGCCTCCGAGTTTCCGCATACATCGATGTCACCACAGCGGAGTGGAGCGCGGAGGTGAAGATGGGGCCTTTGAGCTACCATTAGGGTTTCCAGAAATAGTGCAGCGTATGGAAGCGGCTTGTAGAGATGTATCCAGTACTTGAATGTACTTGCTGCGCGAGAAGCTGATTGCCACAGGTTGCCCACGCTACATTTCGGATTCAGGACCAGTTGAGGCTATCTTTACCGCAAGAGGAAGGGAGCACTCAGAGTTTTGAGTGCGATTTGTTCGCCACCATCCCTTCCTTGTACATCACAGTGCAGCGAGAGGAGTGCTCTCTAGTGTACTGGTGGTTCAGGGAGAGAGAGGTCAGATCTCCACCTAGTATAATTGTTTCAAGCTAAGAATCATCTAGGACTGGATCTCATCCCATCATGATCACAAGGAGTGTTTAATTGCAATCTTGAATCGAGTTCCAGAGGAATGCCTTGGCGTAAGCACTAAGATGCAGTGGTGCTTCAAGCAGTGCCATAGTGGTTTGTGATTCGCTCTTCCAGCGAGCATAAGCCTATCGGAGATACGCTGTCACCTGAGCAGCTCCGCCGTATAACCTCATCTAGAGCCGGAAATTATGACTTGTGGTGCTATGAATCCATCGTAATTGTGTCCCTTTTCTTAATGTACAATGCATGTGCATTTCTCCTTGCTTGAGTTACTATAGTATTAACCCACTGGTTGACTAGCTTCTCCAGGTGTAGTGCTTGCAGTCTGACTTCTATCGGGAGTCCCTGTAATCTGCTTTGAATAGAAACTTCGACCAGGCGTATGCCTCAGGCATGAGAGAAAATTGCCGGGTCGTCACCCTTGCTCAGGACGTCATGTTGCCTAGCGTCATCAGGAGATATACTGGACACAGCCACCCTCACAAAGTGTAAAAATACGAGTTAGCATCCTCCCTTGGAGTGCTTTTGCCCTACATGGGTTCCCGAAATTTTGAATACGCCGTTTGGACCCCACAGTTACCAGCATGCCCAATTCCTCTTCTTTCCGAACTACATGTTCATTGAAAAGAAACCTACATGATACAGGCTCCCCAATCTCGAAACGCAGGAAGTCAACGTCCAATGCTGCGACTGCGAAACTTTGCAAGTCATGCCAATGTATCGATTTTCAGAAGGTCCTGGATCTGTCTGTGGTAGACCTTCAATCAGCAGGCCAAGAGGGCTATCTACTGGGTACAAGATTGGTACAAACGAGACTGAGCGATAGTTTCGCAGCTTCCTGTTCCATATGCCAGTTGTTCAGGTCAATGATAGATTTTCCGAATGCTATCTTCCAAGCCGTTCAACTTCGTGCCTACTCGGCGTTTGGCAATACACGGAAAACGAGCTTCAAAATACTTCCGAAAGACTTAAAACTCAAAGATATACCGCATCTGGCAATCGTTACCCTCAGCTCCTCGGCTTCACCATACTCAGTTGTGGGAACAAAACAGGCTTTCTGCTTGTCTACCTCAAAAAAACGCGATAGCATCGTCTCGCCAAGAATTCCATCTGCAAAGATAGACTATGCAGCTATAACGGCTTGGATTAGATGTTGTAAGACACTACATAGGTCTCTATGCAAACAGAAAAACAACATGGTGCGGCCATGGCGGCTTATCGACTGCAACACCTCCCCGCCATCTTTGGTGCTAGCCCCACAATCTGGGCCATATCTG
This sequence comes from Macroventuria anomochaeta, assembly GCF_010093625.1. NCBI lineage: Eukaryota > Fungi > Ascomycota > Dothideomycetes > Pleosporales > Didymellaceae > Macroventuria > Macroventuria anomochaeta. The sequence goes on from NW_022985369.1 coordinate 254,040, forward strand.
GCTCTCAGTTATACTTGGGGCAGTAAAGGCTACAAGTACTCTACGAGTTCCACAGACGCAGTCATATCATGTCCTCCAAAAACGATCTCGGATGCAATAACTGTAACGCGAGAACTTGGTTACCGGTTTCTGTGGGTTGATGGTTACTGTATTGATCAAGATGGCGAGGAAGAGAAACATACACAAATCGATATTATGGACAAGATATATGGGGGTGCGGAACTTACCATCGTTGCTGCTGCCGGTTCAGATAACGACTATGGGTTGCCTGGAGTTTCAACAAATAGACAAGCGGACCAACTACAAGAATCGGGACCTGTAGTCCATCTGGGCGACATCCAGATAGTACGCATCGACGGAAGCCCACGAAAATCAATTCAATCCGGGACATGGGCCACAAGAGCCTGGACTTATCAAGAAGCTATCCTCTCTCAACGACTACTCTACTTCACTGATCGTGAGATCTACTTCGAATGTCATTCAATGCAGACCCGCGAAGCGATACATGGAGATTTGCGATCACTCCATTGCAAACAAGGAAAAGTTTACGCTCAGCTCAACTCTGGTCTCTTCCTAGGCAGGCTCTCCTGTCCCAGCTCTTACATCAAAGCTCGATATAAGTTCTTAATGAGATGTTATGAGCTGCTTCGACAATACACTGCAAGAAATATGAGCTGCGAAGAGGACTCTTTGAGAGCGGCTGCGGGCGTTATGAGGTATCTAGAAGGGGATAAGGTAGCAGTGTATCAACTCGCTGGAGTACCCTTTCTGTTTGACGTTGAATCTGTGGAGGAAACCCACAGATCTTTCCTGGTCAGCTTGCTTTGGGTACATCAGAAAACTTTTCCGCCACGAGAGAAGTTCCTACTACCACACCCTACTCGAAGGTATAATTTACCATCATGGTCATGGGCAGGGTGGAAAGGAGAGGTCAATTTCATCATTAGCCCCGTCCTGGACCGTGATTTGCGATACGAAAAATTCGAACCTCACGCAAAGATCACCCAGGTCATCATGGAAAATGATTTCCATTGTGACCCCTACGCGCTTTTTATCAACCCAAATGAGGCGAGGCAGAGGGTTCCACGTGCTCTGACCATTACTGCTCGCCTCCTTTGTCCAGAGTCTTTCGCGATCTCCTTTACCACCAACAAGCCAGTGTGTCGCATTACTAGCACGCTGAACCCACCCGGAATGCATCCAAATTGGGATCCATCTCTTCCCTCCTTCAAAAGCCGGCGCGGGAAGCGACAGCCGCTTCGCTATTTCCCCGGGTCCAAAGGAAAGCTTTACATATACAAAGGCCCTGATACCTCTACAAAGCTATCTGAGTTTTTCGATGTAAATCGATTCCGGTTGGTCTTGATCGGAACATGTCCTAAGGTCTGGGGTCAAAAAACTAGCGGCGCAGTGTACTTTTTGGTTGTTGAACCGGAGGGAGCTGCATTCTCCCGAGTGGGTGTTCTAGAGATAAAAGAGACGCTTGAGGCATTTAGTAAAGAGCTGCGTTTTGAAGAGCGCTCCATAACGATTGTGTGAGCATCCCTGAAGTTTGTCCCACTTTAGGCAGCCACTTGAGAAAGCCGAGTCCTCTTACTACCACTGGCCTAGTTGTTTATGCTTCCTTTATTGTATAGAATAGCTAAGTTAATCGTAACCTACAGAGGTGGGGATCAAGATTGTGAACACTGAAAACATGTACAGCAAGACATAAGCCTTAAAACTGCACTTTGACAGATGGTGGATAGAGCAAGAGAACTTGTTCTCAACGTCCTATGGATATATGTGGAATAGTGATTGCACAACGTACACTATGATACAAATCAACAATGTTTCATTTTGGGTCAAAGATTTTGAGATGACAGCGCAAATCAGGCTGCACCCCGTTATATTCTTCATTGAATCGTTATGTCGTTACTATCTCTTGTCCATCGGCAAAGCCCTGCTTGCTAGATCTAGTCCAGCGCTGCTCGTGGCTTACTGCTGGTGAGAGTGCGTAGCATGTCCACCCTGCACACCCAAGTCGTGTGCGAGCTGGCTGCCGGCCTTGAAGGTACCGTCGGGGTTACGACCGTTGTCTTCAGCACTTCCACTCTGACCCTGGTGACCGCGCTCGTGAGACGCATGGCCGCCCTTGACACCGAGGTCATGAGCAAGCTGGCTTCCGGCCTTGAAGGTGCCATCGGGGTTGCGCTGGAGGTTGTCAGTCACCCGAAGAATGTGGTTGAAAAAGTGACACTTACACCGCTGTCGTTGCTAGCACCGCTGGTGGTATCTTGGTGGTGGTGAGCAGCATGGCCTCCCTGTGCACCTAGCTCCTTTGCGAGCTCAGAGCCCTTGGTGAAGGTGCCGTCTGGGTTACGGTCTGGGCGCTGGGTGTTGGTAGACTCGTGGTGAGCGCCATGAGAAGCGTGGCCGCCCTTGGCTGCGATCTCCTTGAGCTCATCCTTGGGAAGGTTGGCAAAGTTGGCTGGGTTGCTGGATGCCATTTTGGTTGATGTCGTTGAAGGTTGATTATGGTCGAAGTTGTGTATAAGAAGACTTGATCAAATAGACGGAGAAGACTGATGTAAAGATACTCCAGGTGAGAGGAACGATACTATGATATACCCCATGTTTACCTCTCCTTCTCCACAAACTCTGACGTGATGCTGCCTAGCAATAACAAGCATCCGTAGGCAAACAAGGGCTTAGAAATACAAGCGACGCACATCTTACCTAATTTCACCTCTGATTCGATGTGTCTGAAAATTTTGGAGGGGCATCGCGATGCCAGGCCTGTCGCAGCCTGCTCGCATCCCTGCTGTTGTTTGTTCTCTCGTCAGGAGAGTCAGGAGGCCGTGACATCATTCTTGGCAACGCTTGCTACGCGCCACGCGAAACGCGCTCACACGTGCGGTTGGGTCGAGAAACAGCCAATCACAGAGCGTGCAGCGATCTTAACATCACTTCGCGCGCTTTGCTCTTCAATGCTGTGCAACTCAACCCCAGGCAACATTTCTCAACATATCGTTCCAATCTCCGCGTGTCTAACACAGAGATTATCCAATTGACTCAAACTCCATTTCATCTCGTTTCACATACACAATCGCTGAAATGAGCCTCAAGCGCAAAGCTGCTGAGGCCGCGACCGACGCGACAAAGAAGCCCAAGCCAAATGGCAGCATCACAGCCTTCTTTGGCGCGCCAAAACCTTCACCAAACGCTAAAGCTTCCTCTGCTGCTGCTGCAAAGTTCGATAGAGACGCGTGGGTCTCGAAGCTTACAGAAGAGCAGAAGGAGCTGCTACAATTGGAGCTTGACACGCTTCATGAGAGCTGGCTGCCACATCTCAAAGATGTGCTTGTCAACCCACAATTCCTGGAGCTGAAGAGGTTCTTGAAAAGGGAGCTCAGTAGTGGGAAAACAGTCTTTCCACCCATGAAGGATGTGTACTCCTGGTAGGCTGCCTTGTTTATCTTCAATTAAACGTGTGGAAGTTCACAGTGGTGGATAGGTCAAGACATACTCCGCTCAACACCGTTAAAGTCGTCATCACAGGGCAAGACCCCTACCACGGTCCCAATCAGGCCCATGGCCTCTCTTTCTCCGTCCGCCCTCCCACACCCGCGCCTCCATCCCTCCAGAACATCTACAAGGCGCTCAAGAAAGACTATCCTGACTACCAGCCACCACCAAAGAAGGGCGGTCTGTTGACACCATGGGCGGATCGAGGAGTCTTGCTATTGAACACATGCTTGACTGTGCGTAGAGGGGAGGCCAACTCACATCAAGGCAAGGGCTGGGAGCTGCTGACGCAGAAGGTCATCGATACGGTTGTGAAGGTGCGCAACAATGGTGTGGTTTTCATGGCATGGGGCTCGCCGGCACAGAAGAGGACTGTTGGCATACCAGTGGACAAGCACTTGATCTTGAAGAGTGTGCATCCCAGCCCGCTGAGTGCAATGAGGGGATTCGTAAGTTTGCAGACTCAGACAACCATGCACATGTGTGCTAACATTGTTGCAGTTCGACTGTCACCACTTTACCAAAGCGAACGAGTGGTTGGTGCAGCGTTACGGCAAGGACGGCGGCATCGACTGGGACCTAAACGTGGATCCGGAAGACATTGTCGAGCCCAGCAAGACTGGTCAGCCAACGGATCCGAAAGACAAGGCCGAGTCAAAGGACAGCGCGAATACCAAGGAGAACGAAGCACCGCCGCAGGACACATATGCAGTCGCAGAGGACAATGCCAGCGGAAAGGCCGCTGACCCTGAGGCAGAGATTGATTCAGATGAGGAAGCAGCACTGCGAGAAGCTGGGCTGTGAGCGGATTGACCCTCCACCAAGGCCAAGATTATTGTCACGCGCAAGGCACAGGGAGTATCTCTAGAGGAGCTTTTTCACGCTATCGAAGCCTTCACTACATGTTGGAATGACTATTCAGACGACTCCCTTTGAGAGAGAACGTCGGGTCGCAACGTAAGCAAGAAGCGTCGGTTGTGATTGGGGGAGCGACGATTCAAAAGACAAGGTCAGGACCACTCGTTTGGTCTCTTCTCAACACCGATATTTGAGGAGTACCCAATGTTCATGATATTGGTAGCACCCATGGGTCAGGGTTCGCTACACACAGGGGTTTCTTTTAACCTACGCTGATATAAAATCTGCCTTCAAATCTTCAACTTCCTTGACACCCGCAAAACAATAATACACTGACTCCTTCTAGAGTCTACAATCGTGAGCAAGGTACTTGCAAATAAGAGCACGTTTCTTAGGTATGTCGAACTTAGCTCCTCATAATCTAGGATTTAACACATGATAGCTACCTGTCCAGTCCAATAGTCAAAATCATAGTCGGTCGTGAGAGCGACAATAACGAGGGCAACACTGGTTATGCTCAAACATTTTTTGTGCACGAGGACCTTATCATCTCACGCTCCCGCTTCTTCGCAAAAGCTTTGAAGGACCCCAAGCCATCTGATGACCGCAACGAAAACAATGCCGACAAAATCTTGCCGTCTCCAGACGCTGACAAAGACGAGTCGGCATGGGTTGACTGCGGAAGTACAATTGTCGGCTCCAATGATGATTTTGAGATGGACAACGCCGAACAAATCTCGAAGCTATCGGCGACCACCAAAGACAGCTGCGATCCAGCTGAGGAGGACAAGGGAGTCGTCAAACTATCGGAAGTTGAACCAAAAGTGTTCGCAAACTACATTCAGCTCTTGTACAATGATGTACTTCCTGTTAGCGAGGATCCAATGATGCCCAGTACCTTCGCCAGCACTGAGGCGAAAACCAAAGCCAAGGAAGACTTCAAACACGCAATGTTGACCTCTATCAACAAAGAGGTTGCGATGCTCGCGAAGCTCTATGTCCTTTCCATAAAGTTTCAAGACACTAACTCCAAGTGCTCGATCCTTTCCGCCATGTTCGAATCAACTCTCAAACAGCGCGTGGATAGGTCATGCTACTATCCAGGCACCAGGATAGTCAAGCACATTTACAACCATACTGTGGCCTTGGATCCTATGAGGGAGTTCCTGACGAACCTTGCTGTCAACTACTAGAACTCTGGCTGGAGGAAAGATACGGCCTGCGTAGATTATCACCCCGAATACCTATACGATGTGGTCATCGGCATGGGAAAAGCTCGTGATCAACCAACAGGTGCAGCAATCCTCAATGTCACAGACATTACTCCTTTCTTCAACAAGGTCAAGGCGCTCGACAAGAAGGACGAAGAGATTGAGGCGTCATTGATCTAGGCTAGAGTTTTAGGGTATTTAGTAGGTTGATCGCCACGATAGAGTCACTGTTTTATATCTCTAATGGGGCAGATAACAGAGAAACGTTGATGTAAATTAAGTTCATACCAAACATTGATACTCGGCGTCACGCTTGTACAGTCACCGAAGAGATGCTCAACATGTTCGCAAGGAGGTCGCAAACAGGGGCACTCACAGATAAGCTAGATACATATCACTTCCATCGCTTCCAAAATTTCATCCGTGCAGCATCAAACATGTCAGTCCGCTGAGGTGCATCGTTTAGGCACTACTGATCCTGCTCAGCCACTAAAGATGAACCCTGCTCCACCACAACGAGGCTTTAGCACTGAAGATACGGAGTATGTGCCATTCCAACTACCAGATATGTTGCTGATATTACGTAGCTTCACTAGGATCTCGATTGTTAATCCATAACAAAGGCTTGACCACAGACTTCATCGTCCCTGCCACTCTAATCACCTAATGCTCCGAATTCTGCAAGACTGGACTGAAGCAATGCTGGCAACAAGGCGACGCCCGAGTTATCAATCTCTACGAGCAATATCCGAAGGTGTTCGCGTTGCATTTGCAAGTCTTGTATAGCGAGCTACTTGACTTGAAGCATACAAATACGGAAGTGTAACGCAGACTACAGGCACCGACTACGTAACACTGTGTCAGATTTATGCCCTTACCGAACCCTTTTGGGACACACGCGCAGTGAGATGCCGCTTCCACACCGCTATGTCCCTCCCCATTTGTTGAGATCAAAACACCTTCTTTACACCCAGCTCCACTGCATCTCACAACGAGCCTCCCCGCTCTAAGCTGCGGAGAGCCTATCATGCCGAGGCCGCAACTCGCAGCACCGCACACGACAGACGACAAAGCACTGCCGTAAGTCGCCCAGCTCCAGTTTTGATTCCCTTCTAACACGCAAGAGGTTCTCGACGAGTATGGTGAAGATCATAGGCGGCAAAGATGAAGTGGCGAAGGAGTTTGCCATATACGAGTTGTTCCTCGTCGCGAGCTCTAACGTATTCAAGGAGACCTTGCTATGGCGCCGCACAAGGGCTGAGTGGGAGACTTACATGGAAGATTACGACAGCCACGAGGAGGAGAGAAGGCACCATGGACAGGAGAGGTGGCGTCAAGAGGATGAAGAGCGGGCACATCGTGCAAAAGCCTAGCAGGATCTCGATGAAGAAAACACAGGTTGTGGCGAGGAGCCGGAAGATTGCGTGGACAAGCCAGAGCCCTTCGAAGACTGGCATGAACGTATCACCGCGCAGCTGGACATGAACCCCAAACAGCGACAAAAGTTCGTTTTGTGGGACGGCTAGCGTTGCAACTGGGATTGGAAGCACTACAACAAAGAGCAGGACACCTTTTGCTTCCCCAAAGAGAACACAATCGCCTTCTCGATTTACCAACATCTCATATACACCGGCCAGATTCCGAGCCATGCAGCTTCTTCACCAGATTGAAACGGAAATCGCAACGAACAAGAGCGAGTGGACGACGATGGTACCTGGACCGACTGCCTGGCCCCATACCTGTGCGACAACGCATATCGGATGCTCGCCGACCTCTACGTCCTTGCCAACAGACTCGAAGACATCCAAACGAAGAACTCGGCAGTCGCAGCAATCATCTCCAAGTGCACACACGAAGCAGCAAGTACCTCCCAGGCCGCTGCAGTCAGAACCATCTACAAACGGACCAAGAAGCGCTGCGCCGGTAGAAAAGCATTAGTGGACGGCTTCATGCACTATGGTCACCTTATCCCAATCGATCTAGGTAGCGCTTTGCGAGAAGGATATTACCCCAAGGGCTTCTTCTTGGACTTGGCAGAGTCGATGATGCGGGTTTGCTCACGGCCTGCCCTTGGTCTACCCAGTGACAGAGGATGAGATGGGCTGGCGCATATGCAAGGGCGCACCTGCTCTGGAGACCAAGAAGACTTTCAAGGGTGAGGATGTGGATCTGCTGGGATGAAGATCGACCGTGATCGGCTTCGCCAAGCTCGTGGAACGCTTATCGGATAAAGAAAGGGACCTGGCCATGGATCAGATAACGTGCTAAGAAGATCCGTCGGGATGGGTTGTACCCTTGTAACTTAAATCAAAGCCTACTCTTCTTCCTCTTCAAAACTACCCAAGAAGCTCTCCTTAGAAACAAACACTTCAGCCTCAAAACCCTGCCATCGCTTCCGCGCCACAACGCCCATCCTCTCTTCCTCGAACAATGTTGAAAACACACTAGCTGCCCCATACACCTTCTCATCCCACACATCTATACACAGCCACTTGAAGCCTGGCAAGCTATCTACTATATACTCAGCCAGCTCTACATACGCCCCCTCAACATCAGCTACATTACAATCCTCTTCATACGTCTGCACCAGCAGAGTCAAAATCTCCACATTCGCGCGAGCTCTCTCACTCAATCGCCCGAGCCACTGTAATGTAGCATACGCCTGATATCTACCTCTTGGACACGGGCCGGTGAGGAAGAAGAAGTCCCTGTCGCGGTACAGAAAGGGGAGTGCTTCGCTGTAGATCTGCTTCGAGACTTGAAGGATTGCTGATGTGGGGCGGAGTTTGAGTTCGTCTGCTGAGGCAGGGCGGAGGATGTTGAACTGGCCGTGTGCGGTTTGCAAGACCCATAGTCCGTTGCGCGGGGAGGTGAAGTGGATGTCTGGGCCAATGCACTTGTAGCGTGTGTAGATGTGAGAGTCATGGGGACTATCATCGTAATGGATGTCTTCTCGTGGGCATGAGCAGAGGTCGATTTGCGTTGAGCCGGCGAACGTGGTGTTGCTGGGTTTGTCCAAGTACAGCCAGTTTAGTGTGTAGTTAATCGTTGTGACGTCCTCTTCTGGGTGTGGTAGGAGGAGGTAGGCGTATATCTTTTCTCGTATCGAGGTTGGAAGGTCTAGAAACCGCGAGGTAGAGACTTTCGCTGACATGTAGATAGGCAGACGAAGAGACAGACAGACAGACAGTAGGATCCAGAACAAGAAGAAGTAAGTTCTATAGGAAGTGCATAAAGTTCTTAGATCATAGAAAGGCAAGTACCTACTCACATGGAGAGCCAGCTCACCGGCGCAACACCTAGAATAGCACGGCACGCAGACCGCCTCTTACGACGTAAGGACAACAACAAGCGTACAAATACATACAGTCGGCCCAATGAGGCAATATGGTCGCCTGGTTGCCAAATATAGCAAGCCGTGTTGGAAGCTGGAATGTGTAAGACCAACTGGCGCTGGCGCTGACTGACGATGGTGCTTGGCCAGCCTCAAACCCAAGACCGCAACAAAGACCCGCGCAGAATATCAAGAACGCTATGCATATGCAACATGAACAAGCGACTAAATTCTGCAAGGCGCTCCATTCTGGCGCAAGCACCATCCTTCAACCACATACAAGACAGATCACAGGGGACAAAGGTATGTACCGTCCAATTTATTTACCTTCGCTCCACCAGGTCAAAAACCACGAAGAGAAGGGGGTAAGCAGACGCAATATGCTCTAACCTCCGTTTTCCCCTCCATCATCCTCATTTGAACGAAGAGCAGAGTGAATACGAAGGCATTCAGTTTATGTGAAGAAACAAAAGGTTTCAAGAGGCGCGCGCACGATAGGGAAAAATGAGATTTGCGATGACTAAACGGAGCTAGTACGATGCGGTTAGGCGCTTTGAGCAGCGAATTGGGGATGGCGCATTTGCGAGAGTGAGATAATGGTGGGGCTGAAATGGTGGGGCGGGACTTTTGTCTGAAGGGTTCAGTGACTCCTGATACAGAGTGTAAGCCGGGTTGTTTGATTCGACAAAGAGTAGGTGTTTGATTCTGATCCCTTGAACCTGGGCACAGAAAACTGACGATCCTCTTTTTGAAGTTTTGCTCTTCTACAAAATCTCTCGACTACCAGAACCTAACCACCAACGCACCACTTCTTCACGTACAACAAGGTACGACACTGAACCAAGCACACGAGACACGATCGCCGGTGCATTCACAACATCCACGCACACTCGACCTCACCCACGAGCACGAGTGAACACACGTTAAGGCACATAACCTTTTACACACTCACACACAACAACACCATGTCTTCACGTGGAGGCGGTCGCGGTCGCGGTGGCAAGTTCAACAAAGTCAAGCGCGGAGGAGGCCACAAGTTTTCAAGAGACCTGCAGCCGCTCAACGCAGATGGCGAGGTCGCAGGCATGTGGGGCGTACGTACAGTCGACTGCACTGTAGCGTGGATCCGCAGTTAACAGCCCTACAGGAGCCCGTCGAAAAGGTGGAGGATGAATCCAGCGAAGAGTCCTCTGAGGAAGATTCCAGCGAGGACGACGAAGACAAGCCAAAGGAGGAGGAGATGACCCGTGAGCAGCGCCGCGACGCCGCGAAAGCCCGCAAGCAAGCAGCGATAGCGAAGAAGAACAAGATCGAGGTCGGCGACATGCCCACGTCAGACGAAGAGAGCAGCGACGACAACATGCCCGCGAACCCCAACCACACTGCCAAAGCCCGCCAACAGGCCTCGAAGGCGCCTGTCGACCCCGAGGCAGCCCCAGCAGCTGCCAACAAGGGCAAGGCCAAGCAGGATACCTCTCAACTGTCCCGTCGTGAGCGCGAGGCTCTTGAGAAGCAACAAGCGAAGGAGCGTTATGACAAGCTACACGCAGAGGGTAAGACTGACCAAGCGCGTGCCGATCTCGAGCGTCTCAAGCTCGTCAAGGAGCGCCGTGAGGCCGAGGCTGCGCGCAAGAAGGCTGAGGCTGAGGAGCGTGCGGAGCTGGAGAAGGAGAAGGCTGAGCTTATGGCGCGCGAGGCTCGCAGGAGAGAGCAGGCTATGGGCAAGGCCAACCGCTTGGCCAAGGGTGGAAAGAAGAAATAAACCGTTGTTGAGGTTTCTGTCAATTGCGAGCATGCATGCACTTACTACTACATATCTTGCGCGTATGTGTGGTCTGGTGACTGCGTTATGCATAGCATGCGGATGGATTGGTTCGCTGCTTTTGCGGTTGCTAGTGGTAGATGTGCACATGAAGAGTTCTGCCTTGATCTTTGCCAGCTACAAGCTTACGATCATCAAAGCAAGTACATCGATAGACATCTACTTCCTTGGCTTGCCAATTCGGACTCTTGAATGCTCGTGTTGCGTCTGACGCCGCCCTATTGACACGCGTTGAACTTGTACTGCGCACGCCCTACAAGTTGACTGTGTCGTACACAAGCTGAATGGACCAATGCGTATGGTCTGGAAACTTCGAAGGCCGCGAAAATCTCGTGAATCGAAATCAAAGGCCATGAGCGCCCTTGAGCGTTGCAGCCACACCAGTGGCGCGCCGCTCCAGATCTCCAACTTCAGAGCATCGTCATCATCCACTCCAGCACATAAATATTATCATGCCTCTGTCGATGCTCGCCACTACGCGCCTGTGGCTTCACACAACGACTTCGCGACATATCAAAGATCATGGCTGAGCCAATACCTGCCGAGGAACAGTCCAATTATGAGACCTTCCGCGATTGCATGAGCGAACCTGTTATGAAGGCACTGGCCCTGCCAGCCGAGAAAGAGAAGCCCAAGAAGAAAAGAATGGCCAAGAAGAGTGCAAAGTACAAGCCAGTAGGCATGTTCGCACCCGCCAAACCACAGGTCGAAAGCCCCAGCACAACCTCGATCAGCGCTCCCTCGGCAACAGACGCCGAGGACTTGGGCGAATTCATCGACGTACGCTCCCACCCATTGCCCTCTCATCACACACCCAGCTAACGACCCGCAGTACCTAAGCAGCCTCATATTCCCCTCGCTCCCCGCAGACCTGCGCACCCTCTCATACCCTAAATTCCGCGACTCGGCCACACTGCAAGACGCCTACACAACCCCCCTCTCAGCATTAACATACACACACCTCCTCTCCACCGTCCCACCCGACGCAATCGACAGCCTAGAATCCTACTTCCTCCTCCCTTCCCCCAGCGACACGCACGACGCCCACAACCTCCTCACGCCCGTATTCACCTCATACTGTCACACCGTCACACTGCCGCCTCCAATCTGGGCGACAACTCGAACCTCGGAGTGTGAATTGTGCGAGAGGGACTGGGTGCCGCTTACGTATCATCATTTGATTCCGAAGAGCACGCATGAGCGGGTTAGGAAGAGGGGGTGGCATGATGAGGAGGTGTTGAATAGTGTGGCGTGGTTGTGCAGGGCGTGTCATAGTTTTGTGCATCGGTTGGCGAGCAACGAGGGGCTGGCAAGATACTACTTTACGGTGGATTTGATTCGGGAGGGAGGCGTGGACGGGGATGAGGAGAAAGCGCAGGAGGTTGAGGGATGGGTTAAGTGGGTCGGGGGTGTGCGTTGGAAGAGTAGATGATAAGGGAAAAGTCTACAAAGGGACGGGTCGCTGACGAGGTGTTGGCTATGGAAATAGCCGGCGTTGTGGGACTTGTCCTTCAGGCTGTGAGTTTGATAGACTTCGAAGTATGCCACTATCGCTGGTTTGCCGCGAAGAATTCGATACGCCCATACTTGGACATGAGCTCCCAACTTTGGCTCTCCTTCCTGTAACGCTGGGCATTCTGCCTTGTAGCAAGTCAGCATCTTCCCCAACGCCCGCATTCTTCATCAGCTTGACAATCTTGCATCTCCAGCCCATGCACTACCTTTTCCTTCCTCCGCACTTCTGAGTTCGCCCATGCCGTCTACGTTCACGCTTTTTTGCTTACTCTTCAGATCCAGGTTATGCAAGATACATCGCCATATGTGTAGATATCTCCTTCGCATGAGCTGCGGCATGCTGTCTCAGGCAAGAAGCCTTCGCTCAACAATGCTGGCTACTGTGATATAGTGGCCAGACTGTTGATGCGAAGCTTTCTGCGAGCTCGAAATGACAGCGAAGGGTTGCGGTATGATATCGCAAGACCGTGAAGGTAGTCAATATCAACTGCCGAGTCCTGACAAATTGCCGAATATTTGTCGTGTATCATGGGCACACGTCGACATTGAAGGTTACTTGGAGACTCTAAGTTAGTAAACTCTTCTCGCAATCACATCCAATCTTACCGATGCCAACAGCGAAAGACTATCCGTCAGCAAGCTTCAAGCGAAGGGGAAGTGAAGAGTGTGGCTGCACCGGTGGATTGATTTATGTAACGACCCAAAGTTCCACTTATAGATAGTATCGTGCAGCATCCTAGAGGCTGTCAATGCTGCTACCACCGCAGATTGAACATAAGAAAAAAAAGCATAACCTGAACCGCCAAACTTTCTCTCCGCCAGCAAGTCTGATGTGTCGCCGACGCTCGACATGCAAAGTTGGCCGTGCCATCATCCTGGCCATCACCATCGCTCTTCATTCAATCAACCCTACCATTAACCCAGGCATGACCATAGAGTCATTCACGACTTCTCAGAGCCACGTCCAAACCTGAACACCTCGACAACACCTTAGACGTACCACATAACATCCTTCAGGCCACGAGCGTTCTGCAGAGGCATAAGGGGAGGAACCTCGACGTTGCGGCTGGAACTACCAGTGTCAGAAGTGCGGTCAGCGTGCGACTCCTTCTTGCCGGAAGAGACAGGGCTATCGTTAAGGTGAGCACGGGCGCGGTCGGCAGCCAAGTGGGCATAATAGACCGCAGGGTGTAGGGAAACTGGGGTGGTGGAGCGGACATAGTGGTATGAGTGCTCGAAGATGAACTGCTGGAGCTCGGCGGCAAGCCACTCGCCCTCGTTGAGGATGCACTGGTAGTGGATAGGGCGGGCGGTACCCTTGATGGCGACGTGCGAGCACATGTAGAAGTCGAATTCGAATGGGTGTGTGCAGCCCGACTCCACGAGAGTACCGGGAAAAGGGTTGCCGTTGCGATCACCCTTGCCGGCATCGGGGAAGAAGCGAATATGGTGGCGCTTGCCGGCAATCACAACAGTGAACTTCGGCATCGTGCCACCGAGCTGGCTGAAGAAGGCTTTCATGTCTCGTACCTCCTCTTCGAGCACAGCAGCGTATTGACCCCTGGAGGTTGTTAGCATATTTCCAAGGAAAAGATTAAGGGATGTCCTACTCTGATACGCCGTCTCTAATATATAGGACACGCGCTGGCGCCTTGCCTTGTCCGAGACGCTGCATCCAGTTCTTGGCCATGGGGCCGAAGTGGTCATGGATGTTGGAAGAGGTAATCATCTCGACACGGTTGCCGTTGGTCTGGACATCAGCCCAGTACTTGGCGAAGAAGGGGTCGGCCGAGACAGTTATGGCGGCCAACGAAGCAGCTTGATCAGATCCAGCACCGGGAGCAGGGTGGGAAACGTCAGCACCGACGACCATGGTGGGGGTGGAGGTGGCCTTGGGGTTGAGCTTGGGGACTGGTAAAGTGTTAGCATACATGAGAAAATTACAGGGTTGGGGCACTTACTAAGACCGCTCTTCGCAACGGAGGTAGCACCACCCAACTTGGCGTTGACCTTCATGCAGACGTTGGAGATGTACTGAGGAGACGCTGACATGACGTGCTTGGCCTGAAGAACTTGGGATGGAACACCGAAGCGGATGTCGCAGGACTTCTTGATGCGGCGGTACACATCCACATTGCGGTCATTGACAATGAACATCAGGAAACCGGGCATCGTATTGTAGCGGTTTCCGGTCTGGTTCCAGGCCTTCGCAACTGTGGAATGTTAGTGATGAATTGAAGTAAGCTTAAGGACGCGACTTACCGAGTTCACCCCCATCAGCAAGGTTACCCTGGCCGATCCATGGCTTCTTGCCGTGCTTTGGGTGCGCATCGAAAAACCCACCGTGGCTCTCGTAGATCTGGACAAACTTCTGCACGAAGGATTCGACAGCCGCTAGTGGGGGTGCTCGGGGGTGCTGGATGACGCAGACACCCCAGGCGCGGAGGTGACGCTGGCCGTTGGTCATAGCGAACTTGCGGCCACTGCAATTTAATGAGCTGACTGTGTATGGAAGGGTAAAATGGAATGAACGTACTCAAGGCGCCACCGACCGGCAATCATGTCCTGTGGCTTGATGGTTGCCTCTTTCGAGCCGGCACCGAACTGAACGATCGGAGAGGGCAGAATGCGAGCTTTAACCTTGGAAGGGCTGTGAAATGTTAGCAACAAACAGTATGGTAAGGCCAGAAGTCACTCACTTGAGATTGACCTGAAGCCCGTAGTGCTTAAGGTAAGGATCGTTAGCCCAGTTCAGAAGGCGAACTCCGTGCTGAACTGCAGTCCAACGCTCCTTGGGGAGGGTAACAGCGAACTTGATCATGTTCGAAGTCTGTATGTCGCTCAGCTTTGTGTTGTAACGCTGATTAGCATCAATGCGTAGAACGTCCATTGGCATGTAGACGGGCGAGCCACGGATCTTCTTGGTCATCTTGACCACGGGGATGCCTGCAATGACGTTGATGTTGTACTTCTTCTTGAAGTACTGGGCGACGGAGATCTGTTTTCGGTCCTTATCAAGAACACCAGGGCGACGGTCGCCGGGGTCAGGGAATGTGGCCTGATTGGCATCCTTGGGAACGATCTCGTCGATAGTCCACTGCACGTGAGGTGTCGTGTGAGTGGCAGTTACTCCGACCTTTCTGAAGGCGCCGAAGTCCTTGCGGAGCATAGACTTCCTCCAGTCACGCTGGGCTTCCTTGAGGCGCTGGGCGAGCTGGGGTGGGTTGCAATTGAAAACTTGGCTCACAGCCTGAGTGATGTCAGTGAAACTTTCGAATGATGGGGAGATGCAGGTCACAACTTACACGAGTGAGCTCTTGGGAGCGCCAGAAGGTGCCGTTCGCGACATCGACATTGACAGACAAGGACTTGTTGAACTTATTGTCGAGGACAGGGCGAAGAGAGGCGAAGACGCCCTTGAAAGCTTCAACACCTCCACCAAGATCAAAGCGCTGCTCACCGCGCTGGAAGAAGGACTTCTTGATCTGAGTGTATTGCTGAGATGGGTACTCGCGCATGACATGGTCGAGGAAGTTGATCGTGTCGATGCATTCGGTGGACCAGGAGGCCTGGCCGTCCAGGAAGGCTTGAAGACCGCTGAAGTGGACTTGACGAGTCCAGCGAAGGTGGATGGTGTGCTTGTTGCCGCGAGCCCCGGCCTTGGTCTCCCTGCCCTCTTCGGCGTCGAGGTCGACAGTGATGCGGTTGTCGTCACGAGGAAGACGCTTGCCAGACCTGTGACGTGTCAGTGGAAGTCGATGTATAAGAGCGAGGTGCACTTACCAAGCAAGCTTGTGACCATCCCACACCCAAAGGTTGGCAGGCTCGCCCAGCTCGGACTTGACGGCCTTGGAACCCCAGATCTTCTGGAGGAGCTTGCGCTTCGTGTAATCTTTGGAATCTCCAGAGTAGGCGACGTCGTACTGGTGGACAATGGTGTTGGGCGCCTTGATGACGTTGAAGGTATTCAGGGTGATCGTGGTCTCCTTGCCATAAGAGTTGAAGTTCTTCGGTCGCTGAGGAAGCGCAGCAGGGATAGAGAGCTGGGGATCGTGTGAGTTAAACTCCATGTTCGCATGGCGAGGGCGGTAGGAGTATATGTCCTGGTACATGGGGATAACCCTGGAAGACATGATGAAAGAGAGGGAATGCCAAAAATACAGGTAAATATACAACGACAATGTGGAAGGGGTAAGAACGAATGAAGATATGGAATGTTTCGAAAACAATGAGTGGATGTGTGTGCAAAATGCGGAAGTGGAAAAGGGAGGAGGAGGCGTATCTATGCTATGCATCCAGCACCTTGCGAGGTCGGCGTTCGAAAGCTCGACGTTTGCATAGTGTGGATGCATGGCAATCGTTTGCTTGCATGCATGCATATACGGGCTGAGACAGGGGCGTTTGCACTTACTCCGCGAGCTGTGTACCAGCCGGACATGCCGAGGAACTCGGACAAGTTCTTCAGATCATTGGGCTTTGTGTAGTTGAGGACGCCAGCGCCGTGACCATGGGGGTCCTTGTTGCCGTCATACTTGTTGATCGAACGCTGCGTTGGGTCGCGCGATGCCGAGGAGTTGCCAGAAGAGCGAGCAGCCTGCTGCTGCTGCTGCTGCTTCTCCTTCTGCGCGCGCTGCTTCGCTGGGCCGGCCATTGCGAACTCTGCGACATGTTAGCGGTGTGTAAGATTGGATGTGGTGTCACAAGGCGCATGTCGGAAACCGTTTGACTGCCTCCGCACTGCGGGTAGCCGCTATAACCACGACGCGCGACTATCCGAAGCTGCAACAGGTGATGTACCTTGATCTCAAATGCTTGGGTTGAGAAGAGGGCGTCGTATGCGTTTGCGGGCAGATCGCAGATTGGCCTGGGTGTGTTCAGTAAGGATGCTCGAAAAAGAGAGCTGAACACCTATATGCTCAAATGCAAGAGAGCAATCGAGAACGACAGCGAGGTGAGGTATGTGAGTCGTGCCAAAAGGGAGCGTCACAGTGTTGATGTAGTAAGAAAGTAGTGGAGAGAAGCGGAGAGAAGTGGAGAGAAGTGGAGAGAAGGCGGAGAGAAGGCGGAGAGAAGGCGGAGAGAAGGCGGAGAGAAGGCGGAGAGAAGGTGGAGAGAAGGTGGAGTGAAGGTGATGGAGAGCGAGCTCAAAAGATATAGTGTGGGTGGGGCATGTGACGTCAAAACGAGAAGGGCAAGAGCGCATAGGCGCCATATTGACGCCGAGGTTCACCTCCAAAAGAAGCGGTCGCAGAGCGGGCACAAGTTTTGGTGGTTAACCTAGCGAGCAGCCAATGGGTGCGGGCTCAGGAATATGCGAGGGAGCTGTGAGTGGAAGATACATACCTCAAAGTCTTGAGAGCGGAGGTCTGGCCTGCAGAGGTGTGGACTGTACTGCTTGCAGTAGTGTGCTTGTCGATCCTGCTCGTAATATCGTCAAAATGCAGAGCTGGTGTCGTATTGGTGTGGTGGAGGGTTGATGGCGTGGTCATTTGTTTCCCAGTCGAGTAACTGACTGAAAATTGAGAGTTGTTGCGAGGTGGAGGAAGCAAGTTGACGGTCTCGTATGGTTTGCTTATATTCCCCCAGGTCCAACAGTGGTGCGCGCTAGGTGACTAGTGAGGCTTTCGAGAGGCGCGGAGCCGGTGAGAGAAGCCTCCCTGAAGGCCAAATCCGCCCTAGTAAGAGAGTAAAGCGTAGAGTTGGCGGCGAGTTTGGGCGGCGGTTTGGAGTTGAGATGACCTGGGTGAGAATCAGGCACGGCTGGAGGCCCAGGGCGAATACCAAACTCAAAAGCAGATACCGAAGCGCTGCAACAGCCTATAAAGAATGGTCCAGGTTTATAGCAATGGGGTCCGACTTCATGATCCCGCAAGCTCCCAAAGGGTGTCGCTGCGCACGACCAAGACGACCAGCACCAGATTCGCTGGCACGCATTGAGCAATGAGCTACAAGCGGTACATACCACATATCGATCTCTATGATGAAGGGTTCTCCGGCCTTTCAACCTGCCACGTCCAAGCTCATGAGAGCATATACGAGCACTCGGGGGATAGGTGAGCGATTCGGGCCATCGTCATGAATATTCCAATACCGATAATTCTAGCTCTTGCATGCCTTCCCGCCCTTGCAGCCATATAGCGCCGCTGAAAAGTCCTCCTCGATTGCTAGGGACGGGGCAGCGGAACGCGCTGCTTCTCACTCTACGCGGGCATACTGCTCCAACAGATGCATGGCAAATCTCTTGTGGGGACACGGCCTTACAATCTAATATTCAGTTCACTCTTGCCGCAGTCCATCCTCCTCCGCCTCTGCAGAGCTCCATGTCGCGTAGCACGACGAACACTTCACCGGCTGCCTCTGAAACGCATATCCGGGAAACTCTCAATATGCAACGGATTCAGAAATGCTTGATTTCGTCCTCAGGCTGTGATGTGAGGATGTTTCGCAAGGCGCATGTCCAGACGGGTGGCGCGACGTTGAATCAAACCTCGCTTGCAGCACGCGCCATCGACCAATGAACATCATCACAGGCAACGCGTCGATGTACTGGCTCCGCGATACGCGATTGAATGTGCATGGCAGGTCAGTCAGGGAGCATAAGAGCATATACATAGATTGTCTGAGGTCGTGCATACTCTGCCTGCTCTCGAAGTTCTTCGCGTGTAGTAAGCTGAGCTTGGGATAGTATGCACCAGCGTTCAACAAGGTGCATCGTAGGAACAAGGCGTGCAATTCACAAATTTACATAGCACGCGTCACAAGTCAAGATCCATAGAGTTTGAAATACGATTCCATTCAATCGAGGAATGCCTATCCCCATTCTCAGTGGTAAACCAACGCCACATTGAGACCTGCAAAAGCAATGACCCTTTCCAAATCCACCCAATACTCAGCCAAAAATGCGATGCAACCATTCATAATGTGTTTTGCTTTGGCAGGGTTGTTGTCGCCAGTCCCACGCTTCCCGAAGAGTGGAGCGCACGAACGCCATATTCACAATATCGAAACCTCCTTCTTGCTGCTTTCCAGGATGCCAAAAGTGCGCAAAGTGATCGTCCGATGCTCGAACAAAGGGTGCATCGCGACTGAACCGGTCCAAGCTTAGGGTTATTCATGAAGTATTTGAACCCAGTGATGCCAGTCTCTACTGGCGGGGCTTGCTGTATTCGCTGTGCTCGTCATAGTATTGACTGTACAATCGCTTCTAACCGGTTCGGCGCAGCTTGACATGCTTGCTGTGCCCACCGTGGTAGCTGTGCTGTCGGTGCTGAATGTAGGCTGGCCAGGGGTGCGAATTCTGCTAGCTCGGCCAGTAGAGCACCACGATCTGGAAGAGGTGGGCCTATCGCGCCACTCTACTGCGACCAAACGTGCCCACTGTGAGGCGCCTGCGCGCCCGGGTTTCCGTACTTCTCCTGGATACTCTGTAATTGCTGCGCCGTTGTAACTGTAGTACCCCAGCGTTGCGGCGCCGGCGCCTGGGCGTGTCCGGGGGGTGTGGGAATTGGAATGGCGGCGATGTTGCGCAGCATGTTGACCATGCCTTCTGGTTTGAAGCGTGTCTCGCGGTATGTGTGCGCGGCGGGAATGATGCCAAGGAGGAAGTTGATCTCGCGTGGCAAAGGAGCTGGGCCTTGAAGTAGGCCAACAGGTGTGCTGCCGCTGGCGGCCATGTTGCGACGTGCAGCGTCGAGGCGGCGACCTGCAGCGCCCTTGAGGGGTGATTCGCCGCGGGCGAGCTTGCGAGGTTGTGCACTCTCATCACCGTCTTCGAGAGGACGTTTCGGCGAGTTGGTAACGACTGGCAAGTTCGCGAGGTGTGGAGAATTGAGGACGTTGGGTGCGGGTGACGCGATGCGCTGCTCCTGTGCTTGAACTTGCGGCGGTGCGTTAGGCATTGCCTCCTCAACGGAAGGCATGATGCTCGGCATTACTGGCATCACCGGCTTCATCTGTGTTCTGGGCGAGATGATCGGGCGAATAGTTGTAGGGTCGAACGTTGGGCTTGCGAATCGCCGCGAGAAGCGTTGCAGCTGAGGGTCTTCGGGGAAGAGCGTAGCCATGCGCTGCTCCATCTTTGTGATCTGAGCTAGCTCACCAAAGTGCGCCTCGTACTCATGGAAGAAAAGGAACAAAGGCTTGGTCCTGGGAATGTTCTCAGGCTTTGCTGTCAGCTTGCCCACAATAGTCTCGAACACGGCTCGCGCATCTGAAAGTGTTAGTCTAGTGTCGTAACCGATGGTGCAACAGTACTTACTGGTAGAGTCATTGAGCTTGATGAGGTGCTTGATGTACTCCAATGCAAACTGCTCATCCTCAGGGAAAAGCTTCATACCAAGCTCGAAAATCTTTCCGGCAGCTGGGTCCTGGTAACAGTGGTGCTCAATTTGCGCGCTGGCAACGTATGCTTCACTGAGCAGTTTACCCTTCCTACGAGCTTCCGTGAAGATACCACGGAAGCCGGGGACCTCAGAGTTGTTTCCACCTTTGCCTTGAACGCGCCTAATCGCTTGCATCAAGGTGATCCAAGCGAAAGTCACCGTCTTCTTGAGTGTGAGGGTCTGCGCATTGTATCCTGCTGAGATGGCGTGCACTTGCGCATTGAAAGCAGCGTCCTTCTCTTGAGCCCGCCTTGTCCCTTCGGCTTCGTCGTCCTCATCAGCATCCTCGGCGCTGTTCTGTGCAATGGCCCGCGCCGCATCGTCCGCAGCTTTCTGAGCATCAAATACTTCTTTGGCACGAGCGATCGAATGCTCCTCGCGCTTCTTCGTCTTTGCAGTGAGATCGTAGAGAGTGTCTAGCAGATCACTGTAGGGCTTCTTGACGGCAGCGCCTTTGGAAATGATACCTGCCTGTCCCTCTTCGAAATCAGTGCTGAGCTCGATCTGGTTTCCTTTTCTGAAGGCCAAGAGACAGCTCTCGGGGTTGGCCTTAATGCCATCGTCCAGAAACTTGTCGCCATCTGTTTGCAGGCCGTTCTCGTAGCACCATTCCGCTGCTTCGTACCAGAGCTCCGGCCAGAAGCGAAGTGACCTCAGCGCACTCTTGTAGATGTGTAGCACTCGCTTGTTGTATAGGGCACGGTCATCGAGTGCGCATTCGAGCGGATCGCTCTTCTCCCACTGTATCCACTGCTTCCATAGCTTGACTTGGTTCATATACTCGTCGTAGCCGTCGAATCCTGGTGCTGGTGGTAGCCTCGGCAATGTTGTCTTGTTGATGCCCCGTGTGATGTTGTTGTCTAGGACGTTGATAGCGCTTCGTGCGGTCATGTAGGATGGAGACTTCTCTTGGAGGTTTTTGCGGCCCTGCATTCATGTTAGTTTCTCGACGATTTCACATGATAGGTTGGGTCTCTTACCGTGACCTTGTTGAGACCCATTTCGAATCGATCGTAGTCACGCCAGATCTCCAGAGTCGCACCAGTTGGGATCGATACTGCCCGCTGATACAGCTTGCGCAAGGTGTCCATCTTTTGCATATCCTGCCAGTTTGTGCCGCCTAGTATGCCAGGAGCTGTCTTCTGCAATTCAATATAGTCGATCCAAAGCTTGCCAGCGTCAATGTCGATGCCCACTTGATCCAGCGCGAACTCGTATGCCATTACGATGGTCTCTCGACTTTTGCCGCCGGTATCGTTTGTGAGGTTGAATCGGCGACGAACGAAGTCGATGTAACATGAGAACACGGGAACATAGGCACCATTCGGTACTGCTTTGCCAAACAGCTGCTCCACCCTTGGGAGTTCGTCGAGCTCTGTCTCGAAGTTGATGTACTCAACCCATATTTCGCCCTAAGCTCATCAGCTGAGTGCACACACCTCAAGTTCGTTAACGCGTACCGCTGTCGGGAACTGGTCTAAGAAACGGTTGAAGACATCGCGTGCCTCATCGTGCTTGTGTCGCTTGCGTTGTTCCTCGATTAGACTCAGCCATGCCTCGATGTCACCACGTGGATCTTCTTGGATGCGGTCGTTGAGAATGCCAATGCGATCCTGAGGCAGACGAGCCTTAGGTAGAGAAGCAGAAGGAGGAGCAGGCGTGACAGAAGCGGTCGCCTGGCGAGCAGGATCGATAGTCAGAAGATCTGCTGGCTTAGTAGCGTCTGGAACAGGCATTGCGCCATTGACTGGAACAGAAGCAATAAAGGGAGCAGGCTCATTGACAGCGACAGAAGCAGAGACGGATGAAGCACCCTGATCTTGTGCACTATGTAACTGTACATCTGGTGTGGGAAGTGTATTGTTTGGAGTGTTTGTAACTGAACGCTGCGGAGTCTCTGCAGCCTCAGAGGCGCGCAGTATCGCAGGGGCTGCCATCTTTGGCGCCGCAACAGGCTCCTCTTCCTCATCCTCGCTCTCGTCGACAAACCCACCAATGGTGCGCGGCTGCTTCGCTGGCGTGGGCGCAGCAGATGTGTCCGCAGAAACGGGTTTCAAGCCGTTCTCACCCTGGTTGTCAGCCGAGGGAGGTGAATTTGCTGCGGACTCTGGCATCGATGCCGACTGCTCAGACTGAACGGGCTCTTGTGCGGTGTCCATGTTGCTGGCAGGGTCATATTCCTCTTCGGCTGCGTCGCCGGCGGGCGCCTGGTCGTCAGCTGGAGGCCAAGCCGCAGACGGATCGTACTCCTGCTCTTGCGACCTGAGGAAGGCGAGCTCTGCGTCATCGGCCATGGCTGTGGTGGAAAGGAAATCTGGAAGAACTGTTATGTATTATTAGAGTCGATCGCTGATAGCGACGAGTAATGCTAAGATGTGGGTTGCGCGAAAGGAGCTGTTTCGCAGACAATGAGCTCTTTGTCGCGTGGGTATCGTCAGGAAGGAGCGGCCGAGTCGCGCGCACACACGGAAGGTGCAGACGACGTCGTAGCTATGGGTCGGTGTCTATGAGGCCGTGGAGGTTGCGTTCGAGATGCGCAAAGGTGACGTTGAGGTTGCGCAGTGCTCCGGAGGTGTTCGTGCGGAGGAGACAAGGAGCAAAGCCCTGGAGATTGCTGCACGTTCGGCGCTCGGCTGCAGCGCCGTTCTTGGCACATGTGGCTGGTGCTGGCTGGCGATGTCATCGTCAGGCACAGAACAACATTGCGCTATCACTTGGAACTCGATACCTCTGGTAGCTGGAGCATACTTCCTGGATAGTACTGAAGCTGGCGAGACACGATATCAACGACTACCAAGCTTGATTGAACGGCCATATCTCTCTTACAGTTACCTGGCGCATATCGGACACTCGACAGGCGCATACACAATGAACCCTCAGATACAACTTCCACGGCCAAATGGTAGGCCCTCAAACTTTGGCTCAACACCATCAACACGGCGGAATGAAATCCGTATGCCGCGCTTCTTCAAGCGCCTATTCAAGTTTCCGCAGATGGACTTCGAGATGGCCATATGGGAGATCATGAGCCTGATAATAGCGCCGAAGAAGGTCTTCAGGCAAATATACTACCATGTATGGCCAATATGTCATACTCAGAGCCCACTGGAAGCTGATATCATACAGAAACAAACAACAAAAACCTACCATCGCCCCGACCCGTCGTTCACTTACCTTCTCTCCTTCTTCCTCACATTAACCTCCCTCGCCTGGGGTTTCGCATACGCTAACGGCTTCACACAAACACTTCACATCACGCTCGTCTTCGTCTTCGTACACTTCCTCCTGCTGTCCCTCGTTACAGCAACATTGTTCTACTTCCTGGTCGGCCGGTTATTGGGGCCAGGTAACTCGCTGCTGCCAGGGCGGAGACGAGGGCTGTACAACCTGGGCGACACCGAAAGCAAGGAGGAGCTGGAGTTTGGATATTGCTGGGACGTGTCGATACGTGCATTCGTACCGGTTTGGGTCTTTCTCTATGTCGTGCAGTTCTTGTGCATGCCGCTTGTGGGAACGAACCACTGGTAAGTACCTTCTGAACATTGGATAGAAGGAGCAAAGCTAATGTTTTACCTCCAGGGTCTCGCTACTCCTCGGAAACACACTCTACGTCATCGCGCTCACTTACTACTTCATCATCACCTTTCTCGGCTACAACGCGCTACCGTTCCTACACCATACCGAGCTCCTGCTTGTCCCAGTCGCGGTAGCAACAATACTGTGGTTCGTATCACTTTTTGGGTTCAACATGGCGAAACACTTCGCACCAGTTCTATGGACGGGCGCCAGACTGCGAAAGCACGTAGGCTGAGGGCATTACACCACGGAACGAACATGTACTACAAGAGATCATACGCTATCTGGAGGACGGCGACACATTTTGAAATAGCATTTGTTAGCGGTCTGTAGCATTTGCTACTGGTGTCTGTATAAACAGCGTTGGCGTTGAATGAATTCAAGTAGTCACATGCACCAACTCAAAACAACCGGAAGAGTGCATCGAATCCAGTCGTTCGTCATGACGGTTTGACGCGGCTTCACATTGACCCTTTCAGTACGCTCTGCGCAAAATCGCAACCTCGCGAGCAGCGCTGCAAGAGCCGAGGTGCCAGCTCACGAGCACAAACATGACCCAAACATCAGCACTACTATCAGCACCCTACAACCACCCGCCTCCATCCGCGCAACAAAAGAAAAGAACAACAACTGTAGTCTCCATCAGTGATTTATCAAGACAGGAGTAGAAACACGAATCCTAACACAGCCAGGGACCAAGTGCAACATCGAAGCGTCCACACCCACCTACCACAACTCTTTGCGCGACCTAGCCAGAGCAAAAGAACGGCAAAAAGAACGGCAAAAAGATCGTATCTCTCCGACGGGGAATCGAACCCCGGCCTCCTGCGAGCTGTCCTTAAGATGACAAGCAGAAATACTGACCACTATACTATCGAAGATGTCCAACTTTGAGTTGGGAAGAGATGTGATCGCTAATAAAACATCGAATTATAAAAATTATATTGCAGATAATTGTGTAAATTAGGAAAGCCTCGACAGTATCGTTGGAGGATCCAAGATTGTTTCGGTATAGATTGGGTTTGTGGTTAAGGATTAAGTCAATAAAAATTTGCATGGTGGAGACCACCGGCACGCTAATATGTCACACCTCGATGTTGAAATGTTCTTCAACATCAGCACGCAAATGTTTCGAAATCCAACGGAGGACAGGAGCGTGACAGATTCATTCAAAGGTTCTTATTCCGATAACTGCACAGGTAAGATCTACGAGGAGCTCTAGGATATGAACGGGCGAATCAGAGCCAACTTGGCTCAAGGCTCAGGAACCAGAGAAAGAGTTATTATGCACGCGGTGGCAAAAATAAGCAGCTCGATTTATCTACAAAAAGGCCAACTAACGTATTCGTTTTTGTCATGTTGCCTGTAATCACATTCTCCATGGCTGCTTCCGTGAGCTTTCCCGCTAGTTGCTTCTTCTATTTTTGTTTTCCTCGTAGCTGCTTCCTCAGTGAAACTGCTCCGCTCCGTTCTTCGATATCATGCATATTCCAGTACCTCCGACAGTTAGAGCGTTGACTCCGACGTTTCGACACGATAGCTAGCACTTTTCTACCTGCTTCCAGCTTGTTCTGTTCACTGTCTGCTGAGCTCTCTTTCACTTCACCTCAGCTCGCTTGCTTCTTGGCGTCGGTCGTTCTCCTCCACGCCTTCTGCGCTTCAACGGTACCTTCTCGACTCGACACCACGGCGCCCGCCATTGTTGAGGCGTCTGCCTACCTCAGGCTACCACTCTGTGCCAACCAACACAACACCGACGGTGAAACCGTACAGTGTACGGAATGCCAAAAGGCAGACTGGACCCCGTTACAAGACGACCTGCAAGTCCGCGCTCATGAAGGCTTCATGGACCTCTAAATGGCACTACGATAACTAAATGTCAGCCCTACAGAGCAATTTTCAGAGTAACACAAAGCCTCAGATCCGGTTCGGTACCGTGAAGCACCTCTGGGGCAACATGCCTACGCTCGGCATCCTCAACCTCAAGAACAACGAAGGTAGTGCTGATACCAAGCATGACTTTGCGCTTCTCTTTGCCGCATCTGGAGATCCTCGAAACGTTATGAAGACCATTGCCAGTCTTCCAGCAGACTACAAGGGCAAGCGCGATGTCATCATCAATAATATAGACTTCGATGTCGTTGCTAGGAACACAACCATGCTACTTGTCACACTCTATTACGAAGTAGACACAGTAGTGCCGATGATCATACACATCTGGTACTCCGCATTGGTGGCGTCTGCGATGGTGCAGTCTCTGCGGTCTGACATTCTTCCTATGATCGAAGATGTATGTGACAAGACTAAGGACAAAGCTCGAGATTCACTGCAAGCGAACGATTTTACCATTCGTGGTCGAAAACTGCGCCTTGTGTTGAAGAAGGGGGAGTGAACGCGCCTTGTGACTTACCTCCGCGTCCCAGAAGGTCTCTCTGCTGAGGAGGCTCAGACCGCCCGTTGCAGTATTACCTTCGCTCCTTCTAGGGTCGATTATCGCGATTTTTAAACGCTGTGTTCTCTTCTGCTCTTCGACAGGTTAATGTGAAGTTTCGCAGGTCCGGGTTTTTGCTACCATACGGATGCTCTATCGCTGCTTTCGACACACCGAACCCGTGAGTTGTCACACAGAAACGTTGTATCAGCGACTGACAAGATTAGAACACTCTTTCACGGTGACAGTTGGCCCATGCCGGATGATGCAAGCCCGCTGGAAGGCTGGTCTCATGCAGACTACAGCAAGCACCATCTCGTCGCCAAGGCTGACACATTCGGTGCTATATTTTCGCTTGTGCACGACCTGCTCCTGAAGTTCTGTACATGCGTAGAGAGTGCTAGGTTCTCTTTTGAGCTGTTTTGCGAAGACGCGAGGAATATTGCAGACTATGTTGGTTCTAGGCGATTTGATCATATCGAGGTTTGTAAACAGAACCCCGTTTCTAGCTGGCACTGACAAAGAAAGATCTCCAACGCATGCGACCTTCGCTACTTTGGAACCCATGCTTCACTCGGAGTGTTCGCGCCACTCTTGAAAAGCCAGAACGAGAACCCAAAAGCGACGTTACTGATGGCTTTCGCCCTCTTTGCGCGCGAGAAATGGATATATGGCAGCGACCAAACCAGGGAATCGATCATATCGGCGGCCACCACAGGCGTGGAGAAGTATGTTCGCCCCACGAATTCGAAGCCACCTAAACTTTCAGATAAGCAACTTGATCGTGAACGCCGCTCAATGTGCACGGGTCTCTTCACGGACTGAGATCATTGCTTCAATGTCTTCGTCGAAAAGTGATAAAGTAGGAGTTCCGGGCCATGTGCTGGAGTTGAGTTACAATCCTATTATTCGAAAGCATAGCTGGCACGAAGTACAGCTGGCATTGTCCAGCACATTGTCTACTCTTTCTATACCGGCAGTGTGTCCTGAGGGATGTATCCGAGGGGCGAAGTGGAATCTGACCATTCGTGAAGTCAATTGGATAGACATTGTGAGCTTAAGTAGCCATTGAGAACGTCGACTAACAATGGACATTCCTTTACCCAGATAATGCTACTCCATCGCCAAAGATAGGGATTCTCGCACCCAGTATCTATATCCGAGTGCTTGTAAGCAACTCGTACACCTGAAATGAATCTGACCTGCTTAAGCAATGGTCGTCACACAAAGGGGTGCGATCTTTGAGTATATCTGGCGGGTGGCACCGTTGAAGCGACAGACCTTCTCGAAGAGATGCGGCAGTGGTTCTTGATGGAGACGACGGCAGGCGAGGCTTGCGGCAAGCACATTCTCCAAACCTATGTCCCAGTAATTGCAACTGACCGACGTCAGTTGATGAATCTCAGCCAACCTACGTACTTTCCAGAAAGGCCTGGAGGGCGAAGACATTGTTGAATGGTCTGGCGCTCTTGCGAAGAGGATAGTTTCTGACTGCCTTGTACCTTCCTCGCAAGCAGTAAGATCGAATGACATCGCTCAGCCTCAACGTGTCAATGTGTGCAGGTGCCGCCAGAATATGTGGGTCCAAGATTGGACATCCACCATAAGACCGCGGCCCTGGTGTCAAAATTGCGAATATTCGCTCAGGCGTGAGGTGTGTGATGAGTTGCTAAATGTTGTGAGGTGTAAGAACAATGAACCTGACAAGGGAAGGTTCGCTCGACTGACCTTACGTCATCAACTTGCTGTGCCACCTGTCATGGGCAACTTCCTTGTAGGACAGGACCCAGCACTTCGACCGGACAGTCGAAAATCAGCGAGTTCCACAGCAGGATAGAGGACTTGGGAATCACGTATGGTCTCCGCTTCTTGGTGCACTTGCTCAACGCAGGCTACATCACCGAGGAACACTAGAACAAGGCCTGAACTGCGGTGAGTTTGGCCATCTCGGATATAATGCTCGGGGGTCGGCATGGCTTTCTGAAAGGAGAAGTCTTCGAGTTAGGAAAGGCGGAAGCTGCCTCGTATATGAGACATTGGCGCGGCTCTGAATGACCATAGGGGACTGCGTCGAGTTACTGAACGATACGACATCGTGCTTTGCGATCCGTTTTGCTTAAGACGAGATGGTGGATCTCGAACTTCGCGAAAGCTGAAAGGCTCGCGAGTATCTTAGCTGGTGATTCTTCACAGAAATTAGCTGTCATATGAGGCTTGCAGGATTGGAATTGGTCCTATGCAAGCCAACTTCAAAATCATAGAAACTGATCAAATTGACAAGACCGACCACGACATCTGAGGTGTCAAGCTTCCGGTAGACATTCCGGCTTGCGAGGTGGACGAGCGATGCAGCTGAAAGGGGAAGGAGTGATTGACATTACGTCATCACTAACAACGCGAAATCGACACGCTCACGGTACTGCAACGCTCACATCACACAAGCAGCAGCAGACCAAGACGACATCAACAACACTGAAGTATGACAACTTTTGCCATTCATGATCTTTACGCAAAGTCTCAGTCAGTGGACGGCATCGATGACCGCGCCGTAGGAGTACCACAAAGTCGCGGAGAGCGCACCCAGCTACCGGTCAATAGGCCGCTGAGGCGTCCAGCACAAACAACATGCAGCTCTCCTCTCGTCCAAGAGCCAGCAAAGTTTCGCACAGCCTCTCGTATTTCATACGTCGTAAGATCTTCCGTGCGTGCGAGAATTGATGCACCAGGCCAACATGGCGTTTGACCGGGCAGTTCCAAGCGATCAGCGCTCGGCTGCGGTTGCGGAGAGTAAAGCCGACTCCATCGCCAGCGATGTGCTCCACATTTCAGAAACACAGCAAGTGCCGTCCCTGATTACACGCAAGCAGCCAAGCTATCATCGTTAGTGACATGATGCTGGGCGGTCTCCGTATCAGCTGTGAGGCGAGCGTGCATTGTCATTCCCGAGTCTATTACAAGCTCACACTGTTCGTCTGCCGGTATAACCGAACGGCTGAGCAGCGCATATCATCATTCACATTCGAGACCGTATCTGCTCCTGCCTCGAGCTCCGACGCACTGTGGAGTCCATTGACTCCGTTCCTATCGAGCATCGACCTCATATCAACACTTTGGCATCGATCATCTCTCGAGCAACCAAACAACCTCCTTCATAACGCCATCGTTATCGCCTTATACGCAGCATTTTGCATATAGTCTGGGACCTATTTTGTTATTCGACTATACGCACAATATGAATCTATATGGAGCAACATTCGCAGGTTCGCTGCTGTTAAACAGCTTAGTACTTTTGCAGACATATCGATCGCGCCAAACAGAAAGCGTGGATAGCCATAACCCAGAGAAGGTCGAACATCGAGGTCGCGTAGAGTTCGACAGAGATAGCTTGCGCAAGTTGAAGTTACGCTTCTTTCCTATATATTTGCTCGTCAATGCTGCCGACTGGCTCCAAGGGCCCTATATCTACCCGATCTACAAAGGTGTGTTTGACAAC
Organism: Macroventuria anomochaeta; assembly: GCF_010093625.1. NCBI lineage: Eukaryota > Fungi > Ascomycota > Dothideomycetes > Pleosporales > Didymellaceae > Macroventuria > Macroventuria anomochaeta. Next base: position 284,168 of record NW_022985369.1, read on the forward strand.
ATTTGTCATTTTGAAAGGTGATTGACGAGCTGCAGATGAAAAGGGTCTTCCAGAAGAGACAGTCGCGTTCCTCTTCCTCATTGGGTTCGTCTCAGCAGGCATATCTGCCTCATTCGCAGGAACTTTCGCGGATCGCTACGGTCGCCGAACAGTATGTCTGGCATACTGCGTGCTGTATTCGTTCTCCAGCTTCACTCTACTTGCTGAAGACATTCGAGTCCTATTCCTCGGCCGCGTACTCGGAGGAGTCTGTGGAACTCTTCTTTGGAGTGTATTTGAGAGCTGGCTGGTTGCGGAATTCAATCAGTTGATGTTGGAGGACACAAGCTCAGTACTCGATGGCATCTTCAGCGCAATGACCATTCTCAATAGCCTTGTCGCTATCTGCGCTGGTGTACTGGCCGAGTGGCTGGTAGGCGTATCAGGTACTGCCAAAGCGCCATTCCTTGCCTCTTTTGGATGTCTTTCAGTAGCCTCTGTTGCGATCTCAAAGTTTTGGGTAAGCCGAATGCTCCATTCGCGACCTGCAAAAAAGCTCACGTTCGTAGGGTGAGAACTATGGCGCGAGCCACCGTGATGTATCCGAAAATGCAGCGCTGCTTCAGCAAGAAGAGGCAGAGCCGACTGTGAACACAACAAAATCGACTCTCAGATATATCCTAAGAGGTAACTACATGCGCGCACGAGGTTTAAGCGGGTTATACTGACGTTCAACAGATACAAACATACTTGTACTCGCCTTAGTATCGTGCTTCTTCGAAGGCTCACTGTTCTTGTTTATCTTTTTTAAATTCCCAGCGTTGAAGCTGTCGCACGAGCTTGCAGGCTCGAAAGATCGTACGCCCTCATTCTGTCCCATTCACGCAGGCCGAGATTAACTCTCAGACAGATCTTCCTTTCGGCCTGATCTTTGCGATCCTCATGTGCTCCATGATGCTCGGTTCTCTGCTGTATAACAATATCACGACATCTTCGACCTTTCCAGCAAAGAGGGTTCTTATGGGCACCTTAGCGGTTGCGTCTGTATGCTTCTTCATTCCGGGCCACTTCCGCGACGAGTGCATCACATTGTGGTGTTTCTGCATGTTTGAACTTTGCTGCGGTGTTTACTACCCAGTCATGGCATCGATCAAGGGCAAACTCATAGATGACAGCTCACGAGCGAGCGTATATACAGTACTGCGCATCCCACTGAACGCTTTCGTAGTGCTTGCCTTAAGCACCACAAAAGAAGGTAAGCAGTTTCTTTGACACTGACATTTAATATGGCTAACTTCGCCAGGCGAATCACACCGTGATGCAGTGTTTACAACATGCAGTGGTTTGTTGTTGGTAGCTGCGCTTGTTGTGCATAAGATCCTTGCTTAAGGTGTGGTGATCAGCCTCACTGTGAACTGCCGGAAATAGACTATCGAATAATCATGTTCAACCTCCACACCTCACCACTGCGCATCTATCTGTGACGTCAAAATAGCCGCAGCGCTTTCCAGAAGCGTTTCGCGAGCCACATAATACCCTGCCAACCCGTTGGATGAAACGCGGCTGTGGGGTCCAACGGCCCACCGTTCCCCGCTGTTCGGAAACCGAGCATGACCACCGACTGGGACCAACACCAACATTCCTTTCCATACGGAGACTGGAGGGCATAAACGCTCGGCATTCATCGCACCAGTCTCATCGGTGGGGTCGATCATAATACCGCATCGTACTGTCTGCCAACGGTGCGGCGTGTCAAAGCGCCTTGGCGATACCTTGCAAGTCGCAGATAGCGGACTCGCAGATGTATCCCGCTGTCTGCTGCACTTGGCAGTATGTGGTGTTTGCCCGAGACCGAGACTGTAATGACATGACTGAGGTCGCTGTGCTTTCATTGCTGTGACATTCATCCCTCAACTCCCATCTGTGGACTCGTTCAACACCTGAGTTTACACATTCACACACTGCCTTGATACCCCTTGCATCCATACTTTTGCTTTACAGTCTTTCTTATATCATATCGTCATGATGAGTCGGTCATCGATAGGTAACTCAACTCCTGTATCGTCTTCTGGGGTCATCAAGCTAACCGTACAACCAGGCCGAATTGCCGCCATAATAATCATCTTCCTCTTCGTTGTAGCACTCTTTCAAAACGACGATGCCGGAACATACACCTTTCTCCCCTCCTTATCACAAACATCAAAACTCCCCTCGTACCCGCCAACATGGCTCCGCGACCGCATGGCCCTTTCAGAAAAGTCCTGGAAGAAGAGCGTCGAGCTGCGCGAGAAGATGGCCACATCACACCCCGACAATCCCAAAATCCCCTTCTTCCCAACAGATTTCCTGAAGTACCCTTTCACAATCTGGGACTTCTTCCCTGCAACCTGGACCTGTCCGCACGACTTCCAGCGTGTTGGTCGTCTTGGCGACGGCGGAAAATGGGTCTGCGGCATGAGCATCTACGAAAGCATACCAACACCGAAGCCCATCAGCGCCGAAGCCGTCGAAGTGCGTGAAGCAGCCATCCAGGCCGCCGAACAGGGTCTCGCGATCTACAGCTTCGGTATCAACGGCGAGTCGTCGTTTGAAGCTGAGATGCTCGAACGTGTACCTAGTGCACGCATCTGGGGCTACGATTTCTCGGTTGAGGGATGGGGAAATCAGATCCCAATGACTGAACGACACCGCACTTCCTTCAAGAAGGTCGGGCTGGGTAAGGAGGATAAGCATGAAGAGAGTCCGGCGTTCTGGACGCTTCCAGCGCTGATGAAAGAGAACAATCACACATACATCGACATCCTAAAGGTAGACATCGAGGGCAGCGAGTATGATGCGCTCGACACGTTCATGGATGCTTTCGATGGCGTTCAGAGTGCGAGTGGGAAGAGCGTGTTGCCTATTGGGCAGGTTATGATTGAGCTGCATCTTGGTAATGGAGACATCACTGACAAGGTCAACTTTGAGAGGTTCAAGAAGTGGTGGGAGAGGCTGGAGAGGATGGGTATGAGGCCTGCGTGGATTGAGATTAATCTCTTTGCTGTTACGCTGGGCAAGGGGAAGAGTAACCCGAGGTGTACTGAATATGTCTGGGTCAATGCGAAGGATGAGAGGAGCTTGCTGTGGCGACAGTAGGGGGCTTTTGAGTCAAGACTTTTTGCTTCTGGTAAGGTGTCAAGGCTTGATCACATGCATTTTTCGGCGTACAATGGCGCTCACGAAAGATTGGTCTATATCGATAGTCGTTCAAACACTACATATGATAAATGAGATCCCTATTCAGAACCCCGAGTCCTGGTAGAGATTCTCAGAAGAACCGTTGGTTGTTAATCCCATTGGTGAAACATGTGATCCAAAGATATCGTTAAAACACAAACAAATACAAAAAGACAGGAGGTAATCTACTACAGTGGCCTTCTGCAACAGGGCGTCAGGATCGTCATAGGAATCATAGATAATCCAGCCTGGCAGTGCAATTGCAGTGAACAGTGGCGAGCCATGCGAATAAGCATATACAGCCACAATTCTCAAGCTCAGCTAGGCGTGTCTCGAGTCGCTTGATCTCCTTGTCTTTCTTCTTGATCTGCTCTTGAGCATGGTCCCATTCTTTCATAGGCGGACGATCTTCGTACAGATCGAAGATGAGCGTGCGTAAGAACTCAACGGGCATGGACTCCACGCTAGCCCGCAGAAGTTTCAAATGATCTGAAAGCTCTGTGCCATGATCTGTGCCGTACATATTGTATCGGCACGCAGTTGCTAGGCAGAGGTCGTCACCATCTAGACAGTCTGGCAGGCCTTGGAAGAGTGCGCGGAGAGCTTCGGCCGGGATCGCAGGAGGCTGCTCCTTTCCATCAAAGAAGGAGATCTTATCGTAGAGATCAACTATGCTGTATCATACTTTATCCATCATCTCGTCGTCCATCAGCATCTCAGCGAGCACGAAGACTTTGGCTAGAGCCGTGGCCTTGTGGTCAAAATACTCATGGAATGCGGTCCAGTCAGTGGGTACTTCGCCATCCGAGATACGCTTATTGTATCCCGAGAGTGTGGTAGGCTCGTACGCAAACGTGAATACAAGGAGAAGATCTCAGGATCCTCATGCGGGAAGCGAATCACACGCTCGTCACCTTCGATGGATCGGCCAGGTTTTAAGGCGTTCTCGAAGTTCTCAGATCGGGCCTTAAGGAGCGGCTCATGTACCTTGAAGGATCGATGGTTGCTCTCAGGACCGACTACAACGGTGATGATAGATGAATCCACGGTGTTATACATGGCGGGAGTCGGGGTAGTCTTGCGAGACATGTTTGCAGGCTTGGGTTGACTGGTTATATGGAGATAAGTTAATGGAATCTTGGAAGGTAAGGGTTGCGCGGGTTTACGTGTGGGTACAAACCGGTAATTGAGTTAGGAGGTGAAAAGAGGCCCCGGCTACACAATCCTTACAATTGTAATGTTGTTCTCCCATAATGTGCTGCCTCCAAGTGCTATCTGTGTTGTCGACCAATCATGGAAGGTCGGCAAGGATTAACCCTCGCGCACACAGAGTGGTAACCGTGCTGATCCGAGTGAGATAATATCTGCTCGACAGCGCCCTCAGGGACACATCGGGCTCAACGAATGATAACTATGATCGTACCCGAACAGTCGTTTCCTTACTCTTGCCACAGTCCCAATCTCTTCCTATTTAGAATTCATGTATACTTAAGCTTCGCAATTCCAGACGATCGATTTGAAGAGTTTAGCTTAAGGACGTCCCGCATATCAAGTCTGCTGAACAGAACAATATCTTTGAGGAAGTCTGTGGAGCCTGATACGCTCCACAGAAGGGACCATGTCTTCAGAGATTTCGTTCCAGATCAATGCCATCATCTCGGGCTGCCATGTCTCGAACTGGTTTGTATTCCACGAATCAATAGGGTACAGGGAGCCCAGTTCAAAAGGGTTAGGACCGACGATGTTGCGTACCGGTATAGTCTCTTGAGGTATTGCTGTCTTGCCGTTGCATAAGGTCGCAGGGACATTGATGATGAGCGTACGGATGCATAGATCGTAGGGAAATCTGTTGTGCACCATACCCCAGGCCTTTTCAGGAAGGCTCAGCTCATGAGCGACTCTGAAATCGGGTCCGAATGACAGGATTCGTTTGATGAGATCCCACAGCGGGAAGAGCCACGCTTTTTCCACCAGGTAGCAGAAGCCCTGATTATTGCAACAGCCCGGCTGTAGCCACGATGTGGTGAACCGCGCTTGTGCTCAGTAAAGGCGGGAGTCAGATCAATCTCCAGTCTGGGGAATTGTGTTGCCGACAATAACTTTCGGTGAAATGCTTCGCCAGGTTGGTAGAATCCAGCAGGCGTCAATATAGGCCATGTCGAGTATCTAAGGCTGGGAGCCATTGAGAGGTACAGTGAGGCATATGCACTTATCGATTGGCTTGTCATCAATCTCGGGCTGACGCTTAGCACTAGAGGGGATGGTGATTCGTGGATCACACAGTACGAACTCAACTATGTCGAACAGTAACTCCACTGGGAGATCGAGAAGTTGAGCCATGGTGAAGAGGTTCGATGATAACGGAGGACGCGTTAGATGCTAGGGAAGGCGCGTGGGCCCTGACCAGACCCACTGTTCTCCGCTAGCGCGTTTTGTGCGCGTCGTCCAGCATCAGCGCCCTTGGATATCAACATCTGTCTCTTCTTCTGCGTAGTTATCGCACTAAGGACCGATCTACCACCGCGAGATGCGACTCAGAAGAAGAGGTTTACAGCAGGTCTGAAAGCAGCGGCTATGCGACCGTGGCGCAGCAGCTTTTGCCCTCTTCATCGCTAGCGCGAATGAGTCACTTTTCGTCACCGTACGCACCGCCATACGAAACTCCATACGAGGTGTAAACCCGCTGGGGACTCATACTGTGGCTCCCAATCAGGTAAGACATTGTCTGCAACAACAATGCGCAAGGCTACAGTAGTTATTTGCAATGTATAAGTATTATGGACTCGATTCCTCCCGTTAGGCCTTTATATTCACGCATTGAGTTTTTTCCTTCTTTGCATGTTGAGATACCCCTTTCTAACTCAAAAGCGTCATGGCGGGCATTCGGGAGACATCAGCTTCCTTCACCATTCCGGTGACCTCTCACGATACAGCACTTTGCATATTACCGCCAGTCGAGCAGTGCGAGCACATTGACAGCTTGCGCGAGCTCTATGACAAGGCATACGGAAGGTGGCCAGCTCATATCAACCTCGTTTATCCATTCGTTGTACCTGAGCGCCTGCCCCAAGCGCAACAGCAGATTCAGGCCCAGCTTCAAAGGAACCTGGTCTCTAGCGCAACAAGACGTATCAAGCTCGAATCGGCAGGACTGTTCAGGCAACGACACAACAGCACCACAATTCTACAAGAGTCTCGAGACTCATCGGATGGATCCTTGGAAACACTTCGATCCTTGGCCCTTCAGGCTCTTGGTCACAAACCCACTCGACACACGTTTCATTTGACCGTCGGCCAGACTGTGGATAATTCGATGTCTTCGCTAGAGTTCCTCATCTCCAAGGCGCGTCTGCTTCCTACCCTGGATTTCGAGATTGGCTCCTTGGCCATATTGGTCCGTGAGCGGACATCAGGAGAGCATTCTGCGAATCGAATGCGTTTGTGGGGCTTGGTCGACACCATCTCCCCTCCAACTGTTTCGACAGTCCCAATGCCAGAGTATTGGCTTAACGATTTACCTACCAGCGCTGTAGATGAGGATCAGGAGGATGATGAGGATGGACTATCCAGTTCAACGGCAGCTTTCAGCCGCGCCGTACAACCTGGCAAGACCTTTTTCTTCGACCATGCTTCAAGCAAATGGGTGAAGATGATGAACCTAAAGCACAGCACCAGCCAATCAACCTCTCTCACAGTCTCAAGTTACAATGTTTTGGTAGATTCGGAGTATCCACCAGCGCGAGACCGCGACCCGCTACTTATCACTACCTTGCTATCAGACCCCGCCAAGGCAGACATTGTGGTCTTGCAAGAAGTATCTGACGACTTCCTTTCATTTTTGCTGAATAATGCAGAAGTTCAGGGCCGGTATCCTTTCACTTCACATGGACCCCCAAGCCAGCCGGACATTGGGCCTTTGCTCAGCTTACGAAACGTGGTTGTGATCAGCAAGTGGCCGTTTCGATGGGAGCTGGTACCTTTCCACCGAAGACACAAGGGTGCTGTCGTTGCAGTTTTTGACTCTATCACCACTGATCGCTCCTTGGTCGTTGCCGGCATTCATCTAACATGTGGCTTGACTGACGGCTCTGTCACTGCAAAGAAGGTGCAGGTGCAGAACCTGTTGAACCATCTGACGCGCCGATACAGCAACAATCCGTGGGTCATTGCTGGCGACTTCAATCTCGCCACTTCAGCACACACGATCGCCAACGCACTGAAGGGCAAGTCAATCACCAGCCAGACAGGCAACACTCTTGCTGCTATCGAGGATCAACTAAGTGGAAATGGAATTCTGGATGCTTGGTCAGTCACTCGAGACGAGCAGCCTGATGAGACGCATTGCCTCGATACCGACGAATTGTTCGAGGGGGAGGAAGGCGCCACGTTCGACCCAAGGAACAACATTCTCGCAGCTGCAACTTCAGGGACATCTAAAAATCGATCACAACGATATGACCGCATCCTTGTTCGGCCGTTAGAAGCACTTCGTGTTACGGCCTTCAGCATGTTTGGGCTGCCTGCAGAGGTCAACGGCACAAGCGTAGTTCCTAGCGATCACTATGGAGTCAGGGCTTCATTGCAGCTTTCGAGACCCACTGAGCAGCTATCTCCGAATCATCGTGAGATGCTCAATGGCCTTAAAGTGGAGGTTCAACGTGCCTCTCAAGTAGCTGCTCAAGAGCTGGAGTCAACGCTTCACAGGCACCGTATGTTCCTGACCGAAGAACAGAACTTGAAACGCCAAGCAGCTTTCGCTCTACTGAAGGGCATCGTGCTTGGGATTTCAACTAACAGCAGTTCAACAGCAGCTGACATCCCACTCGTGATGGTCACAGTGGGCTCTTTTGCATTGGATGTGGATACCTCGACTTCCGACATCGACTGCCTCTGCATTGGCTCCATAAGCTCGAAGACATTCTTCAAGCTTGCGCGTCAAAGACTCCAGAAGGCTGATAGTCAAGTCATTCGAATACTCCGGAAGGTCAAGGCAAGTACTGGGACCATGCTCGAGCTTTCGGTCAATGGTGTCCCCATGGACCTGCAATATTGTCCCGCAGCCCGAGTTGTAGAGAGGTAGGCTATTGCTGCGCGGTCACTGATGATATGCTGACAATTCACAGATGGTCCGAGTTTGAGGACCTGCCAGCATCCGATCCCATCTTCAATCTCTCGGTTCTCTCTTTACGAAAGCTAAAGCCCTACCGTGACTTGCTATACATCCAACATACCATGCCTGACCTTGCTACCTTCGGCCTGGCATATCGTGCCATCAAGCTCTGGGCCACACAGCGTGGCATCTACTCGTCCAAGTTTGGATTCCTGGGTGGCGTACACATCACCCTCATGTTGTCTTGGGTTTACAAGCGCATTGAACACGACGTTAACACCCGCGATTCCCATCCCATCGGCGCAAACGATCTGGTAGCGACATTCTTTCACCACTACGCTAACTTCAACTGGGCGGACGACATGGTCTTCGATGCCTTCTTCCACAAGCAGAGGCCTCGCTATCACCGGACTGCGCGGGAGCCAATGGTGGTGCTTGGTTTTCATTCTCCGAACTCGAACATCGCACACCAATCGACTTTACCCGGGCTTGTGCTATTGACGAAGGAGTTCAAGGCCGCCAGTGCACGACTGTCAGAGCCTGCTATGACCTGGCAAGACTTTTTTGAACCATCGGGCGCGTACAGCTTCGCCGGTATGGGCTTCGGCGAGACCCTGTTCTTGCAGACCTACAAGAGCTACGTAAGCATTGACATCCAGTTCTGGGGCCGCACACTTGCGAAAGGAAAGAGCTTGGTAGGCTGGGTGGAATCGCGTTGTCTCTCACTTGTTGTCGGTACGGACCCTTACTTCCCTTACACGTCCAAACAGCAACTTACAAAGATAGACACTCACAAGAACTTCCCGAACCTTGAAGTCCGACTATGGCCCGCACGCTTCACAGAGAACAAGCAAGGAGAGCCCGATAAGAGTAAGGACTATCATGGCTGCTACCTCATCGGCCTTCAGAGAGCTGCAAATGCGCCTTTGGCGCCCAAGAGTCATGTCGAGCGGCAAGCAGCGAAGCAGTCTTTGGAGAAGGTCATCAATAGATTCCTCAATCAGCTCAGGACAGATGAGAAGAACTACGACGCAAGCACATCTTGGGTCAACGCTTTACTAGTCACACAACACGATGTCCAAGCCCAAAAGCTTCGACTAGACGACCGCGATTGGGGCGACTACGCAATGGAAATCGAGCCCGATTCAGATGACGAGGAAGAGCTGGACGACCCAAACGACGAGGATGCTGAACTACCCAAGCTACCGATCCGCTCCAAGCCGATCTCGACATCGACACCCGTATCTACAACAAAGCTGCGACCAGCATCTGATGTGCTCAACCGCCTACGCTGGGATTCAAACCTCGATCCAGCAGAGTACATCATCGGCTACGAGGACCGGTTCCTAGGTGCAAAGGAGTCCAGTCTTGAGAAGTGGAAGACTGAGCAAACAGACGAAGAGTTCATCCCGCAGCATCGCATCTTGTACTTCCGACGGAAGTTCAACGACGAGAGTGACGGGAAGGGAGAGCTGGTCTGGGAGCGCAAAACACGAATCGACAAAGTCTTCGGCAGTGGAGCTGGTTCTGGTGTATTAAGCCAAGAACGTGGCTTGTAGTCTGCATAGGTCCTGCATCCGCTTCGGCTGATACTGCCACTGGAGGCAGTCGCTGCTGCCTCACACTCATCGAGATGACGTCAGCGCATTTAGCTTAATAAGAAGCAATAATACAAAGACGTGCTCTTGAGACATAATGTAAACATTCAACTGGCAAGTTCTATCGTGCGTTATTCAGTTCTATCGTGCGTTATTCAGTTCTATCGTATGTCATTCAGTCCTACTGTTTGTTTTCCATCCTCCGTTAACCATTCAGCAACAAGTACTCCAATACCACCATGGCTGCCTTACAATCCTTCAGAGTCCTAGTCTTCAGTAACAGCGCCGGCTACAGACACACCTCCATTGCAACCGGCATCACCTCCCCTGAACACCTCGCAGATCAGACTGACGTCTTTACCATAACGGCCAGTGAAGATGCCTCGCTCTTCAGGCCCTCAACTCTCTCAGCCTTTCGCGTCATCATCCTTCTTTACACGTCAGGAAACTTCCTCGCAGATGAATAATTGAGTGCTTTACGAACCTTCGTCAACTCAGGTGGTGGTGTCTTCGCAATCCATGGCGCAGCAGCCGGTATGCCCTCTTCCGAGTGGTATGGAAAGCAAATCGGTGCGCATTTCGACATGCATCCTGATCCTGAGCCCGGTTCCCTTATCGTCTCGGACGCTGCACACCCCGTTATTGCTTCGCATAGTCCGCCAGAAAGATGAATCGATGAGTGGTACAACTTCACTTCGCATCCATCTGAAAATTCCAATCCACGGATCCTACTAAGGGGGAGACACGATAAGCTCCAAGGGCGGGAAGCATGGGGACGATCATCCGCTAGCGTGGTGTCAGGAGTTTAAGGGCGGGAGGAGCGTGTACATCGCGTTGGGGTATTTTGATGAGGCTTGGGAGAGTGAGTGGTATGTGGGGTTGGTCAAGAGAGGGATTGTGTGGGTCGCAGGGAAGGAAAAAGTGTGCAGTGACCATTTCAATATGAAGGTGCATATAAAAGGTCTATGATTAAAGACTCTAAGGCATGGTGCGCTAAAATGACAAAAATTGACAAAGCAGAGGCCTAAAAGTAGGAACAGAGTCTAGTGAGGTCCACCAGTAGCATCCTTCTCATCATACCACCTGAACACCTCCTGCGCTTTCCTGACCCTGTTCCTCGTAGCGAGCGGACTCAAGCACTTCATCAGCACCAACCACCCCGCAAGTACCGGCAGAGTGTAGCGCAAGTTGTTGTATGCTCCTTGTGTGATGATCGTGATGAATGTCCTGTACCAGTGCAAGCTCGGGAAGAAATAGCTGATACGGTACCAATGGTTAAGGATCTCGGGTGGCCCAAAAGACGCCGCAACATTGAAAATGACCCAAGTCAAGAACAAAAACGGCACAAAAGCCATAGATATAAATCCCGTGATAATATCCAACACATCGAAATTGATCATGCTGAACACCCACGTCACAGCCCAGAACGCAAAGAACATCTTCGCATCTATATGGTAACTACCGCGGAACGCGAAGGTCCAGCCAGCAGTACACAAGCTGGTGAAGATGGGCCAGACGGTGCTCCAGAAGAGGCGGGCGAGGATGTGTGTGCGGAGGTCGTAGGCGGCGTACAGGTGCATGCCGTTACATACACCGTTCCAGGCCATGATGAAGAAGAACTGCATGAGGATTGGGAGAACGGCGCCGAGGGTGTTGATAAAGGCTTTGTCGTCGAGGCTGCCGAAGATTTGGGATGCGGCGGGCATCTCGACAGCGTGTGCGGGGCCGGCGAGTGCAGAGAGTGCTGCGGTGGTATTTGCGTGTTCACCGCGGGCGATGATGGATGCGATGAACTGGGCGCTAAAGATGCCGGATGCGGTTGTTGCGGTGGTGACGGTTGTCGAAAGGATGCTCGAGGCGTAGATTGTGTAGTAGCGCGCGTCAAGCAGGTAGTAAGCGTAGACATTGCTGGGGTCGTAGGCCTGGGCTGAACCGTTCACTGCGTCTTCAAAGCGAGCTGTCGCCTCAGGTTCCACAACGATTGCAGCCCAATATGTACCCTTAAAGACCTCATGCCTTATGTGCTCAGGCGATGAGCCAGCGGCGTTGATATTGACGTAGGTAGGGTAACCGTATGAGCCGTTGTTCATGGCTGCTGAGAGTCGAAGAGCCTCGCCGAAGTCACCTCCATCGAAGTCTGCCAAAGCGACTTTCGCCCTGTGAACGTAGGCTCCTTGGTGATGAAACAAGCCGTAGATGTGAGACGCATTGATCCAGAGGACGGCTAGGATCATGAGCGCGGCATGTATTAACGCCTTCAGCATCTCTGCAACGGAGGCATTGGGCCCTGTGCGTGTCTTCCTGCCAGTGATTGTCCGCTTCAACTCGATGGTGGGCTCTTGATCGCTTCTCGAAGGGCCGACGCTCACGTAAGGCCCGGACAAAGCTGAAGTCATGGTTCGTAGAAGGTGTGCTAGTGGTGGTCCGCTGGTGGTAACGTTGTTGCGAAAATGTTATCTGTGTGAGTATGTGGAAAGGCTAGAGGTATGGAGATATATATGAGTCTGATAGGGGTCAATTTGTTAGAGTGGAGCTGTTGTACAGAGTTGTGAAGGCCATTGCATGTAGGCGCAATATATCATTGTATACACAAGCTGAGCCTGAGCGCAGATGTTGTTCGTCATCATCAAAGAACTTCGTCCGATCGACTACGATCTGCGGTCCGCACCGATCTAATGGCGTTCATGATTTCTGGACCACGAACGTTTTGGTGTTATGCGGAACCCTTGCGCACCGTGACGCCAACGCTGAGCTGAGGCTGAAGCTGTTGGCCACCAACTGGGCAAGGAATGTGGGAGGTCGGCAGTCTGGAGTCCGAAAGCCCCGAAAACATCGGAGTCTGGATGTATGATTGGAGCTTGGCAGTGCATTTGTAGTCGTACTTACAACAAGGACGAACCGATCTGTTAAATTGTGCGAGCTCGTACGAGGAGTTGGTACCTTGACCTTGCATGAGGCCTCTTGTTTATCTCCTGCGGTGTGCCATCGATGTACTGGCGCAGCCCGCATATCCGCAAAGAACCATCTACAGTCTTTTCGATCATTGTCGGAGTTTGAGTATGGTATCGAGCGGCGAATATAGCGAACACAGGTCACAATGAGCATGAAGATGTTTACTCTGTCTAGGAGGGCATCGTCATCGCGAAAATCCTATCGGGAGGTGGAGGCCGGGGGTGGAGCCGAGCTGAACGTGTTTGCACGATCAAAAGTCAATGAGAGGTCGCCGTTTCGTATCGTCACAGTAATCGAGCCTCGCGATTTTCTGCGAGAAGTGAGGTTGCAAAAGATTGCCGAGGAAGTTCGAGACAGCCTTTCGAACCGAGAGGGCGATGAGCGTGCCAGGGGAGCTTCCGCCAATTGCCCCACTGCCTTCTCCTGGTTGGCTAGCAACGCGTCATGATCGCAGTTTGCTGCAACGTCGTCATTTACGTCGTCCAACGCGTCGGTCTCCTTTACACCAACATACTCGGAATCAGAAACATCATCTCATGCCAGACGACTGCAGTAGGGTCAGCAAACGCTGCGTGATATCTTGAAAACGTGCGACAACCTGTCTTTATGGAGACGCGTTGAGTGAGAGCGCTTACAAGACATTGCGGATGAATATGGGCTACTGCAGAAGCTGCAGAGATAGGGGATGCCTTGGCTGATATGTCTGATGCTGCTGTTCAATGTCAAAGCCTTTGTGTGAGGGGGAAAGAAGGAGGATGAAGAAGAGGAGGTAATGTACTCAGGTTTCAGTTGATGTACGACTCGAGCTTCTCAATCTGGCGAATTGGGACAAAATATGCCTTTCGAGCAAAGAGCTGTACAATCAGTCAAGGCTAATAATGTTGCTTGAGTTGCGGTGTGTTGTCGCGCAATGTTGTCGTTGACATGCGCAGAAGACGTCGAGGACTCTCAGTCCAGGCAAGTGCCATGTGGAGGCAGGTTGCGCCTTACTTGGATCCTGGACGGATCACATGCACAATGAAAGAGCTATGGACATGCATGTGCCAGAAGGAACTACTTCGCTCTGCTATATGACTACAGCAGACCAGTTCGGGATTCTTGTTCTCAGAGCAACCCACCAAGCACTATATGAAAGAGGCAGGCGCCTCATGGTTCGCCTGCCGTTATCTCTATTGATGCGAAAGCTCGGCGTTGTAGGATACGACCACTTCAACACGGTCGATCTACTTTCTGTTGGTCACGATGTCTGAGATGCAGAAAGGACAGCCGACGTGGACGTTGTGACAGAACTGCTCGGGACTAGACTTAAAGACGGCGAAGACGTCGTCCTAGTCGGGAACAGCTACGGCGCAACAGTGATCATGGAAGCTGTCAAGAACTTCGAGGACCGCAGTGTGAACTCTGCACCCGAGAAGACCGAAGACGAAGGCCAAATCCTGGGGCTGATAGCGGTATGTACCTACGTCCTCACCTTTTCCCACGAAGACATGACATACTAACAAACCTAAGCTCTCCGATTACATCCCCACCATCGCAGAAGTAAAACACTCCCTTCCACGCCCCGACATTCGCACCATCGGCGCCCACTTCTTCAACTACCACGCTCCCCTCAACTCTGGACTTAAATCTCGTCACTTACCCTCCCCAACTCGCTTTTTACAACCTCCTCAACGCCTCCTTCGCAGACTACTGGACATCGCAACTCCTCCCGCCAAAGCTTTAAAGCGCTCAATGCTACGGGGACTTACATTCCATGTAATGGAACGTTCAGGACGCTGTATGTGGCGCTCAAGCGTGATAATAGCGTTAGTCCGGTGTTTGCGCAGAATAACATTGACCAGGAGGGGGCGGAGTTTGAGGTTGAGGATATTGGAGGTGATCATGTGCCGATGTTAAGTTGGCCGGCCGGAGGCTGTGGTGCATGTCATCAGGACGTTTGCTGGGAAGAGACTGGGGATGAGACGGTAGAGGTGGTGGAGGGAAAGTGATGAGTTGTGATGTGAAAGATAAACAGAAGACACAGTTCATGATGGGAAAGAGCTCTGTGAAGTGCGCAGTCGACAAATTGAGCGTTGGGTGTGTTCTTGATCGATTTTCAGTTCGAGATCCAGGATAGTTTGCTGTGCCTTTCGAAGAAATTCGAGTAATATTCCAAGCGCAGCACTATCTGGAGAAACATTTTGGTTATTCGTCGGAGCCTGTATCATTGTAGATCTAAGAAACTGCATCAGCTTGCAGATCGCTTGCAAATTGGCACCGAGTACCTCTAAGAATCTGAGCTTTTATCCAGCTTCTTCTGCTACTTGAGCGAGGTTTCGCCGAATAAGCAGAACCCTCCTGCAGATAGTGCAACCCTTTCCAAGTAGATCACAGTACCGCTCGCTTTCTGCTACACGTGTGCGAGTGCAGAAAAATCTCAGAGTCTTCGGACTGGAGTGGTCAGGGGTCTACTTGAGAATGCACGTATTGTCGTAACAGGGCTTCTTGAACAGAGCTTGCTGAACGGGTCTTGTTACGTGCAGAGTCAGCAGCACCTCGCCGCCTATGCACAATACCGGTATCGAATGCCGAATTATCAAATCATTCCGCGGCACGTACGTGTTGTGCAGGTGCTGAAGAGCCTACCCTTATGTTATTTGCTACAATCATAGGCCATGAGCGGATCGCATCGATCAAGCTAATGTACGATAGCCGACTTCCTTGCTCAAGGGTTTTCATGTTTGAGGGTCTGCTGGACATGAGATCTCAAATGTTGGTTCCGACAACGAGGACTGATTCTATCAGATTGCATTGGTGTAGCAGCGGAATCAGGGTTGCTTCAAGCGTCTTGGGATGCTGCGAAGCTTATGCACTGACAGCGCATGTATTTATGGCGAGAGTCCTTTCTTGCTGATTGAGAACCGGAATACATAGTGGAGGGAAGGGATATTTCGCGTTCGAGCGAGGTCTATCTGTGAGATTCAGTGATGGTTATTCGTTGATCATTAGCATGACAGGTAAGAGTATGTCGAGTGTAGCCAGGCCTATTTGCTCGTGATCAATGAGTTCGTTATGCGAGCATGCACTGTACGCTATAGTTTACATCAGAATGTACAGAAATGTTCGAAGGTCAGTACGACAGCGTCAAGGAGGATGTCGGTGCTAACTTCTCGGCTATATCAGATCTGAAACGTTGCGAAGATCTGGAAGCTGATACCGGAGCGGTTTGTCCGTGGAGGTATTTCCGCGAGTGCTGTAAAGCCTTGTTGCTGAGAAGTAACGTTCCTGAGCCGCAGTGTGGCTGCGGGCGATCGCGCACCATCAAAATACTGTATCATTGCCATGGAACATCAAAGCTAAGGACCCGTGAGGAGCGTTGAGGTCGGCGATATATGCGATCGATAAGGTGCTCATGGGTGTTTGGGACAGCTGGTTGGACGGGTGGCTGCATCGGTGGAGACATTTGCCATGTTCTCCGGAAGCGCGAACGTTATGCATCCCGCGTGTCGGTTACATGCCAAAGGGACGGTTGAACGTTGCCCTGATAGTTTTCAATCGTCGATCTAGAGACTTGGGTGCGACCTTGAGCACTTCAAACTCGCTCAGTGCTACTGATCAAGCTGCCTCCAGCTTGACCAGGGTCATGCCCTTTGAGTTCCATGAGCAAGCAAGGACTTGATGGACTTGACAGAATAGCCTGCATATGGGAGGTTTAGAACGCACTCGCAAGACGTGCTCGAGATGCGATGTGGTGATTGGCGGGCGAAATGCCCAGCGATCTGGCGTGGAAGCGTTCGGGTAAACGGGCATGAACAGCGGAGCCGTGAAGGTAGTGTAGAGTCCGGGCCCGCTCCTTGAAGCAGTTTATGGTGTTCTTCTGCCACACTGTGCAACAAGAAGAATCCAAACAGCAGTCAGTCTGTCGGACTTGTGACTTGCAACGGCACCCGGCACCACGGTGAATTGTCGTGCGCTCGTGGTCTCCCCGATGCTCGACACCACCCCATCGTATGCTGGAGAAGTGGCAACTGAGCCTTATTAAGGAGCTCTTTCCAAGAGAGGGGTGCTGCGCCGAGATCGATTCACGAGGGGTGAGCGCCGTTACCGAGTGGCCACAGGCGTCTGCGCGATCCTGCAGCTAAGATCGGAGCTAAAAGGTCGGTCACAGCCTTTACCTTTCCAGGCGTGGCTTTTCGCGCCGTAAATCCGGTTCGTAAGCCAATAGCTCTACGTCAGCCTCATCAGTAAACATGATGTAAATACATGCGTCTGTGGTGTGATTTTTTAACGGTGAGGGTTGAGCGTAAGTGGACTTATGTGTCAAAAAAAGGTCCTTCAGTCGGGCGTTATTTGTACCGTTTGAGCCGTACGCAGTAAGCATGATGCAAACTGAAGCACCAATGAAGTGGATAGCTTTGCATAATCGGGAGAGGGGCTGTTGCAGTTGCTGGGCGAGGCTGACATTGTGAGTAGAAACAACCGAAATGCGAGACTCCCTGACAACGCACTCGGTGTTCGTTGTTGGGGTAGGACTGAGCCTCCTCAGGCCAAACGCACAACGTCCAAATCCACTTGCTGTGACATTTAATCTAGAGCGGTTGAGGCTTGCTTCTATCGAATTCTGAGATGACGGAGGAAATTACCGCGACCCTCATGCACAAAACAGCTCGGATCTGCATCCTTACTGGCGGTCGAAAAGGCTCCACGGCGGGATAGATGAATCTGACGTGGTTCCAGATCTTAGCTCCATTGCAGGAAGAGTCTGTTTCGCCTTCAAACCCTTGCGGTTGGGGCGGTTTGGGTCCCAGAGATCTGGCAGGTCGGCAGGCGGGGGCGCGCACAGACAGCAGCCTCCAAAACGCACCAAACCTCCCCTGTGTGACGTAGGTGCGCGTTTCTGCGCAGCAACGAAGGGCTAGGGCTGGAAAGAAAGCTATCCGTCCATAGCGTCCGCAAGATTACATTTTGATCGTATGGTAGCAGTATGTCATTGCTGGCGCGAGGCTTGTTGAGTCCATGGGGAAGGACACGGTGCGGTTACCGCCCATGAGCCTATCGTCCGGCCTGAGAAATGCCGTCCTGTCGCACATGGTCGGAGAGACTTTTGTGCGTAAGGCTCCGTGGAAGCGGAAGGCGTGACCCAGCCAATTACAGTTGAACGCTCAAGATCACCGTTCTCAAATCGCTGAAAAAGCCTGCAAGCTTTGTGAGATGGTCTGAGGGAAGACCTTCGATCGGATCGGAGCTAACTCGATATTGCCCTCGCCTATCTGCAATCGAATCTCTAAATGGGGACTCCCCTGCCATTCAATCAAACTAGATGGCGGGTCTGCTGATTTGCTGCACGGCGAATATCGCAATTCTCGCAGAACTGCAGGCTTTGCGATCCTGACCTTGACCTTGCCTTGCGTCGCAGCATCTGCGTACGACAAACTTCGGTCACAATAGTTCAGTTCTTACCCCACACCAGCTTTGTGGGCAGTTTAAGTGCTGTTCGCTAGAGCAATGCCTACCGGTTTCGGAAGTGCTCACGCTAAGGGCGAACGATGGGCCTCTGGACCGCATTCCGTGTAATTTCAGGTCCACTTTACGTGCGTGGGGATGGGTTTCGAGTCTTTCCGATAGCCATCGGTGGTGCAATTCTTTGCTGCTTTTTCTAGCTGAAGCCCCCGCAAAAGTGGCCACGCTTCTCGACGGTCTTCGAAGAGAAAGTGGTCAGCGTTCGGCAGAACTGAGGCTGTGAACTGGGGATCAGCATGTCCAGAGCTGTCACTTTTGTCAGCCCAGTGGCGGAACGTCTCTCTCCGTTGTCAGTCACCGAAAGCTCTCTTTCACACTGCCGTCTCGTTTATCGTGGGGAAGGTGCTACAAGATCCTAGCGTGCTCCGATCACCATTTTAGCCAGCGAGTGCGCGGTGAGCTGTCTAATCCATGTCTGTCCTGTTGCTAGCGATAGATGCCGAGGTATGCAGCAGCCACCTGCCCCTCTCCACCTTCGCCGCCGACCTGCAACCCTAAGCTGTCTAAGCGGCGGACTGGCGCCGGAAACACACGCGCAGCTGCTGGTTGGCTGAAGGGGCCCACGACGTGGGAGCGCTCTTTATCAATGCCTCCTCCCTCAGCTGGAAGTTTGGGAATCTTGACCCTGTCGACTTTCAATCGTTTGAGTTTCTCGAACAACCGTTGCGCATATTATCCTATCTTCTTAACAGACCAGTTAGCTGCGAGCGGTAATACGTTCGCACTTGCTCGTCTCACCCTTCCCCACGTTACCGGCAACCTCCTCGACCCCGTCGTCGTTGGAAGCAATCGTCTGCGGTACTGCCAGGTACACACACGATCTGTCTTCCGGAGCAGCCAGATTACCAAGATTTTGTTTATCCGGACCCATTTGTCGACAAAGGATTCTAAGATTCGATCTGATCGGCTCGGCATCCCGCCAGTATCGAGCATCGCGACCCGCGCACAGTTGTTCGATCTCCAGCCCCAGCAACCACTGCCACTTCCCACTAGCCTTCGATCCTTTTAGGCTTCGCTCCATTTACTTCCGCCGTCACTTGATCGCGTATCCTCTTTGGAACTCTCGTGGCCGCCATCTTGCGCTGATACGTAAGGGTCTTAGCTCTATCGCTTGGTCCCATCGGCCCATCAGTAGTCTCTGTCTCGCCTACACGTCCCGCGTCTGGCCAGGACAATCGCCACTTTCCCCTCCTTGAGCTTCCGTCTCTTTCTCTGAATATTGTACCCTTCTCCTCATCAATACTATCGTTGTTGTAGCTACGCGTCGTTGCAGTCCTTGGTTGCAGTCATCTATTTGGGTTAGAAAGGTACCCTCGTGCCTGCCACTTCAACCAATTGGCCCGCCTCCACCCGTGACTCGCCACGGTACTTAACCATTCAAAGTATCACTACTCGTTGGAGCCTTGATCATGCCTGCTGAGCGCCGTTCTTTTACTGCGACTAGACCAGTCAAGACAGAGCGCACTCATGAAGAAAACCAAGAGCGGTATGTTTGTTTCCACGTTGGTTGATGTACCTGTTACTGATTTTGGGTAGTGCTTACATTGCTGCCTCACGGCGCAGTGACCGTAGTTTAGAAGCACGCATTGAGTCTGCACGAAGAGCATCTGAGATCCACAAGAAGCGCACTGGTCGCGCTCTGCGTGTCACTGAGCAAGATGTCATCAATGAAGAGATGTACGAAGAGGAGGATGATGATCTGCCGACCCAGTACCAAAGGTTGAACGCGCACCTGCACACAACCTCTGTCATGTTCAACAAGAAGCTGCACGACTACATCGCGACACAGCATGGAGTAAGAAACATGTTCATGTCGCAGTATCAAAATCCTTCGTTCCAACAGTACGGAGGTCAATTCCCGCCACAGAACAATACCGCCTTCCCCCAGACGAACAACTGGTTGAACCCAACCATGATGCCTCCACAGCAATTCAGCCAGCAAACACCACAGAACTTCACCCAGCAGTCGCATTCTTCACAACCACAAGGTGTCCGGTCATCGCCATACCACATTCCTCAACGACCGCATCAGCGCGCAGCTTCCATCGCTGGCCCAGCATTTGATGCCTCTATGCCGCAAGGTACCTCGACTCCTCAAGATGCACGAAGGTTGTCCTTGCCAGCTCAACCTGGCGTTGACGACAAGTCCCGTCCTGCTTTGTCATGCGCACCTTCTTTCGCACAACAGCAACCTACCTCGCCACACACCGACACGGCCTCACCTATGTCCGGATCAGATCAGCGAACACCACACCTGCAGACAGACAACGAGACACCTGTCTCCACTACTTTCAGCCCTATGACCTACTCAGTGGGCAATCAGATGCTGGGCGGCCCCAACCCCCTGTCAATGGCACTGCCTGCTGAGTCGCAGCAGTTCGTTGGGTCGATTCTTGACCCCAATGACCCTCGCACTGCCATGTTCATGAATGGAAGCGAGCTCATTGCTCAGCCTTTTGCCCCGACCTACACTTACAACCCTAACTACTCACCCAAGGCTCTGAAGTCAGGTAGCTCAATGACATTGAGCATGCCTCAGGCTGGCATGAAACCAGAGAGCACCGCTGAGTCGTGTGCGCCGATCTCATCAGGCTTGTACACCAACGAGTCGTTTCTCACACCTGGCAATGAGGGCTACGGCGCTTTCTTTGACTTCCAGTCGACAGACTTTGCTCAACCTGGTGACGAGCAGAACAACAACAACGAGCAGCTTGTTGATGGCTCAAGCTTTGTCAACTGGGACTAGATTGCTTAAATCTTGCTTCGTTTGCGCGTGCATGCGATTGCTCTTTTGATCGCCACTTCTGTATACCGCACTTTTTGGTACGTTTGGGTATCGTTCCGGTTCACACACATTTTTCAGATGATTCGAACGATTACCCTTATTGTTGTTTCATAGTTACGAAGGTTACGAATTGTACACAGGCGTTTTGGCGCGGTACGCAAAAACGATACACCG
The DNA here is from genome assembly GCF_010093625.1 of Macroventuria anomochaeta. Taxonomy (NCBI): domain Eukaryota; kingdom Fungi; phylum Ascomycota; class Dothideomycetes; order Pleosporales; family Didymellaceae; genus Macroventuria; species Macroventuria anomochaeta. Next base: position 305,481 of record NW_022985369.1, read on the forward strand.
CGGTCTCACATCGGCGCTCTTCGGTCGCCTTGGAGCGGCATCTCCCCTTCTCGCAACCTTGAGTTGAGGTGTTTAGCTACATAATAATAGTCTTAGCAGCCAATCGGTTGCTTACCAACTCACTCTCCAATGTTTCAATTTCATTGTGATGCTTGCTGCTGATCGTCAGTCTCTAGTCTAAGGACGCGCAGAGTTGCGTGTTTAGGCCCTTTCATTCGTTCCATGGTAATTAGCTGGGGTCCGTAAATGGACTTTTTTTTTAATGGTTTGGCACACGGCGCGACTGTCGTATGGTGGAAAGGGACGTAAGTGTGACATAGGCCCGAACGAGAACGTGCTCTACCCAAGGCCTTTCCGCCTGTAATATGGACTACTTCGTACCAACAACTGTGACCTATCATTCGCTATGGACGAGCAGTGTTAATTGTCGTCGCTGGTCGTGTACGGAAATAGCTCTGTTCTCTTGAGACCTGAACCAGCAAAGATAGAGTGCTACAGCTGATCATCACCTGCATGCAAGCACAAGATCCTGCATTGCTCCCACATCCCCAAGCGAAAACACACCAACAACAAACAAACACACAATAAACGGGCATCCGTGCAACCACTGTACCAAGCATTGAAGGCTGCGGTCACTACCGTGCGGCCCGTTAAGTTACGCGTAACACAAGTGCGCAGAGGCACGTACAAGCTGGTTCTTCCAATTGCATCGAAAAGCGACATCGCACAAGGTTGCACAAACCAGACGAAGTATTCTTTTGAGACGACTAACACCGCGAGTAGCCTCGGAGTGAGGTGTACGTGATAGCGTCCCTCGACCTCTAGATCTGGACTTCTGCCAGTTTCTCGCACCTTCCCTCCCTGTACACAACAACAAGGCAACACCAACCGCATCAGCGCAGACCCACGGCTCTCCGCATCGAAGCTAATGTACCTGAAGCTACTTTGTATCGCGATCTCGAGCTCAATAGCCTCAAAGGCTAGTACTGCAGTGTGCCTTTCATCCTATCGCGCAATCAACCGTGCAACGCTCCGCTCCCCGAAGCAGCACCGTTTCTGGTACCTGCATCTGTGCGCCTCAACTTATACCACTAAGCCTTGCCCGCAAGAGGAGGATACAATTTCACACCAATCTCATGGCTCCACCAGCCGGCAAGCTTCTGTTACTAGAGGCGTCGTCAGACGTGCTTCGATGGGTGCAGGCTCAGCGCGCGAGGCTTTGATGTCAGCACGCTATCGAAACCACAAACTAGCAACCCAGCACGTTCCGCCCGCACGAGCTTTCGATGGTCAATATCGAACGGCTCAACGCGATATTGAGTATTGATTAAATCAAGTTCCCCTTCGTACGAGACGAGTGCCTGGCAAGCAGACCGGGCCAGAGCGGTGAGAGAACAGTGCCTCGATCCCATGCGTCTGCGTATGCGGTGAGGACGGCTGCATACTGGCTACTCTCCGGAAGCAGGGTCTCGAGATATGCTTCTACCATTTCAATCATCAGGTGACTGTCAGGTGCTTGTCATGCCTCAACCGTGTACTCGAAAGTCGCAGCAGGACCAGCTAAGGTGACCTTGAGGCACTCGGTCTCGACCATGACTGACATCAGACCATCCGCTTGCAAGTATGCTTTGCCCCGAACTTGGAACTCGTGGACTTCGTCAGTCTCAACAGTGGTAGGTGTTGTTACTTGAGTGCGATGCTGCCATTCAATCCCGTCAAATTTTCCTTTCTCGTATACACATGCACGACGGGTGGCGCAGACAGCGCTGCAGTGTAACACCTGCAGATCCAAACACCTTCGCGGATTGCGCACCACTTCCCATGTTGACTTCCAGAACATCATCAACTTGTCATACCTCCAAAGGAGGCCAGATGGATTCAGCCAGACGCCGTTTCGACACCAGCATCATGTGCAGCATACTCAACAGACGGTCAATCGAAACAGAGCCCCCCTATCAAATTTTTGCGGCATTGATGCTCGAATGCTGTCGAGAGCTTAGTGGGGATCACTAATTTTCCGATACTCACAGATCCGTACATCAGGATAGATTGTGTACGATGGTCAAAAGCATGATCCCGCGTTGCAACCTTGTGTATGGGCCCGACGGACGACTGCACACACTGCGGCACCTTCTAACAACACCTTGACAGGACTTACTGCTATGGCCAACTGCAAGTCATATATAAGGACTGCCTGGAGGGAGATTCGATGTTTAAGCCTTACAGCTGCAGGTGTGTCCGATTTGACATTTTCTCTCGTTTTATCACGCTCATTTCGATCTTTCCTTAGACGAAAACGATCACTATTCAAGATGAAGCTCAGTAGCTGCATTTCCTTGGCTACTGTCGTTGTAGCTGCCACCGCTGAGCGGGCGCCATGTAAGTCGATACAAACGCCCATACTGCACGGAGGCCTCCAAGTTCTTTTGATTCTTGCTCCTCGATCAAGACCTACCATTCCATACACGATCGACTGACCATGACGATAGTGCACTTTCCGCATGTGCACCCGCGCCAATATTACTCACCCCCACCTCCATACTCTCCACCAGTTCCCAGCAGTACCTTCAGCGATGACTTCCCTCCTCCCACGTCTTCTGTCCCTGGAACCGGCATTCCATCGTCGACCGGCATCCCGCTTTCGACAAGCCCCGCCGACACCACTGTCTCAGCATCCTCAGGATTGTGGAACTCCACCACCATCCGCAGTACTGTGGTCGTCACCAGCCAAGTCGTGATCACGGTCACACTACCAGCACCATCTGTACCAGTCGTTACGAGCATAAAGTTAGTCACCGCTACTTCCTGCAAGCTCACAAATGAAGGTGTGATCTGGTGCACTGACATCTCCCCTCCCAGCACAACTACACCAACCACCTCGTTCGGCACCTTCACCGACGGTACTGCGACAAGCTTCCCTGTTGATGGCCCAACTACTACTGGCGGGCCCCTAATCAGCTTCTCAGAATCTACAGGTATATCACTGTCGACTGGAGTCTCGCTTTCTACTGGACCTTACTCATCCTACCTGCCATCCACAACACCACCGTACGGTAATGGTACCACCTCGACCCACAGCTGGGGTACAGGTACTGCGCCTACACCTTCTTCCACCTTCACCTCTCCTGCCAACATAACAACCTCGAGTGGCTACTATGTCCCTGGCGTATCTTCTAGCACACCAAGCTGGAACCAAACAAGCTCAATCGCCACTGACACACTCACTGTACCAACCGACACCAGCACCGAGTCTTCTCCCACCCCATCTTCTCCCACCCCATCTTCTCCCACCCCATCTTCTCCCACCCCATCTTCTCCCACCCCATCTTCTCCCACTTCATCATCAAGCTCTATCGCCACTGACACACTCACTGTACCAACCGACACCAGCACCGAGTCTTCTCC